>NC_092228.1:13008306-13350806 GCF_036320965.1 Panulirus ornatus
ACACAGGGAGAACCAGCGAACTCGGGAGCTTCCCTTGCTGCACCCTGAGGTAAACAGCTCGGCCATTCTTCTGGCTCTGGCCTTGAGCCGCGGCCAGACTGACAGTAAACACACACCTGCAGGCGACACGACTTGTCATGTTCAGGGTTAGGGAGGGAGGCAGGCTCTCTCTCTCCCTCCTCCTCCTGGCGCGACAGGCAGGTGGCCCTGGTACTCGGCGAGCCTCCACATACCCAGGAGGAGGAGGAGGGGGAAGGGGGAGGAGGACTTCAGCCTTGTGAATGAGAAGGTGCCGCTAAAGGGGATGTTCCGAGCCCCGGCCGCCTCGCCTCCGACGTGTGTGTGTGTGTGTGTGTGTTTGCCGGCGGAGGCGCGCGGGACTTGCTGCGAAATTTATCGGTGTCTTCCTCTCATGTCTTACAAGAACTGTTGACTCTCTTATTGATTTACTTACCCCTTGATAAAGCTGCATGTGCTGCCCCCGGGTTATTAAAGGTGATGAGGTCAAGGGATACGTCGGGTTTTTCGTGTATATATTTACACAATTCGCGGCGTTGCGTCGGAAGGTTTTGACGTCACGCGCGAGCGGCTAATAGTTTGCCGCGGTGCGCTGTGACGTCATGCACGAGCCACCAATGTCCTGCCGGGGAGAGCGGCCGAGTAACGTCACTGGGTGGCCGTTCGGCTTGGACGTTACGGCCATAAACAGAATATATATGACACTCCTCCAGTAGACTCAATCAAGGAGTTGTTGACCATCAGTTTACCAACAGCCGTTAAGACGGTAATTCACTGAGGGAGAGGGCCGCCATCTTGGCCCTGACGGACGCTGCGCCATTGTTTACCGTAAAACTGTTCCCGCCTCGCAATGTCCTCCCTACGTACGCAGATTAACAGGGAAAGTAAATGCCGAGACGCTGTTGAAAATGTAGTTTTTCCCTTGTATTGAGTGGGAACTTCTACCTTGATTTCCCTCCTAGCCTCCAGTAATGCAAGGTATAGTACTACCATTATAAACATCCATTGGTCAGTCTGGTATACCATAGACCACATGGGAGACGGTGTAGGATGCAGAGTGTGCATTAAGACCGGATCTATCGTAGACTCTGTATCCTCCTCAGCGTCAGCACCCGCAGGAGGATGGGTAGGAGTGCACAATCTAACAGCCGCTCTCGGAGGGGTCAAAAATCAAAATCATTTATACATAAGGAAGCTCCAGACTGGCCTGTGGTTGGGGTGGTAGAAGACTCCGGAAACCATCGTAAGGTCTGTTACGTAATGGATGGTCTATAGGCAGTTACGTAAAGGGTTTAATCTAGAACAGTTACATAAGGGTTAGTTTTTTTTTTATATATATACACCTCACACTTCTTGCGTTTTTATTATTTTTTTCATAGTTATCTTAGCGAGTGTAGTGGGGCTGCTTTCTGTCTGTATTAATGATGTGATAGGCACAGTATTAGGCCATTTTTGTCCTTGAAGACCTTTCTGAAGAGGATGAAGTTAAAACTTAGATAGGATTCATTTGAAAGTTTCTCGCTGGCACACTTCAGATATGTGGAATCTGTGACTCTAATATCGACCTATTTAAGATTCCATTGTCTTTAGAATGACCGTAATTTCCCTATCCCGTATTTGGTTTATAAATGGTTACTTGATATATTGGATCATTGTTTATCAGTATATTTTGGTATCGACTTTATGTAGAAAATAAGGTGAATATTATTAATTACAATCTGATTGGCCTAAGCTATAAAAGAAGGTAGTTGAACAGCATTAATGTGGTATTGAAAAACTGTATTTTTATCAATTGTATTTTCAATTGAGTGAGCTGCACCTGCTGTGGGAAGAGCGCTGGTCGAGGGAGAACTAGAGGGTTGAGGTGGTGACGTGGGGAAGTGAAGAAAAAATTAATGGCTACCTCACGATAGCAACTGACAGTTCAAACAGTGTTGCAGTAGGGAATTGAAAGAGGTGTGGGGGATGTACGAATGTAATTGAAATGGCAAAATGGAAAGCTGAATGGACAGTGAGGAACAGGGGTTAGTAACTTTATTTTTTTTTTTATTATGTATCTGGACCACATAGAGACACCAGCTGTGTCTGTAGACCACTTTCAGAATATATCCAATATTATATCGGGTCTGGTATGACTTATAGAAAAGGTGATACCGATGGTGGAATATATAAGAAATGCAGCGCCTTTTTTTATCGTTCGATAATAATATTGATTTTTATAGATTAATCTTGTCTTGTGGACCACTGGGGAGGTGATCCATGGACCACAGGTATTAATATGATTCATTTTTATCTTGTGGACCACTGGGGCATTGGTCCATGAACCACACGTATTGAGAACTCCTCTTTATAGACTGTGGGTGAGGGAAGAGAGTGAGTACAGAATTTAGTGCTTTCAAACAGCCCTCCTCTGGTGCCCACCATGGCCCGCCACCTCACCCAACACACACACCCCCCCTTTCAGAACGACCACAGTTTGGCCGTGGCTTGCCAGTCAGGTTTTTACTGCCACTTTTACGGTTGAAGTCTTATTTAGAGGTGAGTCAGTGGTGCCCCCACGACGGGTCTGAGGTCGTCCCTAACCCCCCCCCCCCCTCCCTTCCAAGCCCTCACACCTGCCCCCTTCCAAGGAGAAAAGAGGGAAAAAGATTTATTATGGTCACTTTGCGGGGGGGGGGTCTTCTTTTTTGGTAGTGTGTGTGTGTGTGTGTGTGTCTGAGAGAGAGAGAGAGAGAGAGAGAGAGAGAGAGAGAGAGAGAGAGAGAGAGAGAGAGAGAGAGAGACCCGTAGAACATGACCTATAAGTGTGCCATCACCTTTTTTTTATAAATATTTTTTAGTCTTGATATGTTCCTAGGTCGAGTTGACCTTCAGAGGGAAAAATGGTACAGAGATGATTTTAAGAATCTCAGGGGAGGGTTAGCACTCCCGGGAGAATATGCAAGAAGGTGGAGGGTGTATGTGTGTGTGTCTGTATGTATATATTTCAAGAGAGGCTCAGAGGTGTAATTAACTACATAGCCGATAGTCTAAGGGTTCTCTGACTACTCCAGAGGGATTTGACCAGTGCCAACAAATGTAACAGCGGGGTAGCATAGTGGTGTCAGGAAATGCGTGTGAACCATCCAAAAGTTCCTCTCGTATGTTGACTGAGGCTAAAAAGTAGCATGAGCAGCCTTTGGATGACACAGAACTGTGTCTTTGACAGTGAAGTAGGAGATCCTTATCACTGTGTCTACGGCAGTGGCAGCTGGGACAGGCTATGAGAAGAGAAAGGAGGGAAGGTCGGGTGGGGTTGGGGGGGAGGGGGGGGGGGGTTGGTCCTCATGCTGCTGACTCGCTCGTAATGCCTGAGCTCATTAAGTCTTCTGTTTATGTGCTGTGGTGGGTGTGGGAAGTCTTAGTTCTCAAGACGGGACTTGGCTGCCATCCTTAGCCGTGTACCACCAACGGCGAGAGACACCACACACACACACACACACACACACACACACACACACACACACACACACACACACACACACACACATCCCCAGGAGATTCTGAAACATTACGGGAGAACACGAGACACTTGTCTCTGGTGGTGTTGGTGGTAACACAAAGGAACACTTGAGTGGAAGGGAAACACATTTGAGCGGTACACGTCTGCTGCCAGCTAGATGGTCAAGAGGGAAGGACGAGAGGAGCGGTCGGGTGTGGGGTGTGGGTGGGTTGTTTAACGTTTTAGCAATGTCACAGATCATGTAGCCTTGATGAAACAGCAACCATGGTCTTAAGAGCACGTCTGCCAGTAGGTGTGTTGTTGTCTACACTGGCAGCTTCTAATGAAGGTGTCGCGTTCATGCCAGGAATCAACTGGACGTGGTAAGACGGAGAACCAAACCACGTACATCCCTCCTGGGTGGTTTCTCACTGACTTAAAAAGTTCCCCACTGCTGGCTTTTGATCAGTCAGTAAGTCATGCGGTATGGTTATTAAGTCATTGTAAGGTCAGCCGGCATCATTGGCTTTGAGGTCACCGTTCGAAGATAGGAAGCCAAGTCGTGTGTACATTTACACTGCCGTCAGGAAGGATGTCTCTTGCACTAGGGTTGTCATGCACACATGCACTTGGGTTGTCATGCACACATGCACTTGGTTGATGACACAAAGCTTTGCATGTTCGAGCATGGCGAGATGGCTAACTGTCATGCATCTGTGTCTACGCCCCCTTTGTCTGCACACCGACGTAGTTGGTTAGTGTGTGTGTGTGTGTGTGTGCTGTCCTTCTGGCTTGTGTCGTCACGTCGCCACTGTCTTCTCGTCCTAGCTGGGAGGAGCAGTGGTATCCTCCCCCTATGCTTTCCGTACAGGCGCGGTGAAGTGGGGAGGAGGGGGAGGAAAAGGCGTTTATCTTAGGAGAATTGTATCTGGCCCAGCGTAGTAGTCCACTTGAGTGCTGCGTTTCCCGCTGGGGGTTTATTTACTGTTACGTTTTGACTGAGAGAGAGAGAGAGAGAGAGAGAGAGAGAGAGAGAGAGAGAGAGAGAGAGAGAGAGAGAGAGAGAGAGAGAGAGAATGTTGGTCGAGGTGTGGTTTGTCAGGGAGAAATTGTGGAGGTTCTGCCTGTGTCTCTCCACCACCCGCCCCTTTTCCACTCGGGGGCAACTTGTGCCGTTCAGGAGGAGGGTCGGAGGAGGCCATGATTGGGTTACCGGCCGCCCTTCAAGCTGACCTCAGGGTTCCACTCCCCCCTTTCTCCCCCCTTCCTCTTTAATGGGAGTGTTTAAGGGAGGTTAGAGCCTTGACGCCTGGCCATCAGTCACCACCACTCAGGGGTTGAACGTTCGCGCCAAAAGTGATGCGTTTCTTAAAACGCGCTTCTTGCGCGTCCTCCGCTTTCCCTCACAGTCATCCAACGGAGGGTTGACTTGACCCAACCATAGTTGGATAGCTACTGTCGTACTTGTGTACCCAAACAACGACTGCTATAGGTCTTAAAACAGTCGCATTCAACTCTTGTCACGAGAGGGGGTGTGTGTGTGTCTCTTGTAAACAACCCTTCTCCCCGGGATCTCTTAGTACGATCTAGTGTTACGTACTTAAATGTTTAGATGCTCCTGGTGGATGGGTGGAACAGGTTACGATTGTCTTTCGCCTTGTCCACAGTGTTTTTTTTTTTGTCTTGTTTTTTTCTTCCCCTTCCAGATTCTTCTTCCTTATTGTGCCACATTTCTTATTTGCACTTAAAGCCTTGCATGTCGTCTGTCGTATCATTTCTTTCTTTATCGTCTGCTCACTTTGTCTCTTCTCTGCTTGGCTTTTTCTCCATATTCTTTTTAATTCTTTTATATATATATATATATATATATATATATATATATATATATATATATATATATATATATATATATATATATATATTGATATGAGACGCAGTATGGATGATGTATCAGGCCATGTGAACCTTTTGTGTAGCGGCATGTATATACTGTGAGTTTTGTACATCTTATTTTTATAAAGTTAAAAAAAGATAAAAGTACAGATCCCCAACAGAATGAGATGAGAAAGTACTGCTTGCTTACAGTATACCATGTATTAGTGGCACCGAGAGTGCTTAACAGCATTGGTAAGGGATAATCATGATAGCAGTGTTTAAACTTATTTTATGATCTTGGATTCTCCTCAGCAGCGCAAGTGTTTTAACCCCGGGTTTTCTCTCTCTCTCTCCCTGCCACAGCTGCTGCCGTCAGGGTTCTCCATGCCTCACCACAGCTACTACGACCGAATGCCCAACAACAAGGTAAGGCCTGGACCTTTGGCTGGGGGACGCCAAGGGACAAGCGCAGTCCGGAGGCACGAGCGTGAGGTAACGTGTTGTCTGTATGGGTTTGCATCGGGATGGTGGTAGGTGGAGGGGGTTGAGATGAGTGTGTGTGTGTGTGTGTGTGTACGTAGGCATGGGAAGGTATTATGCTGATGCAAGATTTACTCTCATTCATGCCGGGTTTTGTTGGGTGTGGAAATGATGACATTTTGCGAGGGAGAATGTTTTGGGCGAGAGCTGACATTAATCACGAAAGATTAGGTTAAAAAGGTGCTGGGAATGGGGAAGAAGAGGAATAAAAAAGATGATAAGTGTGAGAAAAGGACGAGAAATTAAACCTAGTATTAAGAGAGAGAGAGAAATTTAGATTTTGATGATGAATTTCAGTGTTACATGTTTCCTATCTTGTGCAGAGGCATAGGAAGGAAACTTAATGAGGTACAGAGGACGTAAGAGGGGCAGCAGTGAGGCTGGGGGTGTGTGTACACAGCTCTGCCCAGAACACTTACGAGAGTAGAAGAGCAACACTGGGAGGAATGAGACATAACATATCAGGTAGTGTGATGCATTACGAGGGAAGGTGTCAGACACGCCTGCACTGATCACAGTAAGAGTTGACAGACGTAGGCTACCGACTACAACGTAAAGTGTTGACGAAAATGAGTGTACATATTTTCTTATTGTGATCTTCGATGTGTCTGTTGAAGTGAGAAGTCTCCAGTGAGGTGTGTGTGTGTGTGTGTGTGTGTGTGTGTGTGTGTTAGGAATTAAGTGATTTCCTATGAACTAGTTAGATATAAGGACAAGCCTTTTTTTTTTTTCTCATAGATATACAGCAGTATATCTCTTTTAACCCCATCCAGACGTGTAGTATTTGAAGTACCGTTCTCCAAGGCAGTATATGAATGCCATCGTATTGAGGAATTCTTAGTTATGACTATATTTTCGTATATTCCCTCGAGTGGCAATGCTCGAGGCTATTGTCTTGTGCGTATGCAAACATGGTTTAGCTTTGTGCAAACTGACGTACCTGCTTGATCACTACTGAACCGAGGAGAGGTTCGCCTTGCACGGGCGGGAGGTCAGCTTTCTCACGTTCCCTCCACGTCAACGATTTACTCCGTTGCGACATCGCCCGCCTCCACCTACCCACTCTGAGCATCTGGCACCTCCTCCAGAAAACAGCATCGCATTCTCCTTTCGTTCTGGATGGAAGGAAAGAGAGTGGGAGGGGGCGGGGAGGCAAACGTGGTCCATCCTCGTCTTAATATGATCCCCCTCTTCCCTTCCTCTCCCCCTCTCACCATGGCGTATCTGAACTTCTGGAAAGAAAACCATCATCTCTACACCGTCTGTTCTCTTGGAGACTTGGTTTCTGGGTCTTGGTGGTGATCCCCCCCCCCCGTGCCTGGGGTTTAGGAGAGAGAGAGAGAGAGGGGGGGGTCAGTGTGCTCACTGAAGAAGTTGGCTTTGCCATTCTAATCTTACCGTAGGAAGTGTGCCAGCAGGAGAAGTCGCATTTTACCCGGTCTTCCTCAGCCACGACGGTAAGACACGCAAGGGAGGTTGGTGGCCTGCCCTCTGACCTGAACTCTCTATATAAGGGTCTATATAAGGGTCAGGGTCATAGATATCATGCTCCCTCCGTACACCACAAAGAGCATCATACCCTTACCTTAAGAGAAATATATGGCGTTCGAGTCAGATAAGGTTAGGTGTTATGGACAGTTGCACTGTGAGGTGCGCAACGGATCACCTCGTCTTCAACGGTTTATAACCGCGTCAGGTTATTGACAGCTTGTTACGTATAGCTGTAACAACAACAACCACAACAATATCCAGTTGTTAGAAGAGTTATGAATAAAGCACTTGTCATTCTCCCCATATCATCAGCCATCGCTGTTGTGGTTGTGATCTTGGAGTTTTTCAGTTCGGCATTTATTGACGGCCTTTTGGCTTAGCTCACCACATCCTTCACAGTTCCCGGTAAGAAGTAGCCAAGGAGAGGAATGTCTGCAGACCGTGGTTTTGCCGCGGCCACGGGCCATCCTGCCCTGGTCTGTGGTCTTGGGAAGTGTCTATCAAGGGAGCCACACACTACGAAGAGTTTACTCCTCGCCATTGAAGATGTTTGGGGGGAAGTCTTGGAAAAGTGGTGGATGAACAAGCCGATCGAGGATCTCCCGGTACTTGTTGAGAGTTCGCTTTTTACGTATTTCCCGAAGGAGAAAGGGCCAGACTACGCGTTCCTGTATGAGGCCACATCACACAATAACCTCTCTAATGCTACGCTCGATTGTACGGGCCATTGTGGGGTCTTCGGAGGGTTTTATGAACCCCCAGATCCCGACATTGTGTCCGTTCATCATCCCAGAAACGTGGAAGGCTTTACCCCAGGCAGAGGAGGACACAACAATACAGTAGGGAGAAACTAGCATAATTTTTTTTTTTCCCAGACTCTTCGGGATGTCCATGGCAAAAAAAAAAAAGAAAATAAAATCGTTTGGCCTGTCTCCGTGCTTCAGTGCCTGCGCGAGCCGCGCAGAGTTTATGCGCATAAACACTGTGACGAGCTCCCGAGAGACCGTCGTGTCCCGTTTGATTTGGACGGCGTCGGAGCGCCTTCCAGAAAAACTCCGGGTCTTATAACGGTGCGCCTGCAAGCCTGTGTCTCACGAGGGACGCTTGCCGCAGGTGTGGAACTTAGGTTGCCATTCATGAATACCGGGACGAGACGGGGTCACAGTGGGATGTGGTCCCACTGAACGTCGACACACGCTAAAAACCTCATCCTGTGATGTTTACTTCACACTGTTGCCCAAGGCCACACTACTCAGGGGGGGGAAAAAAAGTATAATTTAGCTTGATTTATCGCTTAAAACAGCTTTGTTGTCCTTGAGAGAGAGAGAGAGAGAGAGAGAGAGAGAGAGTTTTATTAGTAAACAGTTGTTCAGGTCTTTCTGTCACTGACTATTGGCAAGTTTCCATCTTCAAAACCTTCGATCAATCACCCTGTTGTTCTCATGGTAATAGCCACACCTGCCATGTAAAGTCCCACGGTAATGCCCACACGTCATGTTATTTCTATAACGCTTGCTGTTTTACGCCCATGATATTCCATAGGGAATCTGGGCTCCCATTATAACGCCCACAGAAAAAAAAAAAGTGAAATGTGTTCTTGGCCTCTACACATGCACTGCTCTGTGTGTGTGTGTGTGTGTATGTGCGTAATGCACGTGTAAGCAGCGCTTGTCATGTGAACTCCATGGTATGTTATATGGACCCAAAAGTTTATTTCAATCGGATCTCTCTCTCTCTCTCTCTCTCTCTCTCTCTCTCTCTCTCTCTCTCTCTCTCTCTCTCTCTCTCTCTCTCTCTCTCTCTCTCTCTCTCTCACTCAATCTGTTTACCTGTTCTATCTATACCTCTCATATTCAAGATCTATTGAATGAGACTTGGCTATTGGTCTGGGCATTATCTTTTAAAACCCCACGTCTTTGAATAACACACCACTCCCCAAATTGTACATAAAAGTAGGCGCAAACCGTAAATGACACGGTAGTCCCAGATTGTAAATAACGTAGCCCCAAATTGTACATAAAAAAGACCCAAACTGTAAAAGACACGGTAGACCCCAATTGTACATGAAGATAGACCCAAACTGTAAGTGACACGGTAGTCCCACACTGTAAATAGCATAGCAGTTCCAAAATTGTACCTAAAAGTAGACCCATATTGTAAATGACATTGTAGTCCCAAGTTGTGAACAACACAGCAGCCCCAATCAACGTTTTGTACATACATTTTGAATCTCAGGTGTATGTGCCTTCAGAACATAAATCTCAAGTCACCAAAGACACTTTTCTCTTCCATTTTGCGTGGTGTAGACCAGCAGTGTGTCATTGTGGTGCGCATCATAGGTACGGTGAGGATGCAGGGGTAGGTCGTGGACGTGAGGAGTGCTGATGGCTAGCAGGACCGGGACGTTGAGCCAGCCAGTGTCGTGTGTGACTCCAACGGTAGATCTGCCATTAGTTTCCGTACTGCGCAGTTACCATTAGCTAGGTGGCTGAGCAGGAGCTCTCCGCAACATTAAGATAGGTTTTTCCTCCTTTAGTGAGCGTGTTGGAGGGGTGTGTGCTTCTCGTGCAATATAGCAACCAGACCCCAGTATAAGAAAGCCATATAAGGGTGGGCAGGGCAGTATAACAGGTGATCACGGTGCACAGCACAGTTTAGGGTATTCCCTTTCTACCACATGTATATTACGCATGCATCGCAACGTATCAACACACTCGCATGCGCATTCACACTCGCGTGCGCACGTATACGCCTATAACTTATTTGAAATGTTTTCAGTTACAGTAATGATGCTAGAAAAAAAAAATACATGTAGTGTTGACTTGTGTAGAAGAATATTATTCATGTAAATGAGAGACAGATCAAGACGATAAAACTCTTCGGACGTTGTTATTCGCATTTCAGTAACTTTGGTTAAAGACTGACATTGTAGGGGTAATATATTTTCATTTAACATAAAGGCAACGAAATGGACTCTTATCTGGCATTTTTATAGGCTAAGGGTTTGAATGTATGTCTTTATAATTTTATCATTTAGTGTAACTAAGTAATCAACATTTCATTTCAGGTCATTGTCTTGAATGAGCCAGCTTTATAGTTAAGTCAATTATTCCTTTTTATTGATATGTCAGTATGTCATTTCTTCATCGTGCCCATTTTCTTTGATGGTTGTTGCCGACCCATTTTCTGTGATGGTGCTGAGCAGTTCCTGAATATGCGTCTGTCGCGGATGCTGCGCAAGGGCAAGCCAGTGTGTCTTGGGGCTGCTGAACTCTCCCCGCTTCAACGACTGCAGAAACACTTATTCCAAAAGAATGTAATAGAGCTGAGCCGTGAATTTCTTGGTACCACCACAGTCGCAGTCAAATAAAGCATCCCTATAATTTAATGGTCAGACGTTGTTTGGCGCGAGTAGCGTGCTAAACGACTCGCCCCCGTTGTTAAAGTCACCAGTAGATAACGACAGCCCAGGACTGGGACGTGTCATAATTACACTGTCGGCAGTCATTCCATGATGTCTTGGCGATGGTGTATGTTTGGAAGACTTTGAAGCTTCTACTGCAATGGTATAAATAAAAGTAAATGTAGGGGGCACTATAAGAAATACCTTCACGTGTATGTAAAGCACACTGGGGAACCATGTAGTTAGTAAGAGAGGTGTAGAGCCCCAAGAAGTATGAATTGTCACATTGTTTTATTTTTTCCCCCATTGAAGATTGATGTAAGGGTTATCACTATCAGGTAAAAGCGAGTCAAACAGTTGTATGAACCAACAGAACTTGTGGGAACCTCAACTAACCCCAATTTGAGACTGAGAATTACCGTATTATCTAGTATCATAAACGAAATATACCAGAAGCATTGTCGTTGGCTCCCATATTGGTTGCATGCAGTTGTAGAAAACAGACATGGGTTGTAGACTTCCCAACAACTGAATTCAAATGATAGCATTCATTTTTTTTTTTATTATTTATTCAGTTAACATTGAAAATATCTTTGATTTAGGTTGCTAGTGGAAAATAGGTTTTCTTGATTTCCAGAGGTGTTTCTCCTTTTACCCACACTTTCCAGATGGTCATTTCTTCCCCCATCATTATTATCTTATAATTGTAAGATGAATTGTCAAGCTTCAGATCACATTTCACGAATTTTAATTACTTCGGCCAAGAATAAGTTATTTCTTTGATGCCCCCACACAGGAACTTTGATGGAACTTTATACTAAAAATAGAATTGATTGAGTTTAAGCAATCATGGCCAAATTATTGTTAGAAAACATACAAAGGACGTCCCGGGCCTGTGGCTGCAGATGTGTCACCTGTCTGTCTAACTTGTCCTGGGCTTAGTTGGCTGTGCTGATCAGTCACTTGTTCTAGAAAAGTTCTAGAGCGTACTTGTAACACCTAGTGTGCTAGAGGCCCCGTAGAGCACCTAGTCTCCACAAACCATAAGGTGCGCCCTCAGCCCCTTTGCCTCACGTTGTTAGTGTAAGCTGGATCTCCTCTGTTATTGTTTATTTTTCATGTTTCTTAGCTGTGAACCTTAGTGTTTGCTTTGTTAAAGAGGTAGTAATTTTATGTTTTTCATTAACAACCTTAGATTTTTTCATTTTTTTAGACCAGGTATTTTTGGCAACAAGTCTAATGATAGAACTTCGTCATTACGTTATTAGACATGGAAGATATATATCTAGAATATTGTGTTGAGGATTGTATAGGAACGTATCAAGATGATTTGGATAGGAGGCAGATGCTGTAGATAAAGTAGATTTCCTTTTAAATTCTTAAGGAAAACACCAGACCAACCATCTGGTTGGGTCGCTCATGGGGTTTTACACCACTGGGATCTTTTTTGCGTCTCCTCTTAGTCCACCATGAAAATTGTTATATGGTTTTATGAAATCCATCATCAGCAACCCAACTGTTGATTATAGTCATAGCAGCCAGCCCAGAAAGGTTCAGCAAAACAATAGTCATAATAATGGTGAAGTGTGCCTCAGTCTAAGTGGTGGGTCATTGACCCTATTCACCATCTAAGGTTGTGTGGCTGAAGAGTCAGGTCATAGTGCAGTGTGGTCAGGAAGCTATTTTCTTTAGTATTGTCAGCTGCAGGCTAAGTTTAGGCATAGTGTCATGTAGATGCTGAGAGAGAGAGGAGACCTCAAACCCAGGCTCACCATACCTCATGTCAGTGACGAGTATCATGTTGCACAAATTAGTTCTGTCACTTAGCACTCTGTCATCTCAAATTAGTCTTCAGTAGAGACAACGGTTGGTATTGTACTTGAAAATCAAAACATTTATTTTTTCCTTATTTAAAGACTGATCATCTTTAGATTTTCATCTTCTGACTCTTTAACCCATTTATTTCTCTGTAGTGTCTTCACGTTTACTGTAACTATATTGCTTGTGGTGTGTACTTAGATAGTGTTTGTCACACACCTGACACATGTAGAACAAGATAATGCACTAACTCTTGGAAAAGGTTAATGCTGTAGTGTAAGATTTAATATTGAAATATTTATCAGATAACTTTGTTATTGGGCAAGAATCATCAGCATAAAACTAGCATTGGATGCATTAAGAACAGTTGTATTTAGTGCTCAAATTTGAAATTGAAAAAACAGACTCCAAAATCATTAAAAAGTCAGTAGCCATGAAATGATAGATCCTGATGAATTTGATCTCATTTTTGTATATACTCAGATTATAGGAATGATAAAAGAGAAAGATAATGTATCCATGCTAGTATGCATAATGATAATGGCCTGCCAAGTTTTGATCCCACACTTTTCCTGTTCTACATTCTTGTATGAAAGTCGCTTGAGATAATAGGCTGGCTTTCTTTATATGATGAACTCTTTTTGTATATGTTGTTACAGCAAATTTATTAGCAAAAATAGCGAGTATAGGCACATCATACATCAGTGAACACAAGCACGGTGTGTAAGACTGGTATAGGAGGCATGGCATAATACTCGTTGACTTAGTCATGGGTTCACTGTTGCAGTGCTAACTGGTTTTTTCCTCTATTAGTCTTCTACATTGTTATGCTTTCAATTCTTGCATTTTCAAGCCAGAGCTTATTGGCAATCACTCACTCTGAAATCCTTTGAATTCAAGTACAATAATGACAGCCAATCATAGGAGTATATCTGATATAGGAAGGCCAGACATTTCTTATATCATAAAAAACAGATATTCTAGATAATTTTAGGCTCATCACTGTCTTGCTGAATGCTGCCTATGTTAATGCCCATAGCTGTTGAATTCAGCTTTCTTTTTATGCTTTGTGAAGTATATTATAGATAAAGAATGGTAATCCTGTTCTTATCTTTGTCTCTCCTATGGATTACAGGAGGTAGCAACAGAAGCATTATTAGTTTGGGCAGTGTCTGCCCTATATGGTTTATAAGACAAAAAAAGCAATAAACATTGACTTGGGGTGTAAATAAATCCACTTACATGCATTTGATTAATGTGACTTGGGGATGATGTTGGTCAGATATTTTACTGCAAAGATGGAACTGACAGGAAATACTTGTTTCACATACAATACCAGTTCCCAAACATCCTAACACCATTTATTGTTCAGTTTACTTAATTATTACTTACTTCTTGCCTCAGTAGTCCCAGCATTCTCTGTACATATGCTGGTGTGTGTATGTGTGTGTATGTATATTTACATACATAGGGGTGAAGACATGGTACACACATACAAAGTTAAGAGGAGGACAATATGAGCATAAAGCTCTCTTACCATGATAAACAAGTATTAAACACACACATCACTACACTCTATGACCAGTAGAGGTGGCCTCCTTAAGTTATGCAGGAGCCTCATAAATGCAGAATAGACCCCTAGGGCAGGAGTGTGTATATATATAGATATATGTATATATAAGTGCATCCCAATGAAGTTGGTGCAAGTGGGGCTGCTGCAATGATATTGAGGCATATCACTTTACCCCACCTGAAATAGTGTTGGTTTCTGTTGGTGAGTTTGCCAGCGTACTACATGAACCCATCTCATTACCAATTTACCTGTTGTTGGAGGTGGGAATGTTTTGATGTGCTCCCCACTGATGCCTTGGATTTTCTTTCCTTTTTTTTCCACTTTTTGTACTTCTACCCTCTACTATGGTTGGAAATACTCACCTCACAAGTGATAAAATGTCTTTAATAGTTGTACTTTACAAAGGAAATATGACACTTTAGGAAATGTATAATATTTCTGGGAAGAGCTTGACATTAGTTCAATGCTGGGTGAAGAAATTTAATGATAGGAATGGTACTGTTACAATGACCCATGTGAAATGCCAAGGGAAGGCCAGAGAAACCTCTCCATGTTCTCTTTATGTCCTTAAGTCTCAAGTGGATGCACATCTTTGCTTAAGGGGAAAAGGATTAAACAACATTAGACTGCTCAGAAATGTGCCAGTAAGGACTATCCAGTCCCACATAAATGAGGATCTTAAGCACCAGAGCTGCAGGCTGCATCCCAAATGGCTTGTAACCTGTATGCACCAGAAGAAAGGAGTTGATTTTTGCAAAGAATATGAAGTGTGGGATACGGCTGAGTACGGAATTATCTTGTGGAGTGCTGAGTCCTCTTTTTCTGTGACAGGTGGCAGGCATATGTGTACAGGCCAATCTAATTTGCTCTGTCCCATGTAAACCTCGCACCCAACTGTATGTCCAGGCCTCAAGCCTTTAAAGCATCTTTCTTTCAGTCCTTCAGCTTCCTCTTTTGGCTTTCCCTTTTCCTTTTTCCTTCACTTCTGACTTGTATTCTCTCTAAGTACTTATCATCTCCTTGCTCATCCTCTCCATATGTCCAAACTATTTTGGCATGTCCTCTTCAGTTCTCATATGTAACCTTCTTATCACCACACCACTCTTTTATCTTATCATTTCTTATTTGATCAACCCTCCTTACAGCATATACTATTTGACCACACCTGGATCTTCTCTAGATCTTTTTGAAGGTTCCTGATGACTTGTAACATCCTTCATAATTCTTGTCATTTGCATGCATATTTACATGTGAATTCAGTCCCTCTGGAGTAAATCATTTACATAGGCAAGGAATAGCATCGGCCTGAAGGTGAAGCCCAGTAGGATTCTACCATTTATTATCACTCAGCTTGAGAACATGCCTCTTTGTGTAATTTTTTACCTTGATTATTTGCAACTTGCCTGTCTTTATCTCCAATTTTTCATCAGCTTTTTGTGAAGAAGAACTTCATAGACTTTCTAGCAATCCCTGATAACACACGGTCTACCCACCTATCTTTTTTGCCAGAACCAGTATTCATTTTCATTGAAGTGTGTTTGTTTTTGTGTATTTATGTGTTACTGTATTTGTTCATGAATATTTTCTGTCAAAGTCAGGGTACATTGTACTGTCTTTACTCTCCAGACATTATCTATCTTTACTTATTTAACAAATTATCGTTAAAGACGATCTTTTGCCAAAGTTTGTGGACTCACCTTCATAGCACTATCTGACTATTTCTGATAGCTCCTGCTTAGTTTTTTCATATACACTGCACTAACCTCTATTGTGCACTTGTCTTCTTTAATATCTCATTATTTTTCTGTTTAAATGAAAGTTTGATATGATAATGCCCATCTTAAAATTTGATAAAGAATATATGTTAAGGGACTGCTAGTTGTATAAACCTTGAGTACTTTTTCTGAACATATTAATGAATTTTCTTTTCCAGTTTCTTACATGTTTCTTCACTTGTATTCCCTCTTCAGTTATATGCTTGTATGTACAGTCATACCATGAAGTACTTCTACCCCGAGTGTGATAGATTTTGAACTGAACACTACATAGTGGTAGAAAGCTTGATTGGAACATCATTGCATTAAGGCACATGACAGCAAGATTGTCACTATTGGCCCCCAATATTATTATATACGGAAAGCAGGGCTGCCAGCTTGGAAGCCAAAGGTGATAGCTTTTGTTCTGAATTTTTTGCAGGTTTGTAATAGTGTTTGGCACTGCAGGGGTAAAAGTAGTTTATAATGAGACTATGCAAGACTTGGTGATTGAAAAACTCTGTTTTGTTTTGCTTTACAAAAACAGATTGACATTTACTGGTGGACATATTCCTGCCCCACTGTCACCACTTTTTACTGTGCATTCAGTGTTGTGTTGGGAATATGTACACAAATACTTGTGCTTTGTGTAAACAAAGAAGTGATACTTTATCATTACATATACCTTTCCCCATTGTCCTTCTAACACTAGGGCGATTGCCTGTGAGTAGATGTATGCTCTATGTGTATCTCACAGGTGTGAGTTTTTATTTATCACCAGTTTTATTAGGTGCAAAGTGAATTAGATAGTAAGACTGTCAGATGAAATCAAGATAGTTAATAGTTATTACATAGAAGACACTCTTTGTCAAGAATATTTTTTTTTTCAATCTCGCCCTATTCATTTCACACATCTTTGTCTAATGTGAACCTTCTTGCATAATTCCATGTACTGATCTGAGGCCTTTCCATTTTACACTTGTATCAAGCTTGCCTTTTTCTTTATGCATCAGGTTTGTTTATAACCTTACTCTGTTAACCGTACAAAAGCCACCCATGTAATTTCATTTGATTTTGGCACTACATTCTTCAGCATGTTTAATGTTTTTATTTAAGTGATAATTATTTTGTTTCAGATGAAATGCTGCAAATGTCATCATACCATATTAAAAATGATTGGTTATGCTTTTTGTTAAGAAATTTTTTGCCGTAGGTTTCCTAATTGACAATACTATGAATCATTTTCATGTACATTTAGCCTTTTTCTTTCACTGTGATTGCATATATGATATGAGTATTGCTTATGTATATTAAAAAAGTTTGAAATTTTGAAGCCATCAGAATGGTCACATTACAGTAGCTTTTGATATCTTTGACAAAACTAATTTTTGTATACATTTGTTAGATTTGCTTATCAAACTTTAAACCCCTCCATCAGTATGATAAACATCAGTTTTTAGTTCTTTTCGTATGTACATAATCGTAACCTTCATCTTTTTACATCTAAGTTCTCTGTTTCTCAAGGACAAGTCACAGAATTCCATGGTTTATAGCATTTTACATCCTCATTATCTCTTACAGGTGGAGCAAACGTATAAACAGTACATAAAGGACACAGTGAAGCTTTTTGATGCCACTGGGCCCGATGCACTTGAATTTGCAGCTCACCTTTTCCACTATGAGAGTCGCATCGCAGAGATCACCCCATCAGACAGCATCCTGAATGACCCCCTTGCCTCAAATAACCTCATATCCATTGGTGAACTCTCTCAAATTGCTCGTAGTGTGAGTAGATATAGAATATTCACGTTAACCATGTTTGCTAGATTAGTACAGAGATGATCATGAAAAGATTATAAAATTTCCTGTAGGGAGAACCTGAAAGAGAAGTACTTATTGATGGTGCATCTGATGAGGCAGCTTTTTTTAATAAAGTCACTTGAAAATGTTTTTTATTAAGTACACACTAAAAAATATGTCGTAAAGTCTCATGTGCACACATTTTCATACTTCCAAGCAACAACACAGACCTTGCAGACCTTTTTTTTGGTGGGACATCTATGTAGGACCCATGAACCACAAGGTCAGTGAGCAAAAGCTTCATCCCTCCATTTCAGTACAACAGGGTAGAAAGGTAGAAAATCATGGCATCTGATTTCTAGAACTGTGCAACGCTGCAAGACTTGTTATCCCACCAGAAGCAAACAAGCAAACATTAGAGGCTGTTCTGTATATAAAACCTGTCGCTTTTTATTTCTTTTCTTTTTTCACCTGAGAAACTTGCAGCATGCAAGAAAAAACTACAGAAATATTGAAAAGAAAACTTGACATGTGGATGAAATCAGTCCTAGATGAACTCAGACAAATATGGAATGGCATGGAAAAATAATCTTGTTCATCAAACAAAATCAGTAGTGATTGCTACTGCGTACTAGTGCTGTCATGGAAATGTCTCTTCACTAGTACTTTCTCTCTGTGAAAGAGAACCTAAATGGAATTTGATAAAGAGAAATTTGATCAGTCAAGTCATGGAACATTTAACAAGATATCTCTGCCTTCCTAAAAGGGCTTTATAATGAAAGAAATACAGAGCAGAGAAAATTTCAAAGATATAGGAGTTATTACAAAGGAAAGTTTGAATTTGAGGAGCACATTGATAGAATTGTTCCATCAAGGCAAATAATGAATGGCACGAGAATGAGAACTTTCACAGCAAGAGACAGAAAGTTGATGATGACTTCGTTCAACATATTGATAAGAAGCAAAATATATATAATAATGCTGTTTTGTGTAGTCACCATTTGTACAGATAGAATGAAAGAAAACAAAATTAATGAGCTGGAGCATATGACCTCTGCAGTTTACAAAGATGGGCCTTAATATATTTATATATTTAATATACTTATGGAGAGGACAGAGGCTACATTACTGACCGGAGTAATTGCTCAAAGGTGGGAAGGTGAGGGCCAGTACCAGAAACAACAGTGCCAGCTTTCGACACCAGGTATTTCCATGGGAGGGCGATAACATCTGTCACGGCTGGAGTGCCAGTAACAGGCTGGAGGGACAATGCAGTGCCAGGGAGGATTACATACTTAATGTATGATTTTTTTTTTTTTTTTTTTTTTTTTTTATACTTTGTCGCTGTCTCCCGCGTTTGCGAGGTAGCGCAAGGAAACAGGCGAAAGAAATGGCCCAACCCCCCCCCCCCATACACATGTACATACACACGTCCACACACGCAAATATACATACCTACACAGCTTTCCATGGTTTACCCCAGACGCTTCACATGCCTTGCTTCAATCCACTGACAGCACGTCAACCCCTGTATACCACATGACTCCAATTCACTCTATTTCTTGCCCTCATTTCACCCTCCTGCATGTTCAGGCCCCGATCACACAAAATCTTTTTCACTCCATCTTTCCACCTCCAATTTGGTCTCCCTCTTCTCCTCGTTCCCTCCACCTCCGACACATATATCCTCTTGGTCAATCTCTCCTCACTCATTCTCTCCATGTGCCCAAACCATTTCAAAACACCCTCTTCTGCTCTCTCAACCACGCTCTTTTTATTTCCACACATCTCTCTTACCCTTACGTTACTTACTCGATCAAACCACCTCACACCACACATTGTCCTCAAACATCTCATTTCCAGCACATCCATCCTCCTGCGCACATCTCTATCCATAGCCCACGCCTCGCAACCATACAACATTGTTGGAACCACTATTCCCTCAAACATACCCATTTTTGCTTTCCGAGATAATGTTCTCGACTTCCACACATTTTTCAAGGCTCCCAAAATTTTTGCCCCCTCCCCCACCCTATGATCCACTTCCGCTTCCATGGTTCCATCCGCTGACAGATCCACTCCCAGATATCTAAAACACTTCACTTCCTCCAGTTTTTCTCCATTCAAACTCACCTCCCAATTGACTTGACCCTCACCCCTACTGTACCTAATAACCTTGCTCTTATTCACATTTACTCTCAACTTTCTTCTTCCACACACTTTACCAAACTCAGTCACCAGCTTCTGCAGTTTCTCACATGAATCAGCCACCAGCGCTGTATCATCAGCGAACAACAACTGACTCACTTCCCAAGCTCTCTCATCCCCAACAGACTTCATACTTGCCCCTCTTTCCAGGACTCTTGCATTTACCTCCCTTACAACCCCATCCATAAACAAATTAAACAACCATGGAGACATCACACACCCCTGCCGCAAACCTACATTCACTGAGAACCAATCACTTTCCTCTCTTCCTACACGTACACATGCCTTACATCCTCGATAAAAACTTTTCACTGCTTCTAACAACTTGCCTCCCACACCATATATTCTTAATACCTTCCACAGAGCATCTCTATCAACTCTATCATATGCCTTCTCCAGATCCATAAATGCTACATACAAATCCATTTGCTTTTCTAAGTATTTCTCACATACATTCTTCAAAGCAAACACCTGATCCACACATCCTCTACCACTTCTGAAACCGCACTGTTCTTCCCCAATCTGATGCTCTGTACATGCCTTCACCCTCTCAATCAATACCCTCCCATATAATTTACCAGGAATACTCAACAAACTTATACCTCTGTAATTTGAGCACTCACTCTTATCCCCTTTGCCTTTGTACAATGGCACTATGCACGCATTCCGCCAATCCTCAGGCACCTCACCATGAGTCATACATACATTAAATAACCTTACCAACCAGTCAACAATACAGTCACCCCCTTTTTTAATAAATTCCACTGCAATACCATCCAAACCTGCTGCCTTGCCGGCTTTCATCTGTATGATGTATGATGATACTTGATAATACATGCATGGAAGCAAATAGAAGGCAAAAAGAGTAACTTTATATGTGAAAGCATCTGATCAAGGAAGGTACAGAATCATCATCAGAAGTAATTCTTGGGAACTTAAAGACAAATAAAAGTATATGTTTGTCCTGCAAAACACATTGAGAGATTATTTGACCCTTAAACATTGGTATCCCCTCCATGGTTCATCCTCATATGCTCAGAAAAAACTAAAACTTCATACAGAATATGGTTGTATTATATTCTTTTGAAGAAAATATCCATAATATTAGTATACATCAACATACATCAACTTCATACAGAATATGGTTGTATTATATTCTTTTGAAGAAAATATCCATAATATTAGTATACATCAACATTTGTGTAAACAGATGGCAGCGTGGAAGCACCTTGTCTGTAAAAATGTATGGTAATTTTAGGTTTTTCCAGGTGTAAGTGCATTATCTTTACATCAAAACTTATTACACAATTCGTTTTCTTTTCCAGGCATGATTTTGCACAACATATATGCATTTTTTTATGTATTGCCTGCCTTTATTGACATGAGTAAATGAACAAATAACATTTTTTTAAAAAAATGTCAAAACTCATACCCCAAAATTGTTTTTTTTATTAAAGAACTAAGTACTGTAGTGTGTGCTGACACCTGGCATCACACCTGATAATATATATATGCTTTCTTTAATATCCTTTGGGTGATATAAGATGCATGATAGTTTTCAGCTGTTATAGTAGACTGCTTGTGAATTCTATGGATAATTGGCTGGTGCAAACATCAGATGTAATTTATGATGGAGGTAGGAAGCTATTAATCATCTGATGATGATAACAGTTTTATAAGCATTATCAGAAGATGATGGGAACAGTTTAATGATTAATGCAATATTAGGAAAAATAAGAACCATGCATGGAGTGACTACAGAAATATTCAAATGGAAACTAGAACTCATGACTCCAGTCATTTCCTGATAAACCTCAATTTGGCAACTATAGAAGAGCAGTGGTAGCAGAAACAAACAGCACAGTCTAACAAGCTAGACTTTCTGTGAGTGCTACTTGCTATCCTTGCCATTTGGCAAAATATTTTCATACTCATAGGTAGTTACCTTTGTCACAAACATGTCTTTGAAATCATTTTTGACATGTTTATTATCCTGCATAAATACCTCTTGGCTACACATCTCCATATCAGTGACAGAAGTTGAACTGTTTCATTGTGTTGTTGATTTCTTGTGGTCTTTCCCAAAGTTTTTCCAAAGAAATATTAAAATCATTATTATTAAGAAGAATTAAGAGTTAACTGTTCCTTTATTCCTGGTTTAGGGGAAACATTGTTTGCCAGATTGGCCTGTTCTAAGTAAGCAACAAAATGACTTGATAAATGATCACGTGAACAGAAAATATCAGAATGATCATTTTTTCTTATGAAGCATTCCTAGTTTAGGAAAATAACATTACTGCATTTTGTAATGCTAAGTATGCCTTTTGATGTGCATTTGATTATTATAGTTCCACCATGTGCAAAGAAAATTAATAACCACAGAAAAATATAAAAACCATTATTGTTTTTTTTATGAATTTAAGATTAACCATATGTACTTTGGAAAAACATCTTATTTACTAGATTGGCCAGTCTAAAGTATTTAAAAAATGATATTTTTCATATGGGCATATATTGACGACCACACAATAGACACATACAAATACATGCACACATACAGAGGTGCATGGGCACTGTTGAACATGGACACATACAAACATACAGTTATCTATAAGAAAAGAAACTGAGGACAGGCACTGAACTATAGTTAGTCTTCTATCCAGTGAAGGAGGCTGCCTTCTCATTTCTGCCTGTAGATATAGCTTGATAAACAACCTCCAATGAGTAACTGCATCAGAGGCTTTCTGGCAGTCCAAGAACACAGTCACCCATACTGCTCTTTGTTCTGAGATGGAGCTCATCCTGTCATAGTGGTCTAGAAGATTGGTTATGCATGACCACCTTTCCTTAGAACCATGTTGCCTCCCAGATAAAAAGTTTCTTCTGTGCAAGTAGTCATTCATTTGCTCTCTAATTATCTTTTCTGATATTTTACAGACAACACTTGTTAGTGAGACTAGCATGCAGATCACTGCAGTTTCCTTATCCCCTTTCTTAGATTTTGACACAATATTTGCCCTTTGGAACTACACGTTCCACGAATGACTTATTGAACATCTCAAGTGGTCTAGTTAGTGCCTCCACACATTCTCGTAGCACAGATGAGGAAAATTCATAACCATGGGCATTATGAGTCAAGTTGTTTTAATAGCCTGAATATGTCAGTTTTGTCATGTATATGTGCAGAAGCTTAGGTTCATGCTTGTAGCATATGTGCATGCATGTCTGTATGTATCTTCTGTTTATGTATCATATTTACAGGTTCCATGGCTTGCTCTCCTTCGACAGATGTTTCCAAAGAGTAAATTAGACCACAGAACAGATGTGTTGGTAATTTCACGGGAATACTTCAGTGATCTCTCCGAACTCATATCCACGACGGATAGAAAGTACGGTACTTGACTTAATGCATTTGTCAGAACCTTAGTTAATGAAATGAATCAGAATGGTTTTTACTTTTTTCATAATTTACATTATGTTGTTGATATGCTACTGCAATTACAGTATTGAAATATTCTGAATATTGATGTGTGCATTTGTCTTTATAAAATCATTCAAATATACACTTACTTCCTGCTTAGGGATCCCTTCTATCTTTATAAGGCTCCCACAGCACACAGGAAGTGGGCCACATCCACTGATTGGGACCACATATTATAAAGTTTTGTGATGTACATGCATTTATGTACAGAAAGTGTAGGGCAGTTGTAAATGCTAGGAGTCTTCTTTGTGGAAGTTGCATGAAGGGTCTTGGAATATACTGAAATAGTGTTTGTAGTGTTGCAGTGATGGCTTATGTCCAGAGTGTAGGCAGGAGAGTGTGACTTGTGTTTGTCGGGGAATTTGGTTTCTGATGGATGTATACCTGGTACGTTGGAGTATATAGCCCCTTTCTCTCTGTCTCTGTCTCTCTCTTCTCTCTCTCTCTCTCTCTCTCTCTCTCTCTCTCTCTGAATATGTAGCTTTTGTCCCAGTAATACATTATCTTGATTATGGTTATAAAAAAAGGAAAATTTTTAAAAGCATTGCATAGTACCTAAACTTTCCACAGTTTCTCTAATGATCATCAGGGATAAGACTTATTGTAGATAATGTCATGTGTAATGGTACAAAATTTAATTAGATTCTGCCTTCAGTAATTTTTCTTTTTCAGTCTCCTGAACAACTACTTAATCTTCAGTTTTGTGACAGCGTACATACCATACCTGTCTTCAGAAAATACACGGGTCTTGGATCTTTATCGCAAGGAATTTACAGGTACGTTTTTTTTCGAGGTGAAGTTTGAAATACTCAAAGGCACGATAGTAACTATCAATACAGTAGACCATTCAGGTACCATGTGTGATAAATTACACATTGAACCATGACTTAAGCAGTTGGACTAAGAAGATATAGTAGAAATAAAGTAGATTAAGAAATGTGAGTAGGAAAGCTACTACAATTGCTTTTTCAGTATAGATTTTGCAGTATTCGGTTTATTATTTGAAGTTTCTCTTTGAGGTCTGTCTGTTCTGCAAGCCTCAGAGGATCTTATCATTCTTTGCTAACCACTCGTTCATTGGTTGCCCTTACCATGCTAGCAGGTCTGCCCTCTTCCGATCAGTGACCCGCACTCAACATTGACATTGTCCTTGCTGGTCATTTGATAGGCAGCCTGGCCACCACGTGATTCTCAGATCCTGAAATGTGAAGACTTTTTCCTCTTTTGGCCTTTTTTTGCTTTTTGTCAAGTTTCACCCTATCATGAATAAGTATCCTTCTATAATTTGCATGAGTTAGGGTAAGAGGTTTGGGTAGAGTGGAGGGTTGGTGAAAGACTTTGTAAAATGAATTGTGGCAAAACATCTGAAATGGATGGGATTGCACTTGAATTTCTCAAGAAAGAGGCTGATGATGTCAGCTGGTTAGTTAGGATTTTCACTGTATGTATGGCTTGAGGTCATGTGTCAGATAATTAGTAGAATGCTTGTGCAGTGCCACAGCCCAAAGACAAGGGAGACAAAAGTAAACGTTCATATTTTAAAGGTTTAATCTTGACAAGTATACATGGTAAATTGTATGAGAGAATGGGTAATAGAGAGTGTGGTGGCATGCACAGAGCATCAGATTAAGGAGGAATGGTATGGCCTCAGGAGTGTTAGAGGATGTGTGGATCAGGTTCTTGCTTTGAATAATATGTGTACAGAATACTTAGAAAAGGCTTTGCTTTTATGGATCTGGAAGCAGCATGTGGGAAAGTTGATAGATATGCTTTGTGGAAGGTGTTGCAATGTATGGTGTGGGAGAAGAGCTGCTAAAAGTTCCTTTCAAGTGAGCAAGCTAAGTGCTTGAGTAAGAAAAGAGGAGGGTGAGTGGATATGGGATGGGAGAAAAGCTACTAGAAGCAATGAAGAGTTTCTTTCAAGAGAGTAAGGAGTGTGTTTAAGAGAGGAGGGTGAGTGGTTCCAGGTGAAGGTGAATCTGCTCCAAGGGTATGTGATGTCACCACTGCTGTTTAATCTGTTAGCAGAGGGAGTTGAATGCAAGGATCTTAAAGACAGAGGAGTGGTTGCAGTCTGTTGGCTGCTTGGAGGCATGGGGAGATGAGTCAGTTGCTGTTTGCTGATGACACTGCTTTGGTGGGAAACTTGATTAAGAAGCTTAAGAAGCTGATGTCTGAAACAGACACATCCACTAATATACACACATATATACATACATGTTCATACATGTATGTAGAATAAAGACATATACATAACATATATACAGACATACATAGCCATTTACATATATACACATGTACATATTTATAATCGCTTGCCTTCATCTGTTCCCGGCACCACCTCGCCCCATAGGAAACAGCATCGCCACCCTCTGTATCAGCAAGATAGTGCCAGGAAACAGACAAAAAAAGGCCATATTCGTTCACACAGTCTCAAGCTTTCATGTGTAATGTACCAAAACCACAGCTTCCTATTCACATCCAGGCCCCACAGACCTTTCCCTGGTTTACCCCAGATGTTTCACAGCACGTAAACATTGATATACCACATCATTCCGATACAATCTTATCCTTGCATGCCTCTCACCCTCCTGCACTTTTGGGCCCAAACCGCTCAAAATCTTTTTCACTCCATCCTTCTACCTCCGGTTTGGTCTCCCGCTTCTCCTTCTTCCCTTCAGCTCTGACACATATATCCTCTTTGTCAACCTTTCTTCACTGATTCTCTCCATATGTCCAAACCATTTCAGCACACCCTCTCCTGCTCTCTCAACCACACACTTTTTATTACCACACATCTCTCTAACCCTTTCATTACTTAATCAGACCACTTCACACCACATATTGTCCTCAAACATATTAATTTCCAACACATCCACCCTCCTCAGTACAACTGTATCTATAGCCCATGCCTCGCAGCCATATAATATTGCTGTTTGTTGGGACTACTATTCCTTCAAACATACCCAATTTTGCTCTTTGAAATAACGTTCTCTCTTTCCACACATTCTTCTTTGCTCCCAGAACCTTCGCCCCCTCCCCCATTCTATGACTCACTTCCACTTACATGGTTCCATTCGCTGCTAAGTCCACTCCCAGATATCTAAAACACTTCACTTCCTCCAATTTTTCTCCATTTAAACTCACATCCCAACTAAATTGTCTCTCAACCCTACTGAACCTAATAACCTTACTCGTATTCACATTTACACACTTTTCCAAACTCAGTCACCAACTTCTGCAGTTTCTCACTAAAATCAGCCACCAGTGCTGTATTATATGTGGGAGTGTTTCAGCAGTTTTGAAGCTAGAGATCAGGTGATTTAAATGTGAGGGTGAGTGATGTGGCAGTTTAGAGTATAACTGGTATTTAGTGAGGTGTATGGAAGTGGTGAATCTCTTGTGAAGTTGTTTACTGAAAAAAGACTGGTGATTTAGAATTCCTTGTGATGAAAGAGGGACAGAAAAGTTTATGTTGGTGAGTAGATTATTGGATTACATAAAAATTTTTGGTTAAGCAAAAGAGAGGCTCTTGGAGGTGAATGTGTTGAGAAGGGTAGCTGATGGGATGTCTGACCATTCCCTGGTAGGTGCAAGGGTGAAGATTTGCAGGCCATGAATGTAGAATAAAGGAAGACAGTAGACATGTTGGTAATGAAATTCTTGAAGACAGTACATCATGCAGGTTGAGTTGATTATTCAAGGAGCGTGGTAGCTAGTGCAGTTTAATTAAAAGAACTGGCCAGAGAATAAAGGAATTAAGTATACTTAATGAAAGTAAACAGTGTACCCATGAAGTTTTTGTTTCTTGAACATGTAAGAAAAAAGTAGTTAAGTTTTAAGTACCTTATCATTACCTCTAACTTGTTTAGTTTTCATTGGGTGGATCAGTTGCATATACACTTTCAATTCATTCATTCATATCCTCAACTTATGTTTAGTGTGTTAATGTGAAACAAACTTCTTTACTAATAATAGAAGCAATTTTTTTTTTTGTTCTTAGCAAATCATGTTGATTCATAATATGAGATCAAAGTCTATATTTGTTCTTTCACCTTTATGCACAAAATAGTCTCATTGCATCTGAACATATATGTTTCTCAGGCATCTTCATCCAAAACATCTCTAGTGCAAATTAGTTTTCTTGGTATAACTAGCTATATATGCCATTCTTGTTCCCGAAGTATTAATACTAATCATCTTTTTTAACAAACCTTTCATTTATTATGCATGCTCCTTGATGTTTCCATCCTTAAATACTTGAATCCTTGCTCCTTTTTTATGATTTTTTTCAGTGTGGAATATTTTTATTTGCATATACACATATGTTTTATTTTTTTCAGGGCTTAAAGAGCCCATGGAACGATGGGAGCTCTGCATTCAATCAACAGCAAAATTTTTCAAGTTTGGTTTGGGCTCACTGTATGAACGAAGTCCAAGCAGATATCGATCACGCCAAAGGAATTCCCAAGTTGTAAGTGAAAGGAGCATGAGTATGTAGCCTAGAATACATATTGTATGAAAATGACAGAAATGATTTCATAAAGAGAATGGGTATTATATATAATTATGATCCATTACACACAATGAGCACAGTAGGATGAGAGGGACTGGTACACCATCATTAGTAGACTTTGTCACACACACTAGTATGGATATTGAGAATATTATATATGGTAGACCAGTAGAAGATGATCATGTAATGCTCAGGGATTGACTGTATGATAAGTGGTAGTTAAATGAGCTGATATAACACAAAACTTCAAGAGGAGGTGCTATATCTATCTATATCTCTGATGTCCGTTCCCTTTGGGAATTCCCTCAAAGGGGTGGCTCAGCAAAAGAGTTTTTGATCAAGATACTCATCACTTTCTCTGTTCCAAGATGGGTGAACTTAAAACCTCCAGCCTTATCCTGTAACTTAGCTTTTCTTAAATCTGTTAAATCTGATACCATCTTTGTTGCCCTCCTCTGGACTTCTCCATGAGCTCTTGGTGCTTCTTTAGGTGATGACTATACCTGAGAAGCCTGTTCTATCCTTGGCCTTATGTAGGTTATGAATATTCTCCTTATCCATATACTTTCAAGCTGTTTTGATATTTGCCAGCAGACAGTTTGTCTCCCAAACTGTTCTCATAATGTGGGACTCTGATGACAGGTTAAGGACAATATCAACTCTTAAGGCCTTTCTCACACAGAATCATAAAGCTTATTTCCTGGTAAGTAATAAGGATTTTGAAACCCATGGCTGTTAGCCCATTATTTACATGGAAAAGAAGTCATGATATTGTGCAATTTGTTAAGCAAACCTTTTTGGTACCTATTTCATGCTCTATGGTGACCCTTTTGTACTGCATAAGTTAGTATATATCTTTGAAGTTCGAAATTTTCCAAGAATATGACAGTTTATATTCTAACATCTTTTTCAGGTTAATGAGATGTTCAGTAAGATCCGGCATACCTTGGCATCAAACCTGGCTAACAGTCGTTGGTATCCCTTAGAAATAAAGGCTCAGCTTACTACTAAGGTAATCTTGTAAATCATTTTGCCTTTTTTTCTTATTCAGATTGAAGTGATGCATCTATAATCTTCATGTGTGCTGTAACTTGTGAGAACCTCCATACATCAAAGAATCAGATATCCAGTAGTGGTACTTGCACTATTTATCACTGAATTCTGAGGCTTCCACCTAAATGGAAGTCACCCATTTTTTCACCAGTAAATAAGAAAGTTAAAAAGTAAAAAGAAAAGAATCCCCACCATATGCTTGTCATGGGACATGTGGAAGTTTGAAAGTGAGAAAGCATACTGAAAGGTAGAAATGTTAAGCAAAAGGAATAGAAAAAATAGTCATTAAAGGATAATTATGAATACCTGAAAGCACATCTATTTGATTGGGGAAGAGCAGTGTGGTTTCAGAAGTGGTAGAGGATGTGTGGATCAGGTGTTTGCTTTGAAGAATGTATGTGAGAAATACTTAGAAAAGCAAATGGATTTGTATGTAGCATTTATGGATCTGGAGAAGGCATATGATAGAGTTGATAGAGATGCTCTGTGGAAGGTATTAAGAATATATGGTGTGGGAGGCAAGTTGTTAGAAGCAGTGAAAAGTTTTTATCGAGGATGTAAGGCATGTGTACGTGTAGGAAGAGAGGAAAGTGATTGGTTCTCAGTGAATGTAGGTTTGCGGCAGGGGTGTGTGATGTCTCCATGGTTGTTTAATTTGTTTATGGATGGGGTTGTTAGGGAGGTGAATGCAAGAGTTTTGGAAAGAGGGGCAAGTATGAAGTCTGTTGGGGATGAGAAAGCTTGGGAAGTGAGTCAGTTGTTGTTCGCTGATGATACAGCACTGGTGGCTGATTCATGTGAGAAACTGCAGAAGCTGGTGACTGAGTTTGGTAAAGTGTGTGAAAGAAGAAAGTTAAGAGTAAATGTGAATAAGAGCAAGGTTATTAGGTACAGTAGGGTTGAGGGTCAAGTCAATTGGGAGGTGAGTTTGAATGGAGAAAAACTGGAGGAAGTGAAGTGTTTTAGATATCTGGGAGTGGATCTGGCAGCGGATGGAACCATGGAAGCGGAAGTGGATCATAGGGTGGGGGAGGGGGCGAAAATTCTGGGAGCCTTGAAGAATGTGTGGAAGTCGAGAACATTATCTCGGAAAGCAAAAATGGGTATGTTTGAAGGAATAGTGGTTCCAACAATGTTGTATGGTTGCGAGGCGTGGGCTATGGATAGAGTTGTGCGCAGGAGGATGGATGTGCTGGAAATGAGATGTTTGAGGACAATGTGTGGTGTGAGGTGGTTTGATCGAGTAAGTAACGTAAGGGTAAGAGATATGTGTGGAAATAAAAAGAGCGTGGTTGAGAGAGCAGAAGAGGGTGTTTTGAAATGGTTCGGGCACATGGAGAGAATGAGTGAGGAAAGATTGACCAAGAGAATATATGTGTCGGAGGTGGAGGGAACGAGGAGAAGAGGGAGACCAAATTGGAGGTGGAAAGATGGAGTGAAAAAGATTTTGTGTGATCGGGGCCTGAACATGCAGGAGGGTGAAAGGAGGGCAAGGAATAGAGTGAATTGGAGCGATGTGGTATACCGGGGTTGACGTGCTGTCAGTGGATTGAATCAAGGCATGTGAAGCGTCTGGGGTAAACTATGGAAAGCTGTGTAGGTATGTATATTTGCGTGTGTGGACGTATGTATATACATGTGTATGGGGGGGGGTTGGGCCATTTCTTTCGTCTGTTTCCTTGCGCTACCTCGCAAACGCGGGAGACAGCAAGAAAAAAAAAAAAAAAAAACATCTATTTGCCCATTTTCAAAACCTGCGTTATGGTCTCCCTTTCTCCCTTACTGTTCCTGTAATATTAAACGAAAAATATACATGAAGCAACTGCAGAAGCATATAAAGGAAAACTATATGTATGACTGGGGCCACTCCCTGATGTACTTTGGATGAGCCCTGGCATTCTTGCAAAATCCCATCATAGGTATTTGAAGATGTGGAGTTTGGTAGATACTCTTTCTTTCTCCTTGAAAAGACAAAGATAATGATGGGAAAACTAATGGTGCGACTAATGAGACAAAGTCCAGGTGAAACTAGTACCAATAATATTTATAAAACTTATGTATCACCAGTTTGTGCAAAAGGTGCAAAGCTCCTGAAACTATATAGACAAAGGAATAAGGAGAAGTGGGAGACCATATTGGAGGTGGAAGGATGGAGTGAGAAAGATTTTAAGTGACTGGGGCCTGAACATACAGGAGGGTGAGAGGCGTGCAAGGAATAGAGTGAAATGGAAGGATGTGGTATACCAAGGTCGAAGTGCTGTCAATGGATTGAACCAGGGCATGTGAAGTGTCTTAGGTAAACCATGGAAAGGTCTTTGGGGTCTGGATGTGGATAGGAAGCTGTGGTTCGGTGTATTACACATGACAGCTAGAGACTGAGTGTGAACGAATGTTGCTTTGTTTGTCTGATTTCCTATCGCTACCTCACTGAAGCAAGGGGTAGTGCCCTGAATGGATGAAGGCAAATATGAATATGTACATGTCTGTGTATATGTATGTATGTATATGTGTATATGTTGTGATGTATGTATCTGTGTATGTATGGGTGTTTATGTATATGTATGTGTATATAAGTGAATGAGCCATTCTTCGTCTTTCCTGGTGCTAACTCTCTGACACAGGAAACAGCGATCAAGTTAAATGATAAAAAAAGAGTGATAGACAAAAAGAAAAAAAAAGTTGAAGAACAACTGTATATGTATGAAGACCATCATGGAATTATACCAGGTAGACGTACTGAAATTCTTCCCTAGTCCATTACAGAAACATTTATGAAGATGTGGAGACTTTTGCCATGGCAACCCCCATGATGTGAGTTCCAAGAGCAAACAAGCATCAGATAGATTATGAAACTGATGAAAGGCAAGAGACTGGTTACTGTTTTTCTTGAATTTACTGAGAAATTAGGTAAAGTACAGAAGTTTGTTTGAAAAACACAGCAAAACAAAACATAAAAGGTATAATAGGAAGATGGATCAAGAAATTTCTGACCAACAAAAAGAAGCTTAAATTTGTAACATGGAACCATGTTTCATGAGGATGTTCTCTCAAATGTGTCTTAGGGAACAGCACAGTTTTCAAGAATAGTACAGTGTTGATATTAGAGATAGACATTAGAGTAAAAGAAACACCAGGGTCATCAGAATGATAGGAGGAGAAAAACATGGAAAAAGAGATTGCAGAGACATTGATATTGTATGTATGTGAGCAAAGGTAAAACCAAAAAGAATTTAGGGAGGTAAATGCAAGAGTTTTGGAAAGAGGGGCAAGTATGAAGTCTGTTGGGGATGAGAGAGCTTGGGAAGTGAGTCAGTTGTTGTTCGCTGATGATACAGCGCTGGTGGCTGATTCATGTGAGAAACTGCAGAAGCTGGTGACTGAGTTTGGTAAAGTGTGTGGAAGAAGAAAGTTAAGAGTAAATGTGAATAAGAGCAAGGTTATTAGGTACAGTAGGGTTGAGGGTCAAGTCAATTGGGAGGTGAGTTTGAATGGAGAAAAACTGGAGGAAGTGAAGTGTTTTAGATATCTGGGAGTGGATCTGGCAGCGGATGGAACCATGGAAGCGGAAGTGGATCATAGGGTGGGGGAGGGGGCGAAAATTCTGGGGGCCTTGAAGAATGTGTGGAAGTCGAGAACATTATCTCGGAAAGCAAAAATGGGTATGTTTGAAGGAATAGTGGTTCCAACAATGTTGTATGGTTGCGAGGCGTGGGCTATGGATAGAGTTGTGCGCAGGAGGATGGATGTGCTGGAAATGAGATGTTTGAGGACAATGTGTGGTGTGAGGTGGTTTGATCGAGTGAGTAACGTAAGGGTAAGAGAGATGTGTGGAAATAAAAAGAGCGTGGTTGAGAGCAGAAGAGGGTGTTTTGAAGTGGTTTGGGCACATGGAGAGAATGAGTGAGGAAAGATTGACCAAGAGGATATATGTGTCGGAGGTGGAGGGAACGAGGAGAAGAGGGAGACCAAATTGGAGGTGGAAAGATGGAGTGAAAAAGATTTTGTGTGATCGGGGCCAGAACATGCAGGAGGGTGAAAGGAGGGCAAGGAATAGAGTGAATTGGAGCGATGTGGTATACCGGGGTTGACGTGCTGTCAGTGGATTGAATCAAGGCATGTGAAGCGTCTGGGGTAAACCATGGAAAGCTGTGTAGGTATGTATATTTGCGTGTGTGGACGTATGTATATACATGTGTATGGGGGGGGCTTGGGCCATTTCTTTCGTCTGTTTCCTTGCGCTACCTCGCAAACGCGGGAGACAGCGACAAAGTATAATAAAAAAAAAGATAATATAGATTTGAACAAATACATATGTAATGAAAATTAGTGTAATGTTTCTGCCTTACAAAGGACTAACAGGAAAAGGATAAAAAAAGAAGGAATTTGATGAGCAGAGTAAAATGATGAGTAGTTTGATGGTGAGGACAGTGACTTCAAGAGAAAGAGAGCTGACAGTGAATATATTCATCACAAAGATAAGACAGAATTGAATACAGTACAGCTGTGCTGAAATACGAAGTCCTAAAGCACTTACAAGAAGAGTGAAATGAATAGAACACCTGAACTGCCATGAATGACTGAAAGAACTGCAGCTATAAAGGCTTGAAAAGAAGCGAAAGATATAAATCTCCCAATTGAAAAGAGTAATGAAAAAATGTGATTTTAGAGACAACAACACATTAGAGCTGTTGACATGACATGGCATTCTTCACTGACACTGAAGTTGATAAGATTAGTATCTCAGATCATAACATTGTAGAAGGAACCACAGCCTATGACCTTGTCCCAGGGAGTTGGATATTTTTGCCTTTACTAGCCTAAGAGATGTAGGTTGGGAACCTCAGTTCAGGAAAGATACTTCATTTAAGATGTCTGTGCCTATGCTACAGTAATTTATGCTCTCAGATATTTTCTCCTAACTGAAAACTACAGTATTTATCTGGGACCTTATATGCACACGAAAATGTTGTACATCTTTTGCTAGGAAATTGGAATGAATAAGCATAAAGGAATGTTGAATGAATTTCATGTCATTTTGAATAAGATTAATGGCTTGCTTCTATGTGTCAGAATTAAGTACAGTATTGGTATGTAAACTGTAAAACAAGTAATTGTGATACATAAAGTAGATGAGCCTTGTATGATTGATTACTTTAGTGAACTATGAAGAATACAGATTTTTTTGTGAGTGCTGGTCAGTTTTGATTATAAATGTGACACTAGACCATTTTAATGATTTACTTATTTGAAATAAGTGAAAGTACACATTACTTTGTCAATATATTAATTGATGGAAATTCATAAGTTATACTATTTTGTATTTTCCTGCAGCTCGATAATATGTCCATAGCTGTTGGTTATCCAGAGCGCCTCCTTGATCCTGCAGTCATCAATTTTTACTATGAAGGCTATACAATATTTATCAAAGACTTCTTTCAGAATCTTCAGGTGAGCCATCATAATAGTTATTGTGGGACATGTTACTCCAGTCCAAAATACAATGATAAGTAGACAAATGTAGGTTACTAATTTACATGATTTTATGAAATGATGAATGTCATTAAATTGGCATGCCTTAGTACAATGCATCTGCAGTGCACTGTGTTAAAACCATGATTTGGTAGTTCAAGGGCCTACCAACCAAAATTTTAGCAAGGACAGAATCCAGTGCTTAGGATCACTCCACTTCCAACAAACTCTGTTCCTCATAGTATTACATACTTTCTGTATTTGTATTATTTGGACCATCTAATATATACATTATGATGAAATAGTTTATTATTTGAACCTTCTAAAGTAAACAGTATGAAGTCTGAACTAACTACTATTTCTGAATGGAGAGGGATCATACTTTATTTGTCATCCATTTAACTTTATAAAGTACCCATCTGTACTAATCTGTTTTTACAGCACTGAGTAGCTGGGGAGCTGTACTCCTTCAGGGCTCCATCTCTTAAACTTTGTTTACTACCATACAAGTTTATAAATTTGTTTATTGTTTGTATTCACAGTCACTATGTTTTGTTCCATTCATCCACTTATCTCTAATTAAAGAAATAGCTCTTTACATCCTGTGTAATTTATCTATCTTTAGAGTCTTGCTCTGAACTCGTTGGTCATTCTTTGCATATATCAGGGAACTCTTCACTGTCAAAATTTTCACGTGCTTCAGAAACTTTTTATCAAGCCCCTTTTACCTCCTTCCAAATGAAGTTAGATTCATAGCCAATAACCTCTTTCAAATTGAATGTACTTTTTTGAGATAACATTTTTGATGTATTTCCTTAGATCTTCTCCATCAGACCTGTGTGTTTTTTCATCCAGGATGACCAGACTTGAGATCTATACTTTAGGTTAAATATACTCTGCAAGTATTTTACTGAGCATTTCCTGATCCATGCAGTGTAATGCAGTTTTGTGATTAAACTACAGATGATATCCCTCCTTAGCAATTATTCCAGTGATTAGTTATGGTAATAAGCTGGATACTCTGTTCACATTCAAGTCCCTTGCACATGTAGATTAATTTCATGAGTTTACATGAAATCCCTAGTATGATTTAACTTGCTGTATCCCCCTAATGTCATTCTATCATGTCATGGTATCCCTCTGGTACTTACATGGCTGTTGATGATAAGATGGGTAATAAAGTATCATCCTGTATGGTTGTATCACCCTCTGGTGTATTTTTCTGTTTCAGAACTTCCAAGATTTCCTTCTTTAGCCAAAATTTCAAAATAGAATGCTCTTTGGAAGGTTTAGTGATCCACTGGCTTTTCCATTAGCTGCCGTGGAATGGTCCTATTTGACTGTAGGTTGATTGGTTATTCCAGCATTACTTCTGTCATTACTTCTGTTGTAATTGTTAATGTTATTAGACCCAGGAGATTCAAGCTGATCCTGGAACATGCCTTCTTCAGCAATCAAGCATTAAGTACTCTCATTTTGTTGATAAGTCCTGTCACATCTTGGGATAATGGTCTGGGCACTTTTTTCTCCAAGGTTGAAGTCAGAAGGGTAACTTATTTTGTGATAGGCTGCTAGCTGGGTTGTGGGTGGGCATCTTTTTCACCTTTTTTTTCAATTTTTCCATGGCTTATGGATAAGAGTTCCCGTGGGTTTTAGGTAGGTAGTATTTGCATGGGTTTTCCCTTCCCTGTCCTTCCCCTGTTACTAGAGGCCTTGTCCATCCCCTCGCTCAATTCATGGTCACCATCATTGCCCATTCCATTACAGTCTACTTAAGATGGGACCCGCTGATTTTTTCATAAAGTGTAGCTTCCTTTTTTCTTCCCAGGGTAAGCCAGTTTAGCAAGAAAAGTGTCATGTCAGTTGTGAAGACAGACTCAGCACATCTTGTAGAAGTACCAGCATCCCTAGGGCCATCCCCAGATTTTCTCTCCTTCCATCCTTTCATGAGTCATGCTTACCATATTTACAAGATAAGGAGATGGTCTGACAAGGAGATGCAATCTCTCATGCACTCCTCAAAGTTATTAAAGAATTTTTTTGAATGCAAAAAATTTTTCATTTCACTACTTTTTGAGAACTGGCCCCACCCTGGTTTTCCTTGGAAGGTTAGGATGTTCGTAAGTAGATAATACCTTATGTAATTTGTTAGTATGTTGTTCAGAAGTTTGGCATTGGATATATGCTTTTACCAACAGATAGGTTTATATATTTAGTCACCAGGGACACAAAAATTACTTCATCTGCTGAGAGCAGACAAGTTTGTTGACATGCCAGTCAGTCTCTTGTGGTTGTTGACCAGCTTTGATTGGGGGACAGCTCTCAAATTCTTTACAGTTTTTAGTTTTCTGCCACATTGGATAGCTTTCAAGACAATTACAGTGCACTCTTTGATTATATTTGCTCTAATTAATGCTGCAAATGTAGCCAGGGGAGCTGCAATCACTGCAGAATATAAAATTAATGAATGCTCCTGTATTCTCACATGATGCTATAGCATAACATGATAAAATTCATGTAGTGACAAATAGGATATGTGCATCACAAGTGGAGGGGACAAGGAGGTGGGGAGATGAGATTGGAGGTTGGACAGAAAGATATTATGAGTGCTCAGGGCCTGATCATGCAAGAAAGTAGAGGCATCCACATGATAAAGTGACCTGGAGCAATGTGGTATGTGGATGGCATTCTCTCAGTGGGAAATCATCTAAAGGTCTATGGGGCTTGGTTTGGAGAGGGAGCTAGGGTTTTGGTGCCTTACACAGGACAGCAAGAGATTGGCATTGAGTGAGTGAAATTTTTCTTCGTCTGTTTTTGGCACGACCTTGTTGATGCAGGAAAAGGTGAACTAGTATGGAAAAAGTTGATTTTGTGCAGGAAAACTAACCAACTTGTTTATGTCTCTTTGTAGGCATACACGGATATGGTTATTCATTATCTTTCACATGGCCTTAAAAGTGTGTTTCCAGTCATCCTGAGAAGTCATTAACACAGGTATCACAGTGATTCCAGGACTGTGCCCTGAAAACAAATGAAAATAGATGTGGAAAGATTAGACCTGAGATGGAAATGGTGAAATCTCAAGAAAGAGTGTGGTCTAAATCACCAAATTGAGAAGAAAGGAAATCACCACAATTGCAACACTAAAACAAAACCCTGAATGGCCAGAATATGAATGTGAAAAGTGCCTATTAACATTGAAAAGAAGAGCAAAATGGAATGATGCCATGAACCAATATTGGCAAGATTATGGAGAGATAGGCCTAATCAGTATTGGAAACCAAGATGAAACCATTATTTTGGCCAAAGCAGCCATTGAAACCCACTAATCAGAGAGAACTCTATTTGTTTGAATACCAAATGAGGAGAGCCCTAGTAAAAATGGTACCAGACCAACTGAGAACATACACACCATTATCAGTACAAAGACAGGCCCTTTAAGAATCAGAAATGTATTGTTACCAAATGGGAAATCAAACAAAATGAGTGAATACACCAATACAGAGTATTGTAAAGAAGGCATACTGGTAGCTGGTCAGTGTTAAGATTGACTTTAAGTACATGGGAAATGTTCAGCAAGTTATCCATTGTAGATCAGACGTATGAATTTAAGTACATGGGTGATGTTCAGCAAGTTAGCAAGCTCTACATTGTATATCAGATTAAACCTAGATACACTTATGTTGGGTGTCTATCTGTATCTCTAATGCCTATTCCAATTGGAACAACCTGAAAGGTGTGGCTACGGCAATAGAGTCTCCATAACAAAAGAACTCCATTGCCACTTGTAAGTCTTTAGTGCCTCACCTTTAACAGGCCACTGGCAGAGGACAGGTCTAGCACAATGTTTACAGAGGCTCCTACCTAATGTTCCTGATGACTACTTTTATCTAATGCTCCTATCTACTACATCTCCACAATATTTCTACCTAATGCTCCTGCCTAAATGTTCCTACCTACTACTTCTGTCTACTGCTCCTCCCATTTTGCCAAAAGGTAGGGCTATTGCATAGTGACAGCACTAATTATCACAGAGCTAAGATGTAAAAGAGGATGAACCAGTTTGATATCAGCAGTGAATAGTTCTACAAAAGATGCAAAGCTGGAGTAACCAGAGGCCAGAACAAGAAACTAGATAAGAGACTTGGTAAAAGGATGTAATTAAATACATCTGTAGTATCAAAGAAGTGGATGAATGGAATATAATAAGTGATGATGTTATGAAGGTTAACAGTATACAGTGTAAAAATTTATATTATAGTTGAGAAATTTCAAGAGATGGAGCTCCACAAATGTAGAGCTGTATTTCTGTATTGTGTAAATATGTAATTACAAATGGGCAGTTACTTGGAACAGATTTTTCAGAGTTAGGAGATGCAGGTTCTTCTAGAATGTTTGATGCTGAATTATAGGAAGTTTTCTTTATAAAAGATTTATAGTGATGAATTGCACAGTTATTCTCTGCTTGATGCTGAATTATAGGAAGTTTTCTTTATAAATGATATATAGTGATGAATTGCACAGTTATCCTCTGCTTGCACTTTCATGTTCAGTGGTAGATTGCTAACCAAATTTATTGGGTTTCTTTTAGGATTCCATCCAAAATGCTGGACGGCAAATGGAAATGAAGCTTATAGATCCAATGCCAGAATCTGATTGGATGGATTCCTTATCAGAAGATTCAGTCACATATGTACATGAAGCTAACAAGATAGTTGTTCCACCGCACTTGCTCAATCCTCCACTCTTTCATCGCAATTACCCTCTGTAAGTATATTAAAAAAAAAGCAGTTGAAGTAGTGAAAGGCTGGGGGATATAGAAAGGTGTGAGGAAAAGTGAATGTGAAGCTACTGTGAAATGGATCTGGAAAGTATGTATGGAAGCATGGAAAAGTGTTCAAATGCTTGATGACCATATAAGGGCAGTAATTATAGAGGAAAAAGTCTTCTTAGTGTGATTGACATGGTGTGGTAGGATAGTGATTGATGAAGTTAAAAGGGTTAGTGAATCTCCTTTCGTTGGAGAATAATATGGGCTTAGGAAAGAATGAGGATGTGTAGAGCAGATCATTTTTTTCCTCAGACAAGTAGTAGGAAAAGTTGAAGATTTAGATTAAATGTTATAGAAATAAAAAAGACATATGATAGGGTATATGTGGAAAAAGTAAGAACTTTTGTAAGTTCTTACTTAGTTTGATATACATGAAAGTAGTACACATGTGAAGGTATAATTGACAGGTTTGATTTTAATCAGGAGTGTTATGGTTGTGATAAATTTTTTGTTATTTTTCATTTCTTTGGTTGTGTCATTGCATGAGAAAGTGTGAAGTAGGTTGATTTTAATTTGATACTGAACCATGGAGAAACAAAGTTTAAGTTATCACAGTTGTTGAGTTGTTGTATGCAGAGGATGCTTCGTATTAGCTGAATCAAGGAAAAGTTGTGCGGAATTGTGAACAAATTTATTAATATATATGTAAAAATAGGATGTTAAAAGTATCTGTAAATTATGATGGATGCTAGTTTTTGAAAAAGATGGGAGATCAGGTTGTATGATCAGTTTACTTGGAAAAGAACTAAAATTTGTAGATGAGTTTAAAAGCTTAGAAGTCAAGCTTAATAGAGATGGTAATATCAAAGATGAAGTTGAATTTAGGCATTCAAGGTAGAAATACTAAGATTACATTGAAAACAATGGTTAATGATAAAAATTTCAGCACATAATGTGCAAGAAGCCTGCATGAGGAGGGTCCTTTTTCCAGCATTGATGTATAGATGTGAATTCCAAGCATGCATAGTTCAGGATGATTAAAAGAAAAGCAATGGGAGATGGATGATTTGCATCTTATGATTGTGATTAGGAGGTTAGAAAGAATAAGAAATTAAGATGTTTCAAGTGGGAGTTGGATACATTGCATTGTATAACTGGAATTATGAGGCTTGATAAGAATTAAAAAAAATGTGACAAGGTTATCTGGTGTAAGGTCACAAGAAAAGCAGGTAAATAAAGTCTTTTAGAATCATACGGTCATATTGGACATATTTCAGATGATAAGTCTGTCAGAAAGATATCTAGTAATTCAGTAGAAGGTACAAATAGGAATGATAGACTGTGTAGGAGATAGATAGATAGATATAGTTTAGTGATTAATTAGAGATAAAGAGTCCAAGATGAAGTAATGACTAGGAATCTGATTTAATGTATGCATTGTGTGTGCAGAGGAGGTATTAAAGAAGACTTTACTCTAGATGAATCAGTTCAGTATGTTAAGGGAAAAGTAAGAAAGTTTATATCTTTTTAACAGCCCTGCACATGAGTTGAGGATGTGCATGTGGTATTCAGAAACTGTGAGTGCTTGATTCACCGCATTTAATTGGGAATGGATTAGTAATGACGGATAGATAGATAGATAGATAGAAGGGAGGGAAGGAGGAGTTATTATGGAATGCTCATCTTTGTTACATCCTCGTATTCTTTACACCCTTACATATGTGGTCAGTGGCCATCCTCATTACCCTTTCACCTTCATTATGCCCATATTTCCACTACACCTTCATCCTCATTATTTTTTTACGTTCACCACACCCATCTCAACTTCTGATGTTCCTTCTCACGATGATGTCAACAGTGATGTACTCTCCCCCTCAAGTTTCTCAGGCCATTTGTAGTGCTAGTATTTGTTGCTGCATTTATCTTCTTTCGTAAGCAGAGCTCAAATTTTTTAGATAAGTGCAAAATGTAATATTCATGTGAAATCTGGTTTTCATCTCCACCTTAAATGCCTTGTTTGAGCGTAACATGACCAACAACAGTCTGTATATGCAAATATTCCAAAATCTGATAAAATCCAAAATCCAAAGCATTTCTGGTCCCAAGCATTTCGGATAAGGGATTCTCAACCTGTATTGTTTTGGTCACTGTTCTTCTGTGCTGTCTGCATGTGTCCCTGCTAGTAAGGCTAAGACCCAAAGCACACATCTGGCTGCTGCTTCCTACAGTTTCTGTCTGGAGACTGGCCAATAGAGGGTTAACCATGAAGATACCTCCTTCTTCCTTCTGACAGCTAAACTGTGGAATTCCCTTCCTCCTTGTATCTTTTCCTCTTCCTATGGACTCTCTTGAAGAGTCAGATCTACAAGCACCAACATAGTCCTCTTTTTTTTTTTTTTTTTTTTTCTTTTTTTTTTCAAGATGGCTTTACATGGGCATATTTTTGCCTGTACCAATTTGGTTACGATGAATGAAAAGATTATATATATGATAACAGTTTCATCTACTTTTGTTGCTATCTTGAGCAAAATTTCATGTGATTTAGTTTTTTAAGCTAGTTCTTCATTCATGGATAATGGAATCCAGATATGGTAGTATTTAGCTTGCTAAGTTGTTGGTAGGAAGATTAGATAGTAGCCTCTGAAAACATTGTGTTAGAGTTGCCCTTTGCCATTGGCCTGTCAAGGATGAGGTACTAAAGGCTGAGGAGTGGCACTGGAATTCACGAGTTAATCTCTTTTACCATGGCCATGGGAATGGGAGTCAGAGATTGAGAGACCTGACCTTCATTTTTTTATGTATGGGTAACTTTTGGGACACTCAAAGAAAATATGTCATATGCTGCACTTTTTTTTTCTGTGGAACGAAGGGTTTATGGGAAAAAGACAGAACAAAATTGTGATATTAGGTAATCTATTTAGACAGGAAAGGTTCACAACCAAAAGTGACATATATTTTCATACTGTGTATCATAATTTCCAGTTGTTAAGAAAAGAATGAATATAAAATTGGGTAAAAAAGTGTAGAAAACAGGATTTAATCATGTATACATTACTCTGTGTGTACACATTACTCTGTGTGGGTATTTTAACAAAAACAAGTGAATTAAAGTTGTTTCACATACTATTACATCACCCCACACTTTGCAGATTATCATGGCCTTTCCCACAATTGGTTAGGTAAGGTCTCTGTAAATTCTTATGATTTTAAAGGCATTTCCCATGCCTTTACAGTACCCAACATTTTCTCATCAGTTCATCCTTCCCTGCTGTTAGTAAGGAAATGCTTCCTAGGTTTTGTTGAATTTCAGGTGTTTATCTTACACTTTTAGTACTTCATATTTTTCCAAATCATACATAGCCCTTGCAACTACTGTTAGTTTTCATGGTGGGTAAATTTTTGGTCAGAAATGTACCATGGGTTTCATTGACATGGTATTTTGTGATGGTAGATTTTAGAAATGTATCCTCGCATGAAGCTTGCTCTCTCTAACCGTATTGGCCTGGCCAGTCATTATCATCAGAAAGTGCTCAATTCATCCTCATCACTTTATGCCAATTTATTTTATTTGTTTATTTTGTTTTGTCGCTGGCTCCCACGTTAGCGAGGTAGCGCAAGGAAACAGATGAAAGAATGGCCCAACCTGCCCACATACCCATGTATATACATACACATCCACACACGCAAATATACATACCTATACATCTCAATGTACACATATATATACACACACGGACATATACATATATACACATGTACATAATTCATACTGTCTGCCTTTATTTGTTCCCATCGCCACCCCGCCACACATGGAATAACAACCCCCTCCCCCCCTCATGTGTGCGAGGTAGCGCTAGGAAAGACACCAAAGGCCCCATTCGTTCACACTCAAGTCTCTAGCTGTCATGTAATAATGCACCGAAACCACAGCTCCCTTTTCACATCCAGGCCCCACACACTTTCCATGGTTTACCCCAGACGCTTCACATGCCCTGGTTCAATCCATTGACAGCACGTCGACCCCGGTATACCACATCGTTCCAATTCACTCTATTCCTTGCACGCCTTTCACCCTCCTGCATGTTCAGGCCCCGATCACTCAAAATCTTTTTCACTACATCTTTCCACCTCCAATTTGGTCTCCCACTTCTCCTCGTTCCCTCCACCTCTGACACATATATCCTCTTGGTCAATCTTTCCCCACTCATTCTCTCCATGTGACCAAACAATTTCAAAACACCCTCTTCTGCTCTCTCAACCACACTCTTTTTATTACCACACATCTCTCTCACCTTTACATTACTTACTCGATCAAACCACCTCACACCACATATTGTCCTCAAACATCTCATTTCCAGCACATCTACCCTCCTGTGCACAACTCTATCCATAGCCCACGCCTCGCAACCATACAACATTGTTGGAACCACTATTCCTTCAAACATACCCATTTTTGCTTTCCGAGATAATGTTCTTGACTTCCACACATTCTTCAAGGCTCCCAGAATTTTCGCCCCCTCCCCCACCCTATGATTCACTTCCGCTTCCATGGTTCCATCCGCTGCCAGATCCACTCCCAGATATCTAAAACACTTTACCTCCCCCAGTTTTTCTCCATTCAAACTTACCTCCCAGTTGACTTGACCCTCAACCCTACTGTACCTAATAACCTTGCTCTTATTCACATTTACTCTTAACTTTCTTCTTTCACACACTTTACCAAACTCAGTCACCAGCTTCTTCATTTTCTTACATGAATCAGCCACCAGCACTGTATCATCAGCGAACAACAACTGACTCACTTCCCAAGCTCTCTCATCCACAACAGACTGCATACGTGCCCCTCTTTCCAAAACTCTTGCATTCACCTCCCTAACAACCCCATCCATAAACAAATTAAACAGCCATGGAGACATCACACACCCCTTCCGCAAACCCACATTCACTGAGAACCTACATGTACGCATGCCTTACATCCTCGATAAAAACTTTTCACTGCTTCTAACAACTTGCCTCCCACACCATATATTCTTAAAACCTTCCACAGAGCATCTCTATCAACTCTATCATATGCCTTCTCCAGATCCATAAATGCTACATTCAAATCCATTTGTTTTTCTAAGAATTTCTCACATACATTCTTCAAAGCAAACACCTGATCCACACATCCTCTACCACTTCTGAAACCACACTGCTCTTCCCCAATCTGATGCTCTGTACACGCCTTCACCCTCTCAATCAATACCCTCCCATATGATTTACCAGGAATACTCAACAGACTTGTACCTCTGTAATTTGAGCACTCACTCTTATCCCCTTTGCCTTTGTACAATGGCACTATGCAAGCATTCCGCCAATCCTCAGGCACCTCACCATGAATCATACATACATTAGATAACCTTACCAACCAGTCAACAATACAGTCACCCCCTTTTTTAATAAATTCCACTTCAATACCATCCAAACCTGCAGCTTTACCGGCTTTCATCTTCCGTGAAGCTTTTACTACCTCTTCTCTATTTACCAAATCATTTTCCCTAACCCTCTCACTATGCACACCACCTCGACCAAAACACCCTATATCTGCCACTGTATCATCAAACACATTCAACAAACCTTCAAAATACTCACTCCATCTCCTTCTCACATCACCACTACTTGTTATCACCTCCTCATTAGCCCCCTTCACTGAAGTTCCCATTTGCTCCCTTGTCTTACGCACTTTATTTACCTCCTTCCAAAACATCTTTTTATTCTCCCTGAAATTTAATGATACTCTCTCACCCCAGCTCTCATTTGCCCTCTTTTTCACCTCTTGCACCTTTCTCTTGACCTCCTGCCTCTTTCTTTTATACCTCTCCCACTCATTTGCACCCTTTCCCTGCAAAAATCGTTCAAATGCCTCTCTCTTCTCTTTCACTAATAATCTTGCTTCTTCATCCCACCACTCACTACCTTTTCTAATCAACCCACCTCCCACTCTTCTCATGCCACAAGCATCTTTTGCGCAAGCCATCACTGCTTCCCTAAATACATCCCATTCCTCCCCCACTCCCCTGACCTCCTTTGTTCTCACCTTTTTCCATTCTGTACTCAGTCTCTCCTGGTACTTCCTCACACAAGTCTCCTTCCCAAGCTCACTTACTCTCACCACTGTCTTCACCCCAGCATTCTCTCTTCTTTTCTGAAAACCCCCACAAATCTTCACCTTCGCCTCCACAAGATAATGATCAGACATCCCTCCAATTGCACCTCTCAGCACATTAACATCCAAAAGTCTCTCTTTCGTGCGTCTATCAATTAACACGTAATCCAGTAGCGCTCTCTGGCCATCTCTCCTACTTACATACGTATACTTATGTATGTCTCGCTTTTTAAACCAGGTATTCCCAATCACCAGTCCTTTTTCAGCACATAAATCTACAAGCTCTTCACCATTTCCATTTACAACACTAAACACTCCATGTATACCAATTATTCCCTCAACTGCCACATTACTCACCTTTGCATTCAAATCACCCATCACTATAACCCGGTCTTGTGCATCAAAACCACTAACACACTCATTCAGCTGCTCCCAAAACACTTGCGTCTCATGATCTCTCTTCTCATGCCCAGGTGCATATGCACCAATAATCACCCATCTCTCTCCATCCACTTTCAGTTTTACCCATATCAATCTAGAATTTACTTTCTTACACTCTATCACATACTCCCACAACTCCTGATTCAGGAGTAGTGCTACTCCTTCCCTTGCTCTTGTCCTCTCACTAACCCCTGACTTTACTCCCAAGACATTCCCAAACCACTCTTCCCCTTTACCCTTTAGCTTCGTTTCACTCAGAGCCAAAACATCCAGGTTCCTTTCCTCAAACATACTACCTATCTCTCCTTTTTACACATCTTGGTTACATCCACACACATTTAGACACCCCAATCTGAGCCTTCGAGGAAGATGAGCACTCCTCGCGTGACTCCTTCTTCTGTTTCCCCTTTTAGAAAGTTAAAATACAAGGAGGGGAGGGTTTCTGGCCCCCCTCTCCCGTCCCCTTTAGTCGCCTTCTACGACACGTGAGGAATGCGTGGGAAGTATTCTTTCTCCCCTATGCCATAGAAGTGCCAACAGAGACACATAATATACCTACTGTATGATTACCCTGCATAATTGTTAATCATATTGAAGACACCTTATTTGGTGCTTTTTCTGCAGACACATAGATTATGTTATATTGTCTATATACAGGTTAGCTGTAGGTAGCAGAAAGAAATGTTTTTTTTTTTTTTTTTTTTTTTTTTTATACTTTGTCGCTGTCTCCCGCGTTTGCGAGGTAGCGCAAGGAAACAGACGAAAGAAATGGCCCAACCCCCCCCCCCCATACACATGTACATACACACGTCCACACACGCAAATATACATACCTACACAGCTTTCCATGGTTTACCCCAGACGCTTCACATGCCTTGATTCAATCCACTGACAGCACGTCAACCCCTGTATACCACATGACTCCAATTCACTCTATTCCTTGCCCTCCTTTCACCCTCCTGCATGTTCAGGCCCCGATCACACAAAATCTTTTTCACTCCATCTTTCCACCTCCAATTTGGTCTCCCTCTTCTCCTCGTTCCCTCCACCTCCGACACATATATCCTCTTGGTCAATCTCTCCTCACTCATTCTCTCCATGTGCCCAAACCATTTCAAAACACCCTCTTCTGCTCTCTCAACCACGCTCTTTTTATTTCCACACATCTCTCTTACCCTTACGTTACTTACTCGATCAAACCACCTCACACCACACATTGTCCTCAAACATCTCATTTCCAGCACATCCATCCTCCTGCGCACATCTCTATCCATAGCCCACGCCTCGCAACCATACAACATTGTTGGAACCACTATTCCCTCAAACATACCCATTTTCGCTTTCCGAGATAATGTTCTCGACTTCCACACATTTTTCAAGGCTCCCAAAATTTTCGCCCCCTCCCCCACCCTATGATCCACTTCCGCTTCCATGGTTCCATCCGCTGACAGATCCACTCCCAGATATCTAAAACACTTCACTTCCTCCAGTTTTTCTCCATTCAAACTCACCTCCCAATTGACTTGACCCTCACCCCTACTGTACCTAATAACCTTGCTCTTATTCACATTTACTCTCAACTTTCTTCTTCCACACACTTTACCAAACTCAGTCACCAGCTTCTGCAGTTTCTCACATGAATCAGCCACCAGCGCTGTATCATCAGCGAACAACAACTGACTCACTTCCCAAGCTCTCTCATCCCCAACAGACTTCATACTTGCCCCTCTTTCCAGGACTCATGCATTTACCTCCCTTACAACCCCATCCATAAACAAATTAAACAACCATGGAGACATCACACACCCCTGCCGCAAACCTACATTCACTGAGAACCAATCACTTTCCTCTCTTCCTACACGTACACATGCCTTACATCCTCGATAAAAACTTTTCACTGCTTCTAACAACTTGCCTCCCACACCATATATTCTTAATACCTTCCACAGAGCATCTCTATCAACTCTATCATATGCCTTCTCCAGATCCATAAATGCTACATACAAATCCATTTGCTTTTCTAAGTATTTCTCACATACATTCTTCAAAGCAAACACCTGATCCACACATCCTCTACCACTTCTGAAACCGCACTGCTCTTCCCCAATCTGATGCTCTGTACATGCCTTCACCCTCTCGATCAATACCCTCCCATATAATTTACCAGGAATACTCAACAAACTTATACCTCTGTAATTTGAGCACTCACTCTTATCCCCTTTGCCTTTGTACAATGGCACTATGCACGCATTCCGCCAATCCTCAGGCACCTCACCATGAGTCATACATACATTAAATAACCTTACCAACCAGTCAACAATACAGTCACCCCCTTTTTTAATAAATTCCACTGCAATACCATCCAAACCTGCTGCCTTGCCGGCTTTCATCTTCCGCAAAGCTTTTACTACCTCTTCTCTGTTTACCAAATCATTTTCCCTAACCCTCTCACTTTGCACACCACCTCGACCAAAACACCCTATATCTGCCACTCTGTCATCAGACACATTCAACAAACCTTCAAAATACTCATTCCATCTCCTTCTCACATCACCGCTACTTGTTATCACCTCCCCATTTGCGCCCTTCACTGAAGTTCCCATTTGCTCCCTTGTCTTACGCACCCTATTTACCTCCTTCCAGAACATCTTTTTATTCTCCCTAAAATTTACTGATAGTCTCTCACCCCAACTCTCATTTGCCCTTTTTTTCACCTCTTGCACCTTTCTCTTGACCTCCTGTCTCTTTCTTTTATACTTCTCCCACTCAATTGCATTTTTTCCCTGCAAAAATCGTCCAAATGCCTCTCTCTTCTCTTTCACTAATACTCTTACTTCTTCATCCCACCACTCACTACCCTTTCTAAACAGCCCACCTCCCACTCTTCTCATGCCACAAGCATCTTTTGCGCAATCCATCACTGATTCCCTAAATACATCCCATTCCTCCCCCACTCCCCTTACTTCCATTGTTCTCACCTTTTTCCATTCTGTACACAGTCTCTCCTGGTACTTCCCCACACAGGTCTCCTGTAAAACATCATGTAAAACATCTTTATGTCATATACAGTTAAGAATTTTAATGGTACTAGTTATTTCATGTGAGCATAAGTTATTTTCTTAATCAGAATGTTGTGTAAATGTTATGTGTAAAATTCATGTTATATTGCTAAGATGATATGTAAAACCAAAATTACAAATAAATCTTGCCATATTTTTCCTATCAGAGCAATGCTGTATGGAAGCTTGGGTGTACAAATAGCTCGTGAGATGCTTAGAGCTCTTGATTCAGTTGGTCTTGCATGGAACAGCAGAGGACAGTTGGTGGAACGAACAGTGTATACAAACAGGTTAGAACTGTATATTATGATTTTTTCATAGAAATATAGATATATTTTACATGCCATTTCTATTTTTTAGATTTGAATAACTTACAAACCATCAGATATATCAGTGCTATGGTATTTCTTAACCTTTAGATCCCAGTTCTATTGTGCAGTAAGTAAATAGTGTAAAGTGTGGTGAGTGTTATTGTGCAGTGCAGAGGTGCTTGTAATTTTAAACAGTGATTTCCTGATAACGTGGCACATGTAGGGCTGAGGCCTTTCCAACTTAGTGGATTTTCTGAGTTGTCATAAGTCCACAAAAATCTCGGGTAGATACTGAAATGAACATGGAAATACTAATGTTACCAAAGATAGAGTTATATTAGATACTTACTCACATTCAGGGGTTAGTTTTGAAGTAATTGCACAGGTGCAGAAGGTGGCAAATGTATCAGGTGCATGAGGAGGCAGCAAAAAAGTCTCTATAACTGGTGAACTTTATTGCTACTTTTTAACTTTTAGTTCCTCACCCATAACACACCACTGCCAGAGAGCAACTCTAGTGCAGTGTTTTCTGAGGCTCCTACCTACACTTCTATTCATTGCTCCTATCATTTTGCCAAAAGGTAGGGCTAATGCATAGCACTCACTGCAGGGAAATCTAGAGTTATCAAGAATTTATTTTGTTTGTGAGGGATGTCTGATCATTATCTTGTGGAGGCTAAGGTGAAGATTTGTATGGGTTTTCAGAAAAGAAGAGTGAATGTTGGGGTGAAGAGGGTGGTGAGAGTAAGTGAGCTTGGGAAGGAGACTTGTGTGAGGAAGTACCAGGAGAGACTGAGTACAGAATGGAAAAAGGTGAGAACAATGGAAGTAAGGGGAGTGGGGGAGGAATGGGATGTATTTAGGGAATCAGTGATGGATTGCGCAAAAGATGCTTGTGGCATGAGAAGAGTGGGAGGTGGGTTGATTAGAAAGGGTAGTGAGTGGTGGGATGAAGAAGTAAGAGTATTAGTGAAAGAGAAGAGAGAGGCATTTGGACGATTTTTGCAGGGAAAAAATGCAATTGAGTGGGAGATGTATAAAAGAAAGAGACAGGAGGTCAAGAGAAAGGTGCAAGAGGTGAAAAAAAGGGCAAATGAGAGTTGGGGTGAGAGAGTATCATTAAATTTTAGGGAGAATAAAAAGATGTTCTGGAAGGAGGTAAATAAAGTGCGTAAGACAAGGGAGCAAATGGGAACTTCAGTGAAGGGCGCAAATGGGGAGGTGATAACAAGTAGTGGTGATGTGAGAAGGAGATGGAGTGAGTATTTTGAAGGTTTGTTGAATGTGTTTGATGATAGAGTGGCAGATATAGGGTGTTTTGGTCGAGGTGGTGTGCAAAGTGAGAGGGTTAGGGAAAATGATTTGGTAAACAGAGAAGAGGTAGTGAAAGCTTTGCGGAAGATGAAAGCCGGCAAGGCAGCAGGTTTGGATGGTACTGCAGTGGAATTTATAAGAAAAGGGGGTGACTGTATTGTTGACTGGTTGGTAAGGTTATTTAATGTATGTATGATTCATGGTGAGGTGCCTGAGGATTGGCGGAATGCGTGCATAGTGCCATTGTACAAAGGCAAAGGGGATAAGAGTGAGTGCTCAAATTACAGAGGTATAAGTTTGTTGAGTATTCCTGGTAAATTATATGGGAGGGTATTGATTGAGAGGGTGAAGGCATGTACAGAGCATCAGATTGGGGAAGAGCAGTGTGGTTTCAGAAGTGGTAGAGGATGTGTGGATCAGGTGTTTGCTTTGAAGAATGTATGTGAGAAATACTTAGAAAAGCAAATGGATTTGTATGTAGCATTTATGGATCTGGAGAAGGCATATGATAGAGTTGATAGAGATGCTCTGTGGAAGGTATTAAGAATATATGGTGTGGGAGGAAAGTTGTTAGAAGCAGTGAAAAGTTTTTATCGAGGATGTAAGGCATGTGTACGTGTAGGAAGAGAGGAAAGTGATTGGTTCTCAGTGAATGTAGGTTTGCGGCAGGGGTGTGTGATGTCTCCATGGTTGTTTAATTTGTTTATGGATGGGGTTGTTAGGGAGGTAAATGCAAGAGTTTTGGAAAGAGGGGCAAGTATGAAGTCTGTTGGGGATGAGAGAGCTTGGGAAGTGAGTCAGTTGTTGTTCGCTGATGATACAGCGCTGGTGGCTGATTCATGTGAGAAACTGCAGAAGCTGGTGACTGAGTTTGGTAAAGTGTGTGGAAGAAGAAAGTTAAGAGTAAATGTGAATAAGAGCAAGGTTATTAGGTACAGTAGGGTTGAGGGTCAAGTCAATTGGGAGGTGAGTTTGAATGGAGAAAAACTGGAGGAAGTGAAGTGTTTTAGATATCTGGGAGTGGATCTGGCAGCGGATGGAACCATGGAAGCGGAAGTGGATCATAGGGTGGGGAAGGGGGCAAAAATTCTGGGGGCCTTGAAGAATGTGTGGAAGTCGAGAACATTATCTCGGAAAGCAAAAATGGGTATGTTTGAAGGAATAGTGGTTCCAACAATGTTGTATGGTTGCGAGGCGTGGGCTATGGATAGAGTTGTGCGCAGGAGGATGGATGTGCTGGAAATGAGATGTTTGAGGACAATGTGTGGTGTGAGGTGGTTTGATCGAGTGAGTAACGTAAGGGTAAGAGAGATGTGTGGAAATAAAAAGAGCGTGGTTGAGAGAGCAGAAGAGGGTGTTTTGAAGTGGTTTGGGCACATGGAGAGAATGAGTGAGGAAAGATTGACCAAGAGGATATATGTGTCGGAGGTGGAGGGAACGAGGAGAAGAGGGAGACCAAATTGGAGGTGGAAAGATGGAGTGAAAAAGATTTTGTGTGATCGGGGCCTGAACATGCAGGAGGGTGAAAGGAGGGCAAGGAATAGAGTGAATTGGAGCGATGTGGTATACCAGGGTTGACGTGCTGTCAGTGGATTGAATCAAGGCATGTGAAGCGTCTGGGGTAAACCATGGAAAGCTGTGTAGGTATGTATATTTGCGTGTGTGGACGTATGTATATACATGTGTATGGGGGGGGTTGGGCCATTTCTTTCGTCTGTTTCCTTGCGCTACCTCGCAAACGCGGGAGACAGCGACAAAGTATAATAAAAAAATAATATAAAAAATATTAAGCATTAAGTGTTACGTGTGCCAAGGAAAGATCGTATGTTTGTGGACAGAATACAAACAATTCATGTGTGGGTTAGGCAAAAAGGAGAGACAGCTACCTGGGTCAGAGAAGTGCATCTGGACAACTGTTGAAGTTCTGTCACTAACCCTCCTGATACCCAGGCAGGTGGTACTACTTCTACCTATTGCTCCTACCATTTTGCTAAAAGGCATGGCCAGCGCATAATGCCCACCACAGGAAAATCTAGAATTACAAAGAATGAGTTGTGTGAGTTAATTGTTATGTGTGAAAAGGAAAGATTGTATGTTTGTGGACTGAATATGAGAAATTCAAGTATGGCTGAAGCAGAAAGGAATGACAGCTACCTGGATCACTTTATAACTATTGAAGTACTGACTCATTATGGAGCTGTTATCAACCCTCCCAATACCCAGGCAAATAGTCCCGTAAATGTATCTCCCTGGTCAGTGGCTGCCTACCAACTATTACATTCACATATTTTGATATTTCATTGTACCATCTACTACTCTTACTGTTTTCTTTAACCTGAATGATGGTGCAGTAGACATCAAGAGGCTTCTCCTAAAAGAGACAGTTTAGGACCATAAAATCAGTGCTGATTTCATTTTTTAGATATGTTTTGGCATGATATTGTCATATGGTCATATGACTTTAGAATTTCATTAAAAAAAAACAAATTCAGAATTTCATTTTCCCCAAAATGAATTTCTTTAAATGAAATTATCAAGCAACAACTGCAGAAAAGTATTCATAGTGATAGAAAATGTATGATATCTTACTTTAATATAAAAGATAGAAGAGAATCATCCCTAAGTAGAACTTTTCTAGAGCAAGAAAGAATTATCAAAACTGGAAACATTTTTCAAAATGATGCAAAATATATTCCAAAGCATAAAATCTTGTATGTGTATGTGAAATACAGAATCCTTCTGAAACTGTCCATTGTATGTATGGTTTTACATGTAAATTTGCACATCTAGAAAAATTTTAAAGGTTGAAGATTTGTTCAAAAAGGTTAACTAAATCCATTAGAACCTTTTTGTAATGGTAGAAATAAGGAAAATAAGATCTACTTTATCAGAGATAAACATAAAAGTCCCTTAAATAAGAGTATCACACCCAGGTGCTGTGTTTACACTGTAGTTGTCATAGCCGCCACCAGAGCATCATTAGTGGGAACTTGGCACATAATTCCACTCCCGGTGATCCTCATCAGATGATTCAATGTAAACTAAGATTTTTAGACTAAAAGTTTTTCTGCTGCACTGGACCAAAGTAGAATTATCCTCCAGGAGCATTCACTCTCTAGTGGACAGGTGCCCCTCATTCATTTTTGGAATTGTGAAGTCAAAGTGTCTTGCCCACTTGATTTCTAAATCTGTTTTTGACTAAACTTGCTTTAGGCATTGTAAGGGTTAATATTTTTTTCAGTGTCTCCTCTTTTGTGAACATCTTTTTGACAGAATTCTCTGATCAATCTTTTTGATTAGTTACATGAAAATCTATATTATTCCCCTACATCCATCTTCATCCTTGGTATCAGGCAGTTCATTTTCAACTAGTCCAACATGTGCAGATACCTAATACTTTGTTGGAACTGGTACAAACCAATCTGTGTATCTGCTAATGAAATATGTCATTTAAACCAGGTTGTTTAGTGGAGGGCAAGCAGTTGAGATAGATTTTCTGTAAAGTGGATTTTGAAAAGTGAAAGTGAATGAAATGAGGGACTAAAGGAATCAGAGGAAGTAATGGTACATGAAAGCAGTGTTTTATGAACTGTAGTATGAGGTTGTAAATAGTTAGTATGACAGGAGGGGAGAATGTGACTATATGGAGAGACCAGAAGAATGGCTAGAGGGATAACTTTTGTGGAGGGAAATCTTCTGTTTGGTGATAAGTCTGGAAGTATTTTTGGTGTAAAAGTTCTCGTTAGATTGTGATTTTTTTCTGAAATAAGTTATTGATGAACAGGTCATTGGACAACCTAAGAGGAATGGCAGACTGTATAGCTTCAGCTACAAAGGATCTAGGCATAGAAAGAGATGCAGTTGTTGACAGAACAGCATCTGATACAGCTTCAGAGGTTGATGCTGTGCGTCAGACATACCAGGTGAGTTCATTTATACCCACTGTTTGAGATGTAGAAGATATTGCTCTTTTGTATCATTTCTAAATATACTTATATGTGAGTGTGGCCCAGGGCCAATTAATCTGGCTTGAAAATCATCAAGAATCCCACAACCCACTGTAGTTTTGATACTCTAACGAATCAGTGACAAATGTCTGATCATCTTCAAAAAAATTAATACAAACAAACCAATGAATGCATTGTCATTGCCTTTGAAAAAATATCCATTGATTCATCATTTGTTTTATATTGACAATGGTGTGCAAGTTATTTCTCATGCTCTTTATATGTAGTGTGTATGAGTGTGGTGGCTTGGAGGTTGGCCAAGACTTCTCATTATCTGTTATGTATTTACAACCAAAGTTGTTATTTGCAATACTCTTAAGATGAAGATGAATATAAGAAAAGTTAAATTCATAATGAAAATAGCAAAAGAAATGCTGTGAATAGTAATGTTGATCTCTCACCATATAGTGTGGATTACCAAGCAGGTGAGGCATAGTTTAGAGTGGAGCAGGTAAATTATTTGCAGATTATGTTGATGGATTCTTAATCTCATCTGGGACTGGTGACAGTAAGGGCTGCTACACAAGCTCAGTTTTCCACTGTTTTAAATGTGCAGGCCAAAACTACTCCGGTAAACATGAATATGGGCAGTCTTAACTGTAGATGGCATAATTTTGGCCTTTACAGTTAAGGCTGTATAGTTCCATCCACATGTTCAGGTTCAGCTATGCTGTTTTGGCCTGCACAGTTAGAATTGCATGGAAAACTGAGCATGTGTAACAGCCCTAAGTGTTGGGATGATGTTCAATTTGTTTATGGCCCATGTGCTGATATTTGTGTTCAGTGTCATATGTGTCATATGTGATGCTAGTAAGGTTGGAGTTTTGTTTAATGGGAGTTATTGATCTGTCAGGGTTTTGGCAGGGTTGAGTTTGTATTCATGTTTGCCTAACTTTATCCTTAAGACACTGCAGAGCCTATTTCCCCCCTCGAGCGTTGTTTCATTGTGAGTCTTGTTTCACTAAGAGCTAGAATATCAGGCTTCTTTCCTCAGATATACTGCCTTCTCTTCCTCCTTATCTTGGTAACATCGAAATACATTCAGATACTTGGTTCGAACCTTTGAGGAAGATTCCTTTTTCTGTTCCAACTTATAGAAGATGAGATTCAAGTAGAAGAGTGTTACCAGCTCCCTGCTCCTGCCCCTCTTACTCACTTTCTACTACATTCACAGAATACATGGGAGGTATTCTTTTTCCCCTATCCCAGGGATATATTATGTATATTTATGTATATGTTATGTACATGTACATATTGAAAGTTTATCAGAACTTCTTTGTTTCTATGATTTTTTTTTTTAATATTTCCTCTGTACATATTTCCAAAAATGTCTTAAAACTCTTATGAATCAAATTGATAATTGCTATATAAAAATTCAACAAAATTTAGTGGATCCTCTGCTGTGTTGGCATTGAATTCGTGAAAATATTTAATGGTATAAGCATCTGATTGTTTTACAGGCATACCTCTCCTTAATGAAGCTGCAGCCTCAACCACAGCACCCAAGCTTTGAGAGTCTCAACACTACAAATATATTCTTCATGGCATATGCTGGTGTGAGTATCTTCTTAATGATATTATGATGATAAGAGTACAAAGTCATGCTAAGATTTTTAGTTTCTTAAATACTGGTACATCTGAAATCCACATTTCTTAAAAACTGGAAACTCCCTAAAGCTGTGGTCCAGTACATTTAGGATTACTCCAACATGGAACATGAATTTCCAGGGTCGGATACTTACTTTGCTAAGCACTGCAATAGCCTATGCCACTAATTAGCCTTTGTTCTTGCTGTTTGTACTCTTGGCAGTAAACCTTCATGATTTTCTCAGTAATGTTCATGATATTTATTTATTATATTTATTATACTTTGTTGCTGTCTCCTGCGTTAGCGAGGTAGCGCAAGGAAACAGACGGTAGAATGGCCCAACCCACTCACATACACATGTATATACATAAACGCCCACACACGTACTTATACATACCTATACATTTCAACATATACATACACAGACATATACATATACACACATGTACACATTCACACATGCTGCCTTCACACTTTCCCACCGCCACCATGCCACACATGAAATGGCACCTCCCTCCCCCTGCATGCATGCAAGGTAGCGCTGGGAAAAGACAACAAAGGCCACATTCTTTCACACTTAGTCTCTATCTGTCATGTGTAATGCACTGAAAGTAAGTGTTTTTGTCAGTGTTATATTTTTTGGGGATGTGGATTCTTTTAGTAGATTACTGAAGTGTTAGGTAGGGCTAAGCTTTTTATTTATACTTAGGAGTTGATGGACATTTATAGAATGGTTTGAATGGAACAGGGTCTGGTCCTACTTTTTAGAATTAAGTGCAGAACATATTGATATAGAAATGTAGTAGGAGGATGTTTGTTTCATTGTATAGGTGTTGAGTGTTTGTGGTTGCTAGTCAGCCAGTGAATGTTCATAGTGCACTATTTTGTGTAGTTTGCAAATTATTCATGTTTGGTCTTGAGAGGACAAAAGACTAGGCAGGTGAAGCATAGTTTAAAGTCAGGCAAATTAATTATTTTTAGAGGACGTTGATTTTTTTCCCCTAACTTAGTACCACTTAGTTGTCTGAGGGCATTTAGTTTGTGCATTTCATTTGTGTTGATGTTATTTGTGTGTTGAGTTAACATATGTCGTATGTGATGCTTAGAATGGTAGGAGTTTTGTTGAGTGGGAGTGATTGTTCATTCAAGGGGACTGCATCTCTCTGTAGATACAGATGTTCAGTTCTTGGTGAGCCATTGTTCCAGATGTGTAATGTAGCACTGCATGTTTGATGTTGCTACTGTGGTGTCAGGGTGTTATGATGAGATTGGAAGGTCATCTTCATATAAACGGAACTTCATATTGAGGTTTGTTTGAAGTAATGGGAGGTTGTGTAGGGAGATTGAAGAGATCTGGAGAAAGAACTGTTACTTAGGGAACTTAATTGTAGAGCTTAGATGTTTTAGAGGTGAAGGTATTGAGTAACTGTGGCATGACAACCAGATATGAAATTGGCCAGTCAGTCTTTGTCATTGTTGTGGAGGGTGGTGCCAAGTATTTTTTGTGTGAGGATGTGTTAGGGGATTGTTGAAAACTTTGATGATAATTATTGTTATTACTACTGTGCAAGAGAGAGGTATCCATCTAGGATACGTTGTGTGAAGTCTTTGTAGTGCGTGATGGTAGAGATTTTGTGCCTAAAGTCATACTGTGTGGATGAGAGTGTGATGGTTTGTTTAATTCTGTTGTCGGTTAGTTTTTCACAGAGCTCGGATACTGAGGCCATAAGTGATGTAGGGCAGTAGGAGGAAGAGGAGGAGAGAGGTGATTTGGAGGGTTTTAGGAGAGATATTATGTTGGCAAGTTTCCAAATGCCAGGAATTTTGTTGTGGAGCCAGGAGTTGCGTAAGGTATCTATAAGACCTTGGATTGCAAATGAGCCTAAGTGTCTAAGATGAAAGTTCATTATTTTTTCAGAGCCTGTAACAGGAGAGTTCTTGTCAACTTTAATTGCATTGCTTGCAATAGGAGTGAAGGGTGGATGGGCAGTTGTCTCTGGATGGATTTTGTGTGAATTTTTCATGAGTTTCCAGTTTAGTTGTAAGGTTCGTATGAGTCTGATTTTTTAGTAGTGTATCATGAGTATGTTTGTGGGTTCTTTGGGAAAAAGGATTTCATTGGAATGGGTAGATGTGATTCATGAGTTGGCATTGGATTGGTTGAATAAGAGTGGATCCTGTCTAATGTGCAACAAAGTTGGTTGTTGTGGGTCTTGTGATTCATTATGCTGATAATAGATTGCCAATTTTCAGCCAGTCTGTAAGTAATTTGATTATGTATATTTTTTTACAGTTTGGATTTGTTCTCTGATTTTTGTTGATGGTGAGCGATTTTATCTGAGCTGGTTTCTTTGCTTTATAAGGGATGTAAATTGTAGGAAGAAATTAGCATTATTTTCTTTCTGTGCTGTTATGGCATGCTGATTTTTGCTGACTTGTTGATGTTGATGAAATGTGATATTGCATAGCCTTTGAATGGAAATTCATTTATATATATTGAAGTTTTGGAACTTTGTGTCTATGTACTATGTGAAGGTTGGTCGGTCTCTTTTACTGTAGTTTCTGTAAGTTTAGTGGTGGTTGTATTGATTTGGATAGGCATGTGGTGAGGGGATAGTTAACTCTCTGGTTGGTCCTTATGTATAGCACTTTATGTATGTATGTTAAATCATGCATAGGAAAAAATTCAGAATCAACATATCAAGCCATTACTTGTACTATGTTTTTGCTTTAAAACAATACTATTTTAAGCTTTCTTTTATATTAAAATAGATTGATGATATACCTGTATTTTACTGCATGTTTCTTTGCAATTTTTTCAAATTTTTGTGTAAAAATTAGGTTAAGATATCTGTTGCATTGATGGGATTCATCATTGTTGGAGTGCATCTCCAACACTTTGGGGACTAGGTGTATCCCACTATCTGGTTTCCTTTCCTTCTCTTCTACTGTACTTTGTTTATCTTCTGCCTATCTTCAAAGGAAGTCTTCATACAGTGTTTATACATAATGTACATCCAAGCTGTAAACTTTCCCTATAATCATGAAAGAGCATTTCATACTGCAGTAATACATATAAATATATTTGTCTTGCCAGAGCATATGTTCTGAAGCTACATTGCAGCAAGAGGACATAGAAAGAACCTGTAACCCTTCATTGATGAACAAACCAAGGTATGGTATGACTTAAGAGATTCTGTTACAGTTAGATATTATAGAGTTTAAAGTTGAGAGAAATATCTTTTGTAATTTTTACATGAGGTAGCTTTGTGTAATTATCGCTTTAATGATAGTGTGATACTCATTCTGTCTTCAGTATTGCATACGTATGGTAGAATAGCATGTTGACAGATCTTAGTAAATGCATTGCTCCTAAATGTGAAATCAGTACATAAAATGTCTTGTGTCTCATCTTGGATTGTAATTCACTAACAATGGAAATATCTGTTTTTGATGTTTGATTGCTAATAAAAAGATTAGGTTTAAGTGTTAGAGCAGAATGAATCTTGTGCATTGAGAGTTGGGGGTGCTGGGGATACATCATCAGGAGTCCAAAAGGGGACCCTGGGAATTTCCTGGGATCTCAGAAAATGTTTGCATATATTGAAGACTAGCATTCAGATTTTGTGAGCCTACATAGTTAAAATATTCTTAAAGCACATATGATGTAGACGCTACTGAATTGTAATGCGTAGGTGAACACTGTCTAATGGAGAAGGGAAGGGCACCTGAAAGAGACTTTGTAACCCATGATAAAATTCTTCTCAGAAGCCCTGGAATGAGTACATTGATTTTGGTGTCTGCAGTAATGACCTACAATTGAGGTGTAATTGTAAACCATAAAGGTATTAAAATGACTGATACTAAAGATACTGTAATTTCTCAAAATCATCCAAAATTATTTCACTTCTGGAAGATATTGCAAAATCTGATAACTAGGTGACACTTCCATTTGCAGGGTTCATTGTTATTACTTATTTGCACTGTACGGAGAGGAAGTTACAGAGCCCTGTCTTTTAAGCATTCTCTACTATCAGAAATATAGAGTAGCATAAAATTATACACCTCAACCATAAGTAAGATTGATTTTGTATGATGTAGATGACCAAAATCCAAGCTAAATGACGGGGTAATACAGACAATTCAAGTAGACCTTTATTTACATGCCAGTGACCTTCATTCTGCTCCATCCCACTCCAGCATCAGTACAAGCTCTCATCACTGCTCTCCATCCCTTTCCAGCAACAGCACAAGCCCTCATCAATGCCGTTTTCTGTTCCTCTCCTATAAGTTTTCATTAAATATTGCTGTGCTTACATCATGATTAGACTGTAGTATATGGCTGTTTCAGATAGTTATGATCCATCCATAAGGATTGAATTAGGAAAGCTTATTGTTCAGGAATGTAACCCTTATCATACCATGGTTTTAACTTGAGACGGATTTTATAGGAATGTAATCACATTACAGTTGAGGCCCTAGTGTGTAGTAGAAACAATAACCCCCATACTGACTGACTTCAATGTATCATAATTCCACATATAACAGTCCCTGCAGGCCCTACCAGTGTAGGTTTGGGATCTAATGGAAATTTCTGTAAAAGTCATGTTACACTGCTGATCTAGTTCAGCAAGTTAAAGACACATTTGAATAAGTCTGGATGTGATAGAATAGTCATATAGCTTCAACTTTGGTTCATGACACTGGGCATTGAGAGAAAATGTGACAGTTTGTTGCACATCAGTTTGGTGCATTTTTTATTATGTTATGAACAAACAGTGTTTTCTCTGCACACATACATATTGTGTTAACACTGATTTACAATAGTTCAAGGGTACAGTATTATCAACTGTGCCTTTATGCTAAAGATGTAGCATGGATATTGTCTGCAGTTTTAAGACAGAGCGTCCACTTGGTCAACACATTGACAAATTTGTTGTCTTTGTTCTCATTCAGTTGCAATGTTTTTATTGTTCCAGAGGCCTTTTTTTTTTTAAATCATGGCAGATACGAGTGTTACCATCATTGCTTGTGCTAAAAGGTCGAGTAAACACCTCAGCATTGTTGAAAAGCTAAAGATTAGTAAAAATGCAGAGATAAGCTTGCACCTCATGCTGGCCCCATTTCTGACAAGGAGGTGACTCCAGGGTGACCCTAGACCTGTTTCCTTCTGATACAGAGTAGTCTTTGCTACTTCCTGACCTCCTCCAGCCTTGAAAACTAAGATAGGTTTTCAGTTACACTTGTATATATCTAATTTATTAATGTTCCTTGGAAAAACTTATGACGTAGCAGAACTGGGCTTCTAATGGACCACCCATAGTAACCCAAGAACCTCTTTCTAAGAAAGTCCTGGTGTTATCTGAGACCCCTTTCTAGAGGTTCCTGCAGCCTAAGGCTCTGCTGCTTCCAGCAGTGAGGAAATAGGGACCCCTTTCGGGTGAGAAGTTCTCAGACAAGACTTTGATACACACTAACAGTGACTTTTCAATCTCAAGGTAATGTCATACAGGCAGAGTCCTGTAACACTAATTATGTCATGGGTTTATTGTAGATACTTCCAATATTGCAAAATGGCTGTAAGTTATTATAAGTGTTAGAAAATAAGTGTTTTCTGTACAATGAATTTCATGATTACCCTCAAAACACTTTATAAATGAGGTGATGGCAGTGCCATATGTCGAGTCATGTGAGACTAGGCTGTTTAGAGTTCAGCATCATCTCAGCAAATACGTATCCACCGAAATTTTTTTATTTATCCTTTGGTAAGTTTTTTTTTCCCCTTTTTTGCACATGATATTCTTTTGTTTCTTGAGAGAGATTATCTTTTGTTTACATGAAAAATATCATTTTTCTGATGCACTGTGAAATTCATGATTTTGTTTAAGAGGTTGAATTATATTCAGGTATTAAGTCTCATTTGAATACCACAATTGCCATGTTTACAAAGATGTTTTGCATGACCATTTGAAGCAGGCAGGGTTCCACAGTAATATCCTTCAACATTGTTGCCTCAAGAACTTAGAATATTGTCATTATTATTCAGAATCATTCCTCATGGTGTCCAGATATGTTCAAATATGATATATGGCTGTTATCATCATCTGAACCCTGCAAAATCTCATTTGTTTAGATTGTACAGGACAGTTGTAGGCACTGGGCAGGCACTGTCATCCCAACATATTTTTCTTTGGGTAACTTAACTCTGCTGCTGTTTCCAAAGTAAAATATTGATACCAGCAACATACAGAAACTTATTCTAATTCCAAAATGCAAATATGAATTCAGATAGTGGCACAAGAAACAAAAATATGTGTCTATCTATATCTCTGATGCTTGTTCCAACTGGAACTCGCTCAAGAAGGGTGGCCACAGCAATAGAATCTCCATAAACAGTGAACTCCAATGCCACTTCTTAGCCATTTTAGTGATGCAGTGATAGCATATGGCCACATTTCCTCTTCACTGGTCATAAATATGATTCAGTAAGCCCCAATCTTGAAAGAATCAACCCCCATAAAACAAGATAGGTTGGCTTTTCCTAACTCAAAATAGGCATTATCATAAATCTTTGAATATTTATAAAGAAAGCAATTTTTTGATGTTTTCAGGTTGGAAGCTGTACTTGTTCAACTTCCAGAGTTTAGCCGAGTATTCTCTTGCTCCAAGGACTCCCAACACTCTCCACATCGGCTTTGTGCCCAGCTCCACTGACCTTCAGAGTACCTGTATCTTTTATCTCTGTGACTGTAGAATTCAGAGGAGATGAAGGGTTTGATTATATGAGTGGTATTTACCACATCCTCAAGGTATTTGAAGTTCCTGTACCTCATGGCTTTTCTTTTTTCCCCTAGAGGAAAGATGATTTTCATAATTTAGAATTTCTTTATAAATGTAACATTTGGGAGTAAACATCTTTGTAGAGAAACAATATGTTTAAAAAAATGATATATTCACAGAATACAGAAACCCTGGTTTTAGACACTGTTACAATAGTAGTGGTAAATCAGATTTTACCTGTTTACTTTTGGGTTCCTCCTTTTTCACAGGGCGAAGCATTTAATGCTTGTAATTGGAAGAGGAAAGTATCACCATTTTGGTACTAAATATTCAAGTCTTGATTGATGATGTTAATGTCACCCATTTCCCAAATCCTTCACTTGTGTTCAGAGAGTGCCTGCTTGTTAAGTCAGGATTGTGTGTTTATCCCAGGAAGAGGAATATTCTCTGAAACATGTCCAGTAGAGTAGATTTAGACCGTAGATTTTTGTACTATGAGAAATTATAAATTTTAATTTTAGAAAGAAATTTCTTATTTCTGAGAACTGGAAAGAAATGTGCAATGAATGAAAGTTGAAACAAAGACAGCACTTTAATAGCTACCATGTACAGTAATTAAGGGCTACAGTTTTCAGTAGCTTATGTTAACAGAATTAAAGCTGTGTTCATTGTATATATTTTTATATTGATTGTGGTTGTCCCTCTAGCTTTTCCTCCATTTTTGGTTAAAATATTGCTTGACTGAAGCTATTTTATTGTGAAATGGGGAAAAGCTCTGTTTACAAACACAGTCTATCTAAAAAAAGAAAAAAAATGGCAGAGCAAATATGGCCACTGCTTTTTGTACTACAAGCATTTTAAGGGTCCATTATTATAATCATGGGTTGTGTGGATGAGAAGTTGGTGTGAATTTGTGATGGAGCCTTGTTTTCAGCTCCTGTTGTGAATGCTGTTAACCATCCACTGTTGTATCTTGAAATTATACAGTCTTCATACTATACTTCATTGTAGCATAACACTATGGAAAGCAGTATTTTATTTTAATTATACCAGGAATTTATTGAAAGTATATTTTCTAATTCTTTGTGAGTTGCATTTACCAAAAGGGTTCTGTATTTACAATATGACTTGTAATCAGGCAAACTTAGCACATGCAAAGGAGATAAAGGAACTACAGTTTAGTTTTACATGTAGCTAGGTTACAGGAATACTTAAGTTTGTAATCCATTTGTAGTTTTGAGTTTTTATGGCATTGTTTTCCTGCTGTTGTTTTTGCTAATCCATGATTAGTTGAGAACTATGTGGGGACTTACAAGCTGATTGATATGCAGGGTATTTGCATAATGACTTAGTTGTAGCAGTTATCCTTATAATGAAATATTAGAAATATGACTGAGCCATTTGAGGCAACTCTTCCATGTGATTTAGGTTACACTTTCCCATATAAAGCAGTAAAAACCTTACAAACCATGATGGGAAGGTCATTATTATTAAAACTCGAAGCTTTACAGATGTATGTATGTATTGGTATGAAAAGGAATTTTGATAAGAGGTTGCCAGTGGTGTGAGAAAACTTGTTGATAACAGATGAATAATGAAATTAGGAAATTTAATGGGGATAGCTTTTCTTTTGTATATGACAAAAGCAATGAGTTTTTTTTATATATATATATTTCATGTTTTATTGTTTGTAGACTTTATTACGTGTGTGCAGAATAATAGAGTTATTTTGTGAAATGCAGATGGTAAGATTTGGCATATTGTCAAATGTCTAATTTCATTGTCATTTAATAGATATTTTTTTATATCTTTCTCTGAGTATGAAGAACTTACTGCATCTCACCAAATAGTTTCTTTGATTATTGTAAATAATTGTGTATGATTAGCAGATATAAGTAGATAGCTTTACACAAAATGGAAATAGCCAATTAATGGTTTTATGGGCTGTGATACCACATGCAAAATTATATTGTATTGATATTGTAGGTAATGGATAAGGATGCAAAAAGATATTTGAATATAGAGTATATGTAGTATTCTGTTTGTTTAGAAAACTGCTTTTTAACCTTTTAAATTGTTTGCAGTTTTGTTGTCAGTGTGCATTGATTAAACATTAAGCTCTATACTGCAACTCACAAAGTACACATGGAGAGGAAAGTGAAGTTTTGTGTATTTATATGATGTTAATATCAAGCCTGGATACCGAAGTATAATTTTTTATATTGTTGAATGGAGCTTGACATCAGTTTGTTGTCACACTGATTATACTACTTATTACTGTGAGTTGTACAAAATATATCATGTTGGGATGACGTATTGTCTGTATAACTCCAGTGCCCTTCTGCTGGCCCACATACTCTCTGACCGACTAACTTCTTACTTTTGTGTGTTTGAGAAGGATGGGTAAGGATCAGGATAATATTTCTAAAAGTAAATATTCCCTGGAAGATGTATGCATTTGCATTTTTGCCTTTGTTGAATAACTCAGTTAACTCGTGAATAGGGATTTGTCATGAGATGTAATATTAATTACATTAACTGAAAGGCTTGATGATAGATCATGAGTACATTAAAGATAATGATCTGATTCTAATGAGGATTATTTTATTTAATGTATTATTGCTATGATCCATCCATTATTCTCTTTGAGGCATGTTGTCATTTAAATGGAGACCTTGTATTGGGTTAACACGTCTGACCTATCCCTGTGATAACAGTTCAAGTGATCGTCTTTTGATTGAATAAGGGAACCCAAGTATATTACTCTTAAGGCATCTTGTTTGCTATTTGATTATATTCTTTTAGATGAATATTTTGCATTTTGAATTAATAACATGCTTAAGCTAAAAAAATTTTGTATCAGAAATGTTATATCAACATTTATTAATAAAACAATAAGTTTTCTAGTTGATTATCTAAGGACACAACCATTATTAAGAAAAAAAAAAAAGGCTAGAGTTATATCTCTTTTATTTTACTCTTTTTAGTGGTGAATAGCAGAGTTAAGTTTGCAAGATTTGTCTAAAACTGATCCGACACAGTGCTACGCCTATTTCAGTTGGATTCATCAGTTTCCTCATGAGAACCTTGCTTAATTCAGCTGTTAAAAATGCCATTTTCTCTTTGTTCTTTATGTATGCAACATGTTTTCCTTATATAGAAATACATTATGATTAATACACTGATGCAGGTTACTTCAAGTCATATAGATTTGTACCTAAACATGATGTATTTCTGTTATGATCAACTGTATTGTTGGAATATTTGCTCCCTACCAAACCATCAGAATGTGCAGATATACTTAATTCTTTCAGGGTACTGGGCTAGATGACCTTTGCATCTACCCAGGGTCTAGGGATCTTGTTCAGGTACTTCACACTAATGCTGTATTTATGCAGTCTCATGGAGATAGATTTTTTTTCAAAATGACCCTGAAAAATTCATCTGGAATTTATTTCGAATGATATTTGTACTTGAAATCGTCTAAAGAATTTTTTTTAATGTGTATGATTGAAACTTCCTGTTTTTTACCTGCACCGCATATAACATGTGAATGGCAAGGATATGTAGCCAAGCCAACATTTTGATTACAATACTTCATATGCAAAATGTGTGTGAAAACCATCAGAGGGTGATATTTGATTGTATGCAACACACATACCAAAACCCTGAGAGAGTTGACCTCTGTTATTTTTTTGTTTGTGGCCATGGAATTGGTTAAATTTTTTCCAAAATGCTTTGTTTCTGTTGGGAATTTGTATTTCGGTTGAGCAGGATTTGAGCTTCTGTGCTAATCACCATATTATTTTTTTTCATACATATTTGCCATTTCCCACATTAGTGAGGTAGCGTTAAGTACAGAGGACTGAGCTAGCTACCTTGCTAACTTTTTTTTTCTTATTATTTTCCTTTGTCGCTGTCTTCTGCGTTAGCGAGGTAGGGCAACGAAATAGACAAAAGAATGGCCCAACCCACCCACATACACATGTATATACATACACGTCCACACATGCAAATATACATACCTATACATCTCAACGTATACATATATATACACACACAGACATATACATGTATACACATGTACATAATTCAAACTGTCTGCCTTTATTCATTCCCATCGCCACCCCTCCACACATGTAATAACAACCCCCTCCCCCCCATGTGTGCGAGGTAGCGCTAGGAAGACAACAAAGGCCCCATTCGTTCACACTCAGTCCCTAGCTGTCATGTAATAATGCATCGAAACCACAGCTCCCTTTCCACATCCAGGCCCCACACAACTTTCAATGGTTTACCCCAGACTCTTCACATGCCCTGGTTCAATCCATTAACAGCATGTCGACCCCGGTATACCACATCGTTCCAATTCACTCTATTTCTTGCACACCTTTCACCTCCCTGCATGTTCAGGCCCCGATCACTCAAAATCTTTTTCACTCCATCTTTCCACCTCCAATTAGGTCTCCCACTTCTCCTCGTTCCCTCCACCTCAGACACATATATCCTCTTGGTCAATCTTTCCTCACTCATTCTCTCCATGTGACCAAACCATTTCAAAACACCCTCTTCTGCTCTCTCAACCACACTTTTTATTACCACACATCTCTCTTACCCTATTATTACTTACTCGATCAAACCACCTCACACCACATACTGTCCTCAAACATCTCATTTCCAGCACATCCACTCTCCTGCGCACAACTCTATCCATAGCCCTCACCTCGCAGCCATACAACATTGTTGGAACCACTATTCCTTCAAACATACCCATTTTTGCTTTCCGAGGTAATGTTCTCGACTTCCACACATTCTTCAAGGCTCCCAGACTTTTCGCCCCCTCCCCCACCCTATGATTCACTTCCGCTTCCATGGTTCCATCCACTGCCAAATCCACTCCCAGATATCTAAAACACTTCACTTCCTCCAGTTTTTCTCCATTCAAACTTACCTCCCAGTTGACTTGACACTCAACCCTACTGTACCTAATAACCTTTCTCTTATTCACATTTACTCTCAACTTTCGTCTTCCACACACTTTACCAATCTCAGTCACCAGCTTCTGCAGTTTCTCACATGAATCAGCCACCAGCACTGTATCATCAGCGAACAGCAACTGACTCACTTCCCATGCTATATATATATATATATATATATATATATATATATATATATATATATATATATATATATATATAGTCGCCTTCTACGACACGCAGGGAATACGTGGGAAGTATTCTTCATCCCCTATCCCCAGGGAAAATATATATATATATATATATATATATATATATATATATATATATATATATATATATATATATATGTATATATATATATATAAGTGTGTGGAAGAAGAAAGTTAAGAGTAAATGTGAATAAGAGCAAGGTTATTAGGTACAGTAGGGTTGAGGGTCAAGTCAACTGGGAGGTGAGTTTGAATGGAGAAAAACTGGAGGAAGTGAAGTGTTTTAGATATCTGGGAGTGGATCTGGCAGCGGATGGAACCATGGAAGCGGAAGTGGATCATAGGGTGGGGGAGGGGGCGAAAATTCTGGGGGCCTTGAAGAATGTGTGGAAGTCGAGAACATTATCTCGGAAAGCAAAAATGGGTATGTTTGAAGGAATAGTGGTTCCAACAATGTTGTATGGTTGCGAGGCGTGGGCCATGGATAGAGTTGTGCGCAGGAGGATGGATGTGCTGGAAATGAGATGTTTGAGGACAATGTGTGGTGTGAGGTGGTTTGATCGAGTGAGTAACGTAAGGGTAAGAGAGATGTGTGGAAATAAAAAGAGCGTGGTTGAGAGAGCAGAAGAGGGTGTTTTGAAGTGGTTTGGGCACATGGAGAGAATGAGTGAGGAAAGATTGACCAAGAGGATATATGTGTCGGAGGTGGAGGGAACGAGGAGAAGAGGGAGACCAAATTGGAGGTGGAAAGATGGAGTGAAAAAGATTTTGTGTGATCGGGGCCTGAACATGCAGGAGGGTGAAAGGAGGGCAAGGAATAGAGTGAATTGGAGCGATGTGGTATACCGGGGTTGACGTGCTGTCAGTGGATTGAATCAAGGCATGTGAAGCGTCTGGGGTAAACCATGGAAAGCTGTGTAGGTATGTATATTTGCGTGTGTGGACGTATGTATATACATGTGTATGGGGGGGGGGGGGGCATTTCTTTCTTTCGTCTGTTTCCTTGCGCTACCTCGCAAACGCGGGAGACAGCGACAAAGTATAAAAAAAAAAAAAAAAAAAAATATATATATATATATGTGTGTGTGTGTGTGTAGCAGTAATTATAGTTCTTTTTTCCATTTTGCTTTAGTTGATAGTGTATTATTGAATGATAAGTTTGTAAACATCGTTTTATCATTATCTAAAGCTAAAGTTATTAAGCATATGAGTATATTTTGTCTTTTTTTTTTTTGGTGTAATATGATACAAAAGGGAGCGGGGGGCTGGAAATCCTCCCCTCTCGTTTTTAATTTTCCAAAAGAAGGTACAGAGAAGGGGGCCAAGTGAGGATATCCCCTCAAAGGCTCAGTCCTCTGTTCTCAACGCAACCTCACTAACACGGGAAGTAGCGAATAGTATAAAAAAAAAAAGATACAAAAAATATTTTTGTAATTTACAGTAATTTTGAGTCATTTTCCCATAGCAGTCAGTTTCTTTTGGTTTTATTTAGGATTTATTTTTATTTCTTAACAATTTATTCTTTTAACATTGAATGCATAATCTGTGTATATTAATGAAAGCCAGTTTGTCATTTACTATCTTTAGTTTGATTAGTTAAAGAATCTGTTTGCTACACCTCTTATCCATTGTAGCACTCAATGTTTTCCTTTACAACAGGAAGCAGAACTAGAATATACTCGAATGAAGTTTCCCATGAATGGTAAACTTATGAAAAACTTGTGAACAATATTTATTTCATCCTATGGTGGAATTGTACTCATGGACCTTTTAAAAGTAGAATTTTTGTTTGATATGCAGTCTTGTTGAATAGAAACTAATACTTTCCAGCTAACCCCAAGTTCAAATTACTGATACATAGTAAATAGTGTTGTTTTATAGGAGTATATTGTTTGGATGTCGCCTAATAATCTGTTCTGTTTTGCATAGAAAACAAGACTGTATTGATCTTTCTCCACAATAGGCACATGTAGTAGATATGTACTTAATATTTCACAACCTTCTCTGAAATTGCCTAATGCTTCAACTCTCATTATGATGGAGGTATTGGTCTAAACCTAAATATTTTCTTTGAAAGAAATAAGTTTAAGAGTTTTCCATCAACAGAATACTGGACTTGATATTGTAAGATATTCTACAACTGACAGTCTGTCCCAGTTAAAATGATAGTAGAAATTCTTAACAGAATATCAGAATTTTAAAATTAATGGAATCCTGAGGATCTTACTCTTACCAGATCATAGACGTTTCTTCAGCTGAGATCTATGGAACCTACTCAGTAAAGCAGAATAAATTTGCAGAAACTTTATTGTAAACTTTCTAAAGTAAGTTTGGTTTGAGTTTCCCTTTTTGTAGTTACAAATATTATAACTGAACTGTGACTTATACGATCATGTATATGGTATTCTTTTGATAACATTTGATTGGCAAATTTTTAGTCAAAAGTTGGTTAATCTTTAACTTTGTATTATATATGAACCAGCATTTTCCACCCTCAGAATTTTCATGTCATTCTCCAACTGAAATCAAAAAGTTTGTTTTACTTTCAACACTGACATCATCATAGATTGTAAGAACTTTATATTACCACAATATAAGTGAATATAGCTACAACATGAAAACTTATATCCAGTGATCCACCATTTATGAGAATGAGTTTTGTGTATATATGGTAAATAGCAGTAGCAATAGGGATATGCTGATTGTATTACTTAAAGGAAATATGATATGTTTGTTAAGCTACATGATAACACATAGATGTCACTTTCTCTTATATGTGAAAAGGAACAAACATATCCAGTGCCTAAAGAAGAAAGTGGTTCGAACATTGAGTGACCATCCATCTTGTTTTGGGTTACAACAAAGAGAAGGAAGAGCATTTAGTCCACAATGTTTGAATTGTTACGTAAAAGATTTGCTGCATACTATTTCAGTAGATAGAACAAGTGAATTCACGAATCATCTTTTCCACTGCCATTATAAACACAGGTCCTTCAGTGCAAGATATAGGAAATACAAGAGTTTTCTATCTGCACTCATAAACTGTAGGAAATATACTGTTATTATGGAACAAAAAAAATTCCTGTCAAATCTAGTTTTATGCTGTGCCAGGAGGAGAGGCACAGATTGATTGACTTCAGAATGCTGGATCCATGCTCTACCTATCCTGTAACAGTGCATGAATGGTTTCCTTGTAGTTTTGTTTCATTGTAGGTATTACAGGCAAATAGATGACATAAGATTGTGCTGTCCAGTGATAGCCCTTTCCTTTGCTTCACTACTGTATTATTCATGCCCACTAAATACGAACTAGACTGACCTCTCCTGGAACCTCCAAACTCTTTAACATCCTTTAGAGAAAATATGTATATATATGCTTTTTCTTTTCTTTTTTTTACCACTAGATTGACAGCAAGGTTTTTATCATTCTCACTGGTATCTCAGTTTCAGAATTTACTTCTTGCATTTACCAATATGTGGCATAAGCTGGATAAATATTTTCATATTGATATCTTGAAAGTGACCTAAGTTCTGACCCTTTTATCTTTCATTGTATGCCATCTTTATAACTTTCATTTGTTCAGTCTAATAGCCCTACTCTTAAGTTGTGAAGCAACATGAAGATTTTTAAAACTAGAGTCTTTTATTGTAAATCATATCAGATGCTGACATCTTGCTGTGGCACTTTGAAGTTGACATAGTAGTGATTAGAATATAGCAGATTGTCTTAGTTTTGTTTTTTTAGATAAATCAGTTTGGAAATCATCATGATTGCACAGTAATACATTGACAGGTACAAATACTCATCACAAGAAGTATTTGATACAGATGCAATTTGTAATAAAAAATGGCCTGTAGTAGCATTTTCAAGGAATAACCAATAGATAGAAGTATCAGTGATTGATCATCATACAGACCGTGTGGTAGCCATCTCTTTATGGGAACAGCCAGTTACAAAAGAATATTCATAGTTTTGGCACTCCATTGTTTTATACTTTTAAACCATATATTGAAAATATCTCCATAATTATGAGAATACTAGTTTCGAGTTGTCTTATTCCTGAGTAGTGACTCCTCATTATATTTATATTGATTAGGTTATTCAGTATGCAGGTGATTGTAATAACGGTTGAGTCCCTTTATATTATCAGTAAAGAGAAAGGCATTAAGTGAATAAGTTTACTGTACAATTGAACTAAGTTACATTGGACACAACTGCCTCAGATATATTCACTGTTACTTCGTAATTATCGCCATGCAGTTTGTTGAATTAATATACTCTGTTCTGCTGAATGACAGCTGGTTTGCTCTTGGTAAGTTTCATTCTACAACTTCAATAGTATGTGGTTTTCATTAATGAATAATGAAGAGTGATTTTAGAAAAGTTAAAGTAAGCAGGAAAGAAGTACCATATGTTTTGAAAATAGATCTCTAACACGAATGATATATTGAAACTGTGCAAAGTATATATATCCAGTATTTCATGTTGAATTATTCCTTTAGGATTGATAGAAACTTAAAGTTCTGGGTGTATATTATTATCACGCTGGCTAGAATATTGGTTTCTTTTGTGTAACATTATATTTTAGGCCAGTACCTCCTGGACAACACAACGACAACAAGGCCACAAGCATTTCAAACCCCTTACCTTCAATGCTCCTCATATTTTTGTATGTTAATGACCTTTCCTGGATGTCAGGTTCCTACATGTAAGTACATAAAAATTTTGTACATAGAATAAATTGTTGAATTTTATGGTGCTTTTATTTACCAAGATTAAAATTATGTGAAACAGCAGTTGTAAATGTGTTGATAATGAAATTTTTGAGGAGTATGTTGTGTGGGGAGTGTTGAGCAAATAAGAAATGATAGGGTACGTGAGAGATGTTGCAATAAGTAGAGGATTGTTAAGAGAGCTGAAGTGGTTAGGACATATGTAGGGAACAAGGAGAAGAGGAGACCAAACTGGGCGGAAGGATGTTGTGAATACGATTTTAAGTACCTGGGGTCTAAGCATACATTTAGGTGTAAGGCATGCATAGGATAGAGCAAATTAGAGTAAAATGATTTACAGGGAATAACATGCTGTCAGTGGGCTGAACTGGGGCATACAGTGGTCAGGGGAAACCATGGAGAAGTCTGTAGGGCCTGTTTGTGGATTACTGGCTCTGGTTTCAGGACATTATACTTGGCAGGTAGAATATGTATACATATATATATAATATATTATTATTATATAACCCCAGGAATCCCTTTTCAATGATCAAGGGGTTCCTGTACCTCCAAGACAGCAGTACAAAGTAGCAGTGATAAAATGGACTCTGGAACAAGAAGTTCTTTGATGAGTACTTTCTTCTTTCAGCATATGCCAGTGATACAGACTCACCGTCAGTTGTCTTCACTCACAGTGTAACCTTAAGGAAGCAGAGTTTGTTTGCATTTACTGCACATGTACATACATACATACAGTATGCGTAACCATCAACCTGTAAGTAGAAATATAAAGCATACCCTTGCCCCACACCTCAGTAACCTCTACTCACAGATCCCCCTATCCCAAACTGAATAATTCTCCCAGTACAATTCTACCTCTACATGCTTGGCACCCAAAACTGCCCAAGTATCTCCTGCACTTAGTAAGTGACAAGGGTGGGAGACGGAGGAGATGGAAATCCTCCCTTCTTGCATAACTTTTTCAACCAAAGAAAGGAAGGGAGGACCACATTATTTTTTTCCTCTAAGGGTCAGTCATCTGTCTTGACATTACCATGCTTATATTTCAGTTTCTGACAGGGGAAACAGAAAAAGGAGTCAAGCAGGGAGTGCTCATTCTCCTCATAGGCTCAGATTGGGTGTCTGAATGTGTGTGGATGTAACCAAGATGAGAAGAAAGGAGAGATAGGTAGTATGTTTGAGGAAAGAAACCTTGATGTTCTGGCTCTGAATGAAATGAAGCTTAAGGGTAAAGGGAAAGAGGGGTTTGGGAAAGTCTTGGTAGTAAAGTCAGGGGCTGGAGAGAGGACAAGAGCTAAGGCAGGAGTAGCATTACTCCTGAAGCAGGAGTATATGATAGAGTGTAAGAAAGTAAATCTAGACTGATGTGGATGGAAAGAGGTGGGTGATTATTGGTGCTTATGCACCTAGTCATAAGAAGAAAGATCATGAGAGGGGCAAGTGCTTGGGGAGCAGCTGAGTGAGTGTGTCAGCAGTTTTGATGCATGAGACCAGATTTTAGTGATGGGTGATTTAAATGCAAAGGTGAGTAATGTGGCAGTTGAGGGTATAACAGGTGTACAAGGTGTGTTCAGTGTTGGGAATGGAAATGGTGAAGAGCTTGTGGATTTGTGTGCTGAAAAATGACTGGTGATTGGGATTATCTGGCTCAAAAAGGGATATACATAAGTATATGTATGTGAGTAGGAGAGATGGTCAAAGGGCATAATTGGATTACGTGTTAATTGATAGGTGTGTAAAAGAGAGACTTTTGGGTGTTAATGTGCTGAGAGGGGCAGCTGGAGGGATGTCTGATCACTATCTTGTGGGAGCGAAGGTGAAGATTTGTAGGAGTTTTCAAAAAAGAAAAGAGAATGTTGGGAAGGAGAGAGTGGTGAGAGTAAGTGCACTTGGAAAGGAGACTTGTGTGAGGAAGTACCAGGAGAGATTGAGTGTATAATGGCAAAAGGTGAGAGCAAATGTGAGGGGAGCAGGTGAGGAATGTGTCATATTTAGGGAAGCAGTGATGTGATGGTTTGTGCAAAAGATGCATGTGGCATGAGAATGATGAGAGGTGGGCAGATTAGAAAGGGTAGTGAGTGGTGGGATGAAGTAAAGTTGTTAGTGAAAGAGTAAAGAGAGGCATCTGAGTGATACTTGCAAGGAAGGAGTGCAAATGAATGTGAGATGTATGAAAGAAAGTGGCAGGAGGTTAAGAGAAAGGTACAAGGGTTGAAAAAGAGGGCAAATGAGTTAGGATGAGTATCATTAAACTTTAGGGAGAATAAAAAGATGTTTTGGAAGGAGGTAAATAATGTGTGTGAGACAAGAACAAATGGGAACGTCAGTGAAGGGAGCAAGTGAGGAAGTAATAACAGGTAGTGATGAATGGGATGGAGTGAGTATTTTGAAGGTCTGTTGAATGTGTTTGATGACAGAGTGGCAGATATGGGATGTTTCAGTTGGGGTAGGATGTGAAGTAAGAGGGTCAGGGTGAATGGTTTGGTTAAGAAAGAAGAGGTAGTGAAAGTTTTGTATAAGATGAAATCCGGCAAGGCGGTGAATTTGGATGGTATTGCAGTAGAATTTATTAGGAAAGGGGGTGACTGTGTTGTTGATTGGTTGATAAGGATACTCAATGTATGTATGATTAATGTGAAGTGCCTTAGGATTGGCAGAATGCATGCATAGTGCCATTGTACAAAGGCAAAGGGGATAAAGGTAAGTGTTCAAACTACAGAGGTATAAGTTTGTTGAGTATTCCTGGGGATTTATATGGAAGGGTATTGATTGAAAGGGTGAAACCATGTACAGAGCATTAGACTGGGAAAGAGCAGTGTGGCGTCAGAAGTGGTAGAGAATGTGTGAATCACATGTTTGCTTTGAAGAATGTATGTGAGAAATACTTAGAAAAACAGATGGACTTATTTATATGTAGCATTTAACGATTTGGAGAAGGCTTATAAAAGAGTTGATAGAGATGCTTTGTGGAAGGTTGTAAGAGTATAAGGTGCTGGAGGTAAGTTGCTAGAAGCAGTGAAAAGTTTTTACCAAGGATTTAAGGCATGTGTACAAGGAGGAAGAGAGGAGAGTTATTGGTTTCCAGTGAATGTTGGTATACAGACTTGTCAAAAAACTTTTTTCTCCAAAGGAACATGCATTTCTCTGCTGCTGAAAGATAGCATCCTTGGGATGAAGAAGCTTTCAGGAAGGTCTTGGGTGCCAGTTAGGGTAGTCTTGGATATATATATATATATATATATATATATATATATATATATATATATATATATATATATATATATATATATATATCTTTCTTTTCTTTTTTTTTTTTTTAAACTATTCGCCATTTCCCACGTTAGCGAGGTAGCGTTAAGAACAGAGGACTGGGCCTTTTTTGGAATATCCTCACCTGGCCCCCTCTGTTCCTTCTTTTGGAAAATGAAAAAAAACGAGAGGGGAGGATTTCCAGCCCCCCGCTCCCTATATATATATATCTTTTATTATATATATATATATATATATATATATAATCATTAAGGAATTATTGGATTCCACTTGCCAGTGCTTACACCACATGCAAGGAGACACCTTTGGTGGGCCTGCATCATTGCCAAAGGAGGGAAAGGAATAATCTTGCTTAGCACCTTTTTGCTCCAAAAGAATAAATAATTTTCCTGCTGTAGCATAAACCTTCTGGAGCCTAATAATAATAATAATAATAATAATAATAATAATAATAATAATAATAATAATAATAGCAATGAAAATAATAGTAGTCATTATTACTCTTACATCATTATCATAATCATTATTATCAATTATCACAACCTCGGGACCCCTTTCATGGTGCTACTTCTGTATAAAGGCTGCAATCAATACTATACAAGATGGTCTCATTAAAAGTGATACAGTCCTTTAGGAGAATGTACTTTTTTCTTCTGCTGACAATGATGCAGCCTTATCAAAGATGACTTCCTGCTTGAACTGTAAACACATACAAGCAGAATTCAGTAACAATGTGTGAATATATATATATATATATATATATTTTTTTCTTTTTTCTTTTAAACTATCCGCCATTTCCCGCATTAGCGAGGTAGCGTTAAGAACAGAGGACTGGGCCTTTGTGGAATATCCTCACCTGGTCCCCCTCTGTTCCTTCTTTTGGAAAATTAAAAAAAAGAAAAAAAAAAAATGAGAGGGGAGGATTTCCAGCCTCCTGCTCCCATATATATAAATATATATATATATATATATATATATATATATATATATATATACAGAGAGAGAGTTGATAGAGATGCTCTGTGGAAGGTACTAAGAATATATGGTGTGGGAGGCAAGTTGTTAGAAGCAGTGAAAAGCTTTTATCGAGGATGTAAGGCATGTGTACGTGTAGGAAGAGAGGAAAGTGATTGGTTCTCAGTGAATGTAGGTTTGCGGCAGGGGTGTGTGATGTCTCCGTGGTTGTTTAATTTGTTTATGGATGGGGTTGTTAGGGAGGTGAATGCAAGAGTTTTGGAAAGAGGGGCAAGTATGAAGTCTGTTGTGGATCAGAGAGCTTGGGAAGTGAGTCAGTTGTTGTTCGCTGATGATACAGCGCTGGTGGCTGATTCATGTGAGAAACTGCAGAAGCTGGTGACTGAGTTTGGTAAAGTGTGTGAAAGAAGAAAGTTAAGAGTGAATGTGAATAAGAGCAAGGTTATTAGGTACAGTAGGGTTGAGGGTCAAGTCAATTGGGAGGTAAGTTTGAATGGAGAAAAACTAGAGGAAGTAAAGTGTTTTAGATATCTAGGAGTGGATCTGGCAGCGGATGGAACCATGGAAGTGGAAGTGAATCATAGGGTGGGGGAGGTGGTGAAAATCCTGGGAGCCTTGAAGAATGTGTGGAAGTTGAGAACATTATCTCGGAAAGCAAAAATGGGTATGTTTGAAGGAATAGTGGTTCCAACAATGTTGTATGGTTGCGAGGCGTGGGCTATGGATAGAGTTGTGCGGAGGAGGATGGATGTGCTGGAACTGAGATGTTTGAGGACAATATGTGGTGTGAGGTGGTTTGATTGAGTAAGTAATGTAAGGGTAAGAGAGATGTGTGGAAACAAAAAGAGAGTGCTTGAGAGAGCAGAAGAGGGTGTTTCGAAATGGTTTGGGCACATGGAGAGAATGAGTGAGGAAAGATTGACCAAGAGGATATATGTGTCGGAGGTGGAGGGAACGAGGAGAAGTGGGAGACCAAATTGGAGGTGGAAAGATGGAGTGAAAAGGATTTTGAGTGATTGGGGCATGCAGGAGGGTGAAAGGCGGGCAAGGAATAGAGTGAATTGGATGGATGTGGTATATCGGGGTCGACGTGCTGTCAGTGGATTGAATCAGGGCATGTGAAGCGTCTGGGGTAAACCATGGAAAGTTGTGTGGGGCCTGGATGTGGAGGGGGAGCTGTGGTTTCGGGCATTATTACGTGGCAGCTGGGGACTGAATGTGAACGAATGGGGCCTTTGTTGTCTTTTCCTTGCGCTACCCCGCACACATGAGGGGGGAGGGGGATGTTATTCCATGTGTGGCGGGGTGGCGATGGGAATAAATAAAGGCAGACAGTGTGAATTATGTACATGTGTATATATGTATATGTCTGCGTGTGTGTTTGCGGCAGGGGTGTGTGATGTCTCCATGGTTGTTTAATTTGTTTATGGATGGGGTTGTTAGGGAGGTGAATGCAAGAGTTTTGGAAAGAGGGGCAAGTATGAAGTCTGTTGGGGATGAGAGAGCTTGGGAAGTGAGTCAGTTGTTCGCTGATGATACAGCGCTGGTGGCTGATTCATGTTAGAAACTGCAGAAGCTGGTGACTGAGTTTGGTAAAGTGTGTGAAAGAAGAAAGTTAAGAGTAAATGTGAATAAGAGCAAGGTTATTAGGTACAGTAGGGTTGAGGGTCAAGTCAATTGGGAGGTGAGTTTGAATGGAGAAAAACTGGAGGAAGTGAAGGGTTTTAGATATCTGGGAGTGGATCTGGCAGCGGATGGAACCATGGAAGCGGAAGTGGATCATAGGGTGGGGGAGGGGGCGAAAATTCTGGGAGCCTTGAAGAATGTGTGGAAGTTGAGAACATTATCTCGGAAAGCAAAAATGGGTATGTTTGAAGGAATAGTGGTTCCAACAATGTTGTATGGTTGCGAGGCGTGGGCTATGGATAGAGTGGTGCGCAGGAGGATGGATGTGCTGGAAATGAGATGTTTGAGGACAATGTGTGGTGTGAGGTGGTTTGATCGAGTAAGTAACGTAAGGGTAAGAGAGATGTGTGGAAATAAAAAGAGCGTGATTGAGAGAGCAGAAGAGGGTATTTTGAAATGGTTTGGGCACATGGAGAGAATGAGTGAGGAAAGATTGACCAAGAGGATATATGTGTCGGAGGTGGAGGGAACGAGGAGAAGAGGGAGACCAAATTGGAGGTGGAAAGATGGAGTGAAAAAGATTTTGTGTGATTGGGGCCTGAACATGCAGGAGGGTGAAAGGAGGGCAAGGAATAGAGTGAATTGGAGCGATGTGGTATACCGGGGTTGACGTGCTGTCAGTGGATTGAATCAAGGCATGTGAAGCGTGTGTGGACGTATGTATATACATGTGTAGGGGGGTGGGTTGGGCCATTTCTTTCGTCTGTTTCCTTGCGCTACCTCGCAAGCGCGGGAGACAGCGACAAAGCAAAAAAAAAAAAAAAAAATATATATATATATATATATATATATATATATATATATATATATATATATATATATATATATATATATATATGTGTGTGTGTTTGTGTGTGTACATTGAGACGTATAGGTATGTATATTTGCGTGTGTGGACGTGTATGTACATACATGGGTTGGGGGGTGGGTTGGGCCATTTCTTTCGTATGTTTCCTTGCGCTACCTCACAAACGCGGAAGACATCGACAAAGCAAAATGAATAAAATAAATAAATAAATAAATATATATATATATATATATATATATATATATATATATATATATATATATATATATATACAAAAAAAATCCGTCTGCACAGACATGACATAAATCAGTTTTTTGTACAGGGTTTTGAGTGAGTCTACCGTAAAAGTTAAAATGATGTATCAAAAGACCTTACATTAACCTTGATGGATGAAAGAAACATACAACTGGATGTGTACTGGGGTACATTAAATCGAGAATCTAAGACAAAACTTGTAAGCAACAGTTGCTTAGGCTATCTAGTAAGGATGTGTTTGTTGTGAATGCTACGGTGATGACAGGAAATCTCTTTGAGATGTCCATTAGAGGCAACTTTGTCTCATCCAAGACTGCCATTGCGATAGCGAGGAAACTAATGCAACATACCGTTAGACACCACCACAGACAGGTCATATCACACTTCAATGAAGCGCAAGGCAACAGTTTATCCAAGTTAAAAGAAGGGTAGCGTTTTCATGAGGACACATTCTGCCGTAGCATTAGAAAAGAGGACCCAAGTGTGCCTTGAAAACACCTTTATCAGGCAAGGATGAGGTGTTGCGTTTATTCATGAGATATTTATCTAATCGACTTTTGAAGGTACTTTTAGACTTAACTTCACCAATCTTAGCACTCACTATGTCTTTCGGTAAGTTATTGCAGTGATCAACACAGCTGTAGGAAAAAAGTTTTTTTTTACCACAAGGACGTGCTGCTGTCGCCAGCTGAACCAGAATTGACATCAGTCGGAGATGATTCGCAGGTTATGTCTGGTATTTGAAGGGATATAGTATCCTAGCTGTTAAATGAAAGGATCCTCAAGGGGAGGAAAATGTCTGGGAAAGAACTACTTGCCTCCCACAGAAATGTGAGATGAACAGACGTTCCGATTTCGGCGGGACTGTCCCAGTTTTGAACTACGTCCCACTTTGTTTCCTGTCCCGTTTTTGGAGGTTAGCATAATTACCCACTTTATCAAAAAAATTTTACCTATTAAACTACCTGACTGCATTTAATTGTTGATGCAATCCATATGCGTGAAATTTAGCAAAGTCTAGACATAATTATGAACATAGTTATTTCATCTTTATTGATTTGGGGATTATGAGAATAACTTCTGGTCGACCTCAAACGCTCATATAATGCACTTCATTGTCGCATATGAGAGTCCAAATACGTAACTCTATAACCTTATCTAGTGTAGAATTGATCTAGTGTAGAAGTGATCTAGTGTAGAATTGCAAGTTTACGTAGTAATGACTTGGGTAAATATATATTTATACATACATATTGGCATTTAATACATTATTAGACACCGTTATGCATTGTATGTATATCCCAGCTTGAATCGGGCGACGACATCAGATTAAACCATTTTTTTTTTTTTTTTTTTTTTTTTTATACTTTGTCGCTGTCTCCCGCGTTTGCGAGGTAGCGCAAGGAAACAGACGAAAGAAATGGCCCAACCCCCCCCCCCCCATACACATGTACATACACACGTCCAGACACGCAAATATACATACCTACACAGCTTTCCATGGTTTACCCCAGACGCTTCACATGCCTTGCTTCAATCCACTGACAGCACGTCAACCCCTGTATACCACATGACTCCAATTCACTCTATTTCTTGCCCTCCTTTCACCCTCCTGCATGTTCAGGCCCCGATCACACAAAATCTTTTTCACTCCATCTTTCCACCTCCAATTTGGTCTCCCTCTTCTCCTCGTTCCCTCCACCTCCGACACATATATCCTCTTGGTCAATCTCTCCTCACTCATTCTCTCCATGTGCCCAAACCATTTCAAAACACCCTCTTCTGCTCTCTCGACCACGCTCTTTTTATTTCCACACATCTCTCTTACCCTTACGTTACTTACTCGATCAAACCACCTCACACCACACATTGTCCTCAAACATCTCATTTCCAGCACATCCATCCTCCTGCGCACATCTCTATCCATAGCCTACGCCTCGCAACCATACAGCATTGTTGGAACCACTATTCCCTCAAACATACCCATTTTTGCTTTCCGAGATAATGTTCTCGACTTCCACACATTTTTCAAGGCTCCCAAAATTTTCGCCCCCTCCCCCACCCTATGATCCACTTCCGCTTCCATGGTTCCATCCGCTGACAGATCCACTCCCAGATATCTAAAACACTTCACTTCCTCCAGTTTTTCTCCATTCAAACTCACCTCCCAATTGACTTGACCCTCACCCCTACTGTACCTAATAACCTTGCTCTTATTCACATTTACTCTCAACTTTCTTCTTCCACACACTTTACCAAACTCAGTCACCAGCTTCTGCAGTTTCTCACATGAATCAGCCACCAGCGCTGTATCATCAGCGAACAACAATTGACTCACTTCCCAAGCTCTCTCATCCCCAACAGACTTCATACTTGCCCCTCTTTCCAGGACTCTTGCATTTACCTCCTTTACAACCCCATCCATAAACAAATTAAACAACCATGGAGACATCACACACCCCTGCCGCAAACCTACATTCACTGAGAACCAATCACTTTCCTCTCTTCCTACACGTACACATGCCTTACATCCTCGATAAAAACTTTTCACTGCTTCTAACAACTTGCCTCCCACACCATATATTCTTAATACCTTCCACAGAGCATCTCTATCAACTCTATCATATGCCTTCTCCAGATCCATAAATGCTACATACAAATCCATTTGCTTTTCTAAGTATTTCTCACATACATTCTTCAAAGCAAACACCTGATCCACACATCCTCTACCACTTCTGAAACCGCACTGCTCTTCCCCAATCTGATGCTCTGTACATGCCTTCACCCTCTCAATCAATACCCTCCCATATAATTTACCAGGAATACTCAACAAACTTATACCTCTGTAATTTGAGCACTCACTCTTATCCCCTTTGCCTTTGTACAATGGCACTATGCACGCATTCCGCCAATCCTCAGGCACCTCACCATGAGTCATACATACATTAAATAACCTTACCAACCAGTCAACAATACAGTCACCATATGTGTAAAAAAAAAAAAAAAAGTGGTTCTTCCATGATATTTTATGTTGGTTCCCTCAATAAGCTCTGAAGGGTTTTTATTCATGCTCTGTGAATTATGGTTTTGAGGCTACGCGCAGGTAAGCCCAATTAGTAATCAACTTGCTATTTCATCAGTGAGAAAAGAAACCAAGAGAAAGTAGACCATTTGGTTATACCAGTGTCTTACATCACACACAAGCATATTGCAGTCATAATGAAGCTAGTTTATAGTAGTTAGGAGACTGGCTTACAAATCAGACTTATAACATCTGTTCTTGAATTTTCAGCAAATCAAAGGACCATAAGATCTTATGGCTGATAGTTCTGTGTTTGGAAGTGTCGTTGCCCAGGTAATTGACCTTACTCAGGTCATCGTGAAAACCATGGGTACTACCAGCACCGTCTAGGTTTCGTTGTAAATACCTATCGTAATGCCTAACAACCTGTGGGATATTATGATCAGTGGGGATGATTTCAGTGTGATAACGGGCGTCATTATTGAGTCTTACGTTGTAATCTAGCAGAGGCTTTAGGAAATAAGTGGGAGCAGTGATAATCAAGGTTAGTTACCTATGGTACAGGATAGTGTGTATGTGTATATTTTTGAGATATAGAGGTATCATTACAATGTTCGTTATCTTGAACTTGGCCTAGTCCTAATTTTAACTGGTTTTGTAAAAAAAAAAAAAAAAAAAAAAAAAAAAAACTAGCTTCACAATAATGGCTAATAGTTTATCTTTTAGCAGTGGTGTTAACATTTTCCACATTGATCACAAAATATCCAAAATAAGATGTAATCTCATTGCAGGCCTGTTTTTTAAATATCCAATTATTACAAAAAAAAGAGGAGGAAAGTATGGGAGTGGAATGAATCTAAGAATCTAAGATACTACCAAATGAACAAGTCTGGCGAGAATTATTCCTTCATTTCAAGAGAAAATATTAGCAATCAATAGTCGGTGAAAATTGTTCTCTCTCAGTCTGGTAAGTTATGGACATTTGAAATCAACCTTTGATGTCAAACCTCAAGGACTTTAAGAGTAACAAAAAATAAATTTCTAAATCTGTGAAAGTCTATAATATATTTTTTTCTGAAACTCTGCAGGTTGTGGCCTAAAATGTCAAGGAAATATATATTTTTGCTTTTGACCATGTCTTCATGGTTTATAGCTTGACGTCTCGAAGTCAAAATGTTGTCAATGTGAATGTCTCTTTTCAATTATATAAATGTCAATATCTTTTCAAAGTGTGCAAATATATGCACGATTTTTGTTTATATTTTATGATTGAATGCGTTTATATACAAAGTATTACACCGTATTTCGCTTATTAGTATACATATATACATATCAATCATTGCGGGTGTGATTCTCAATGCGTCGATAAGCCGTTGACGAAGCCAAAGCCAGAGCCAATACATTTATATACAATACTAAAATTCATAGAAGTAATCGTATTTCCAGAAATCAGCATCAATTATTAATTAATGAAATATTATGGTATATTTTAGCTGGATATATTGATTGAAAGATATATATTTTTTATATCACCCTTTTTTTGTCATTCGTTAAGTGCTGCACGAGATTTGAAAACAAAAACATTGGAGGTTCTCGTGAGCGCCAGTTTTAAGGTAATTTATTAATTTTTAAAGCATAACAGCGTTCCTTGATCTGTAGAACTAAGCAAGCATTTATTAGAAAGCCAATTAGTAATGGACGGGGTAAGTTATAATAAACTGTAAGTTCAAATTATTAGATCTTGGTTAGGATGGAGGCAGCTCTTTGAACTGGAAGGAAATGTGGGCCATTAACTGTCTTGTAAAGTTTCTACTTGTGTGGTTTATACTGGGACGTATAACGAGGATTATATTTACCAACATCATGGGGAGATAAATGCATAGTTTGCAATGTCTAAAGAATAAAAAAATAATCCTGCGGTGTTTTATTTTGGAAAGTATCAAGTGTCACTTGAGGAATGTATTGAGGTAAGTGAACGTAATGTATTTCTTTGGTTTTATACAGAAATATCAAATTTGCATAAATATTTCTTTTTCTGGGTTGTATTTGAAAGGTATGTTCTTTTCCGATTGTGTAACTTATAAAGTAGTGGGTATGGTTCCATTTAGTATAGTACCATTCGGTAAAAGGAAGAATAATGGTATTAAATTTTTTTCATCCATAACTTTATGATGAAGACCTTACCTAACCAAGCTTTAGTGTTTATGAAGAAAATCCCACAAGCACATTACAAAACAACCAAACCATATAGGTGATTTGCTGTCCATATGCTCTTTTTTGGTCGTCATTTTGTCCATTTATTTGCCAAAGTTGTAATCATCAAAATTCCTACCATTGTTTGAAATTATTTCTTAGTAGAACGGAACAAGAAGGGCACTAGGGATATTCTGCCATAAACATAAGTGATGACAGTATTTATGCTTTTTTTGCCTGCTTCTGCTTGCTCAGTGGAATGTGCTGGTGACTGAGAAAAATATGGGGGAAATTTAATTGGCAGCAGTTTTCAGTCTTGAAATTCTATAGCAGAAAATACATGGATCCGTATTGTTCCATGGCGTTTCATAGGTTATTGCTCTGCCTTATCCTTGAAGTGCCCCTGCCAGAGCAGTGTCTATGTGTTTAATGATGCATGATGCAGGATTAGTGTTGCTTGGACTTTGGGTTAGGTTAGCCTTCCTACATGGCATTTTGCAACACTTGGGCAGAGGTGGATCACTTGTTGACTGGTGGGCCAGGGCTTTGTGTTTTCACATCTGCATACAGAAGAATATCCCAATCACAAAATGGGAAAAGTCTGTTTTTTCTTCTCATCACTATTGACTTTGGATAGATAGATATGTGATTTTTTTTAAAGTTTGTATAGTGTCTAAAGAATGTAATAATATTTGCAGAGCTTAAATCTAGGCTATATTTTTATACTGAATGATATTCGGTTGTGTATCAGGGAGAGTTTGGAGTTGATTAAGCTTGACTCACTTGAGTTATGGTGGATATACAACCCATATTCTTTCATTGTAATAATATGTATGAGCTACAACATATGAGTGGAGTCTTGTGCCTCTGGAAAAAAAGAAGAGTAGGAGGTCAAGTTAAAGATTTTGAGGCCTTTTGATGCTGGTCACCAGAACCTCAGTTTATCTGTTAGATCTTCACGTAAAAGTAGTTTTGCCATGTTATTGTGCTTTTTCAAACTATGCCCCATTTTTAATTTTGTGAAAACTTAGATTGATAGTGTACCAGCATTTTGATTTTCTTTTTCCAAATTAGGTTTAGAAATCTCCCATAGAAACATTATTCCCCATATCCCATTGAATCCTCTATGACATGCTGCTTAATGATTTTATTAAGTTATATTTTCCTAGAATGCATCTCCAGTGTTAGGCAGGTACCAAATGTACTTTGTTGCGTATCTTGTCCTTTACTCAGAAAATTCCTCCTGGTATAATTTTTTTGTCTTTAGATATGTTTTATCAGTCTAACCACAAATCTACTTCTACATATTCACACAGTTTCACACAATGAGTGGAGATCAGAGCTTAAAGTTGGCTGAACTCCAGCAGCGTCTGGATGAAGCAGAGAAGAACACCATTACTGCTGCTATGTATGGGAAACAGCTTCTAGATGAGAATCATGAGCTTCATACTAAGCTTGAGGACACAATAAAAGAGTATGCAGCCATGATTGAGGTCAGTGGTTGTAATAAGTGGTTACATATGTTGTGATTATCTTATTGCCAAGGGAATTATTGTTAGGTATAATGATTTTATGTTTGCTCATATTAATTCCCATTATTTTTCTATATATATATATATATATATATATATATATATATATATATATGTATATGTATATCTTTCTTTCAAACTATTCGCCATTTCCCGCGTTAGCGAGGTAGCGTTAAGAACAGAGAACTGGGCCTTTAAGGGAATATCCTCACCTGGCCCCCTTCTCTATTCCTTCTATGACACGCAGGGAGTACGTGGGAAGTATTCTTTCTCCCCTATCCCCAGGGATATATATATATATATATATATATATATATATATATATATATATATATATGTGTGTATAAATAAAGTGCGTAAATAAAGTGCGTAAGACAAGGGAGCAAATGGGAACTTCAGTGAAGGGCGCAAATGGGGAGGTGATAACAAGTAGTGGTGATGTGAGAAGATGGAGTGAGTATTTTGAAGGTTTGTTGAATGTGTTTGATGATAGAGTGGCAGATATAGGGTGTTTTGGTCGAGGTGGTGTGCAAAGTGAGAGGGTTAGGGAAAATGAGTTGGTAAACAGAGAAGAGGTAGTAAAAGCTTTGCGGAAGATGAAAGCCGGCAAGGCAGCAGGTTTGGATGGTATTGCAGTGGAATTTATTAAAAAAGGGGGTGACTGTATTGTTGACTGGTTGGTAAGGTTATTTAATGTATGTATGACTCATGGTGAGGTGCCTGAGGATTGGCGGAATGCGTGCATAGCGCCATTGTACAAAGGCAAAGGGGATAAGAGTGAGTGCTCAAATTACAGAGGTATAAGTTTGTTGAGTATTCCTGGTAAATTATATGGGAGGATATTGATTGAGAGGGTGAAGGCATGTACAGAGCATCAGATTGGGGAAGAGCAGTGTGGTTTCAGAAGTGGTAGAGGATGTGTGGATCAGGTGTTTGCTTTGAAGAATGTATGTGAGAAATACTTAGAAAAGCAAATGGATTTGTATGTAGCATTTATGGATCTGGAGAAGGCATATGATAGAGTTGATAGAGATGCTCTGTGGAAGGTATTAAGAATATATGGTGTGGGAGGCAAGTTGTTAGAAGCAGTGAAAAGTTTTTATCGAGGATGTAAGGCATGTGTACGTGTAGGAAGAGAGGAAAGTGATTGGTTCTCAGTGAATGTAGGTTTGCGGCAGGGGTGTGTGATGTCTCCATGGTTGTTTAATTTGTTTATGGATGGGGTTGTTAGGGAGGTGAATGCAAGAGTTTTGGAAAGAGGGGCAAGTATGAAGTCTGTTGGGGATGAGAGAGCTTGGGAAGTGAGTCAGTTGTTGTTCGCTGATGATACAGCGCTGGTGGCTGATTCATGTGAGAAACTGCAGAAGCTGGTGACTGAGTTTGGTAAAGTGTGTGAAAGAAGAAAGTTAAGAGTAAATGTGAATAAGAGCAAGGTTATTAGGTACAGTAGGGTTGAGGGTCAAGTCAATTGGGAGGTGAGTTTGAATGGAGAAAAACTGGAGGAAGTGAAGTGTTTTAGATATCTGGGAGTGGATCTGGCAGCGGATGGAACCATGGAAGCGGAAGTGGATCATAGGGTGGGGGAGGGGGCGAAAATTCTGGGAGCCTTGAAGAATGTGTGGAAGTCGAGAACGTTATCTCGGAAAGCAAAAATGGGTATGTTTGAAGGAATAGTGGTTCCAACAATGTTGTATGGTTGCGAGGCGTGGGCTATGGATAGAGTTGTTCGCAGGAGGATGGATGTGCTGGAAATGAGATGTTTGAGGACAATGTGTGGTGTGAGGTGGTTTGATCGAGTAAGTAACGTAAGGGTAAGAGAGATGTGTGGAAATAAAAAGAGCGTGGTTGAGAGAGCAGAAGAGGGTGTTTTGAAGTGGTTTGGGCACATGGAGAGAATGAGTGAGGAAAGATTGACCAAGAGGATATATGTGTCGGAGGTGGAGGGAACGAGGAGAAGAGGGAGACCAAATTGGAGGTGGAAAGATGGAGTGAAAAAGATTTTGTGTGGTCGGGGCCTGAGCATGCAGGAGGGTGAAAGGAGGGCAAGGACTAGAGTGAATTGGAGCGATGTGGTATACAGGGGTTGACGTGCTGTCAGTGGATTGAATCAAGGCATGTGAAGCGTCTGGGGTAAACCATGGAAAGCTGTGTAGGTATGTATATTTGCGTGTGTGGACGTAGGTATATACATGTGTATGGGGGTGGGTTGGGCCATTTCTTTCGTCTGTTTCCTTGCGCTACCTCGCAAACGCGGGAGACAGCGACGAGGTATAAAAAAAAAAAATATATATATATATATATATATATATATATATATATATATATATATATATATATATATATATATATCGCTACCTCGCAAACGCGGGAGACAGCCACAAAGCAAAAAAAAATATATATATATATAATATATGTAAAGTATAATAGAAATAATAAATAATATATATATTTTTTTGCTGCTGTCTCCTGCGTTTGCGAGGTAGCGCAAGGAAACAGACGAAAGAAATGGCCCAACCCACCCCCATACACATGTTTATACATACGTCCACACACGCAAATATACATACCTACACAGCTTTCCATGGTTTACCCCAGACGCTTCACATGCCCTGATTCTATCCACTGACAGCACGTCAACCCCGGTATACCACATCGATCCAATTCACTCTATTCCTTGCCCTCCTTTCACCCTCCTGCATGTTCAGGCCCCGATCACACAAAATCTTTTTCACTCCATCTTTCCACCTCCAATTTGGTCTCCCACTTCTCCTCGTTCCCTCCACCTCCGACACATATATCCTCTTGGTCAATATTTCCTCACTCATTCTCTCCATGTGCCCAGACCATTTCAAAACACCCTCTTCTGCTCTCTCAACCACGCTCTTTTTATTTCCACACATCTCTCTTACCCTTACGTTACTTGATCAAACCACCTCACACCACACATTGTCCTCAAATATCTCATTTCCAGCACATCCATCCTCCTGCGCACAACTCTATCCATAGCCCATGCCTCGCAACCATACAACATTGTTGGAACCACTATTCCTTCAAACATACCCATTTTTGCTTTCCGAGATAATGTTCTCGACTTCCACACATTCTTCAAGGCTCCCAGGATTTTCGCCCCCTCCCCCACCCTATGATCCACTTCCGCTTCCATGGTTCCATCCCCTGCCAGATCCACTCCCAGATATCTAAAACACTTTACTTCCTCCAGTTTTTCTCCATTCAAACTTACCTCCCAGTTGACTTGACCCTCAACCCTACTGTACCTAATAACCTTGTTCTTATTCACATTTACTCTTAACTTTCTTCTTTCACACACTTTACCAAACTCAGTCACCAGCTTCTGCAGTTTCTCACATGAATCAGCCACCAGCGCTGTATCATACAACTGACTCACTTCCCAAGCTCTCTCATCCCCAACAGACTTCATACTTGCCCCTCTTTCCAAAACTCTTGCATTCACCTCCCTAACAACCCCATCCATAAACAAATTAAACAACCATGGAGACATCACACACCCCTGCCGCAATCCTACATTCACTGAGAACCAGTGTTAGAACCAGTGTTAGAAGCAGTGAAAAGTGATTGGTTCTCAGTGAATGTAGGATATATATATATATATATATATATATATATATATATATATATATATATATATATATATATATATACATATATATATATATATATATATATATATATATAAATATATATATATATATATATATATTTATTTTTTTTTTTATTATACTTTGTCGCTGTCTCCCGCGTTTGCGAGGTAGCGCAAGGAAACAGACGAAAGAAATGGCCCCCCCCCCCATACACATGTATATACATATGTCCACACACGCAAATATACATACCTACACAGCTTTCCATGGTTTACCCCAGACACTTCACATGCCCTGCTTCAATCCACTGACAGCACGTCAACCCCGGTATACCACATCGCTCCAATTCACTCTATTCCTTGCCCTCCTTTCCCCCTCCTGCATGTTCAGGCCCCGATCACACAAAATCTTTTTCACTCCATCTTTCCACCTCCAATTTGGTCTCCCTCTTCTCCTTGTTCCCTCCACCTCCGACACATATATCCTCTTGGTCAATCTTTCCTCACTCATCCTCTCCATGTGCCCAAACCACTTCAAAACACCCTCTTCTGCTCTCTCAACCACGCTCTTTTTATTTCCACACATCTCTCTTACCCTTACGTTACTCACTCGATCAAACCACCTCACACCACACATTGTCCTCAAACATCTCATTTGCAGCACATCCATCCTCCTGCGCACAACTCTATCCATAGCCCACGCCTCGCAATATATATATATATATTTTATATATATATATTTTATCCCTGGGGATAGGGGATTAAGAATACTTCCCACGTATTCCCTGCGTGTCGTAGAAGGCGACTAAAAGGGGAGGGAGCGGGAGGCTGGAAATCCTCCCCTCTCGTTTTTTTTTAATTTTCCAAACGAAGGAACAGAGGAGGGCCAGGTGAGGATATTTCCACAAAGGCCCAGTCCTCTGTTCTTAACGCTACCTCGCTAATGCGGGAAATGGCGAATAGCTTAAAAGAAAAGAAAAAAAATATATATATATATATATGGAAGATTGGTTTGTATGTAATTTCTTGCCTTAGAATGTGGGAAAGGATTATTTTATTTATTTTTTTTTTGGAAATGATAATTAAAAGGGAATTATCACTGGAATGGATGGCCATTATTATTAATGAAATAGAAAACCTACATCACCCTAAGCATTGTACTGGCCAAGTTCTGGAAAACAGAAAAAAGACCACATTCATTCACACTCTGTCTCTATCTGTCATGTGTAAAATACCAAAAACCATAACTCCCTCTCCACGTCCAGGCCCCGCAGACCTTTCCATGGTTTACTCCAGACGTTTCACATGCCCATGTTCAATCCATTGACAGCACATTGGCCCCGGTGTACCATAGCATTCCAATTCACTCTTTCTCTCTCCCCCATCATAGTAACATACAATATAGGTTCCAAACTTCAAATATATTGCTTAAATGACTTTCCTGTTACTTAAATGCACTAAGATAACCAAAAATCTGTTTACCCATGATAATGTAGGTATTTGTTGATTTATTATCTCATTGCTCCATCATTTTCAGGTACAGACAAGTGCACTTATTTGGCAGGAGGACTCTTACTATCTTTTGGTTGATGTAGATGATGGGGTTATGCTTTTTGTTAGATAACTTTAATATATGATTAGTAGTTCAGAGTGCCCTCAATAGATAAACTCTATTGAAAAGAGAATTCCATGTAATCCTTGCAAACAAATCATCAATTGGGGTTAGAAGACCAGTGTTTTTAGCTCATCCTGTTTGTAATCTCATACTTGTTTCACACCTTTCATAATTTGGGGGCTCATTATTTAGTACATTATTTCAAGGTACATTAATCTATGTGTAGTGTTAGTGCATCTGAAATATTGATATTCATTTTTCTTAAGTGAATTGCCAGGGATGATTTTATCGGTTTCATGTTCAGGTGAAATGCAAAAGATTTCGACCTTTACACCTTTTGGTGTAACCTCATCTCTTTGTATTTTCATATCTGCTTGCCTTTGTATTCCCTTGTTTTTTTGTATTTGTATGTTGACCATCCTCATTGTTATCACCCATCCTCTTTTCATTTTGCCAGCAAATGGCACCTGCTTCACTGATCTGATTCCTAGAACCAGCACAAGATCTTAGAAAAAAAAGCTTGCACAGTACTGATTTAGGTCTTTAACACTTGGAATTGTGGAACAAATCAGTAACAGCAATGATATGGAAAGATATCAATTGGGTACATTACTCTGATTTTTAGTTGTACATTATACGGTAAATGCTAATTAATTCCATTAATTTTTGGTTGAATACAATTTGGCTGCTAAAAGATGGTTAATTCCTTCTTACAGGTTCTTGAACAGGAAAAACATTGCATTGGCTTGAAGCTAGAGGCCAAATTACAAACAGAACATTCTTTGGCACGAGAGATAGAGCTGCTTCGTGAGCAACAAAATCAACAGATACAGTCTTTGGTGGCTAAAGCAACTCAGTGCCATGAGCAAGAACTTCAGAAAAATGCTAAAAAGGTATTTTCCCTTAAGAATAGTTAACTACCATTTAAAGCGTAGCACTGTAATATATGTATTTGACAAGACATTCCTGGAACACACAACACTAGGTAGTTTAGATTTTATGAAACAGAGTAATCTCACTATCAGGCATTGATTATTTTCAATGAATATTTACAGTCAAGGTCTGCTTAGTAAATGCAAACTGAATTCCATAGAATCTTTTAACTCATTGGCATGGTTAACTAGCTGTTAACCTTATCCCTTAAGGTGATAACTTGCAAAATACAATTGATACACAAGCCAAAAGTATGTTATGACTCCTCTTTTGCAGTATAACGTCATGTTTTTGTAAAGTCTACCTGGACCACTAGTTATTTCCAATGTCTCGTAAATACTGTCAAAACTTGGCAAAGGTTTAGTACTGATGATGGAATCCCCTTAAGTCAGACTTATAACCATCAGTGTAGAGGATGCAGGGTGATTTTTGGAGACTTTTGTATAGAGTGAATGTGTGAGTTATATGGTGGAAAAAACTGAAGTTGCCCAACCATCCTTGTATTGTGATATCAGATAGACATATTTAACTAAATGGCTGGCAGATGTGCTACTTGCTGTTAAGCACGCCATTGCATTGGGTGATGGGGTTATTGTTAGTTGAACAAAAGAGTGGATAGATTAAAGGCAAGTCATTTGAGATGGAAAAGCTTGAGTCTCTTTTAGGTAGGCTGCCCAGTCATATAGATGTGATTATAGAATTCTTACATCCTGAATAGAAGTCATTTATTCTTAAAAACTTTAAGCTGAATCTACACTGTATTGTGTTTGTGTCAGTAAGACTAAATTATATGATTGGGATTTCTTTAATGACATATTTTTTAATTCATTTAATTGCTTACAAAAGCAGAAATGCAGGTACACCACCGATTTTCTGGCTCTCTTGGTTCCAAAGCCTTGCCGGATTCACCATTTTGCCAAACCAACCGTGGTCTTATACAATAATTCATCAACACACCTCTAACCCATTAATTATACATCTTCCTTGTGTCTAAAGTATACCATGGACTGCTAGAAATTTAGATTAAACAAATATTGAATTGAATAGATATTATATTGAAGTCATCCTTCACTATAGTCATGCTCATGTTGTAATTTAAGTTCTTTATGGAACAACCTAGCCTGGTCCATTATCATGCTACCTGACAAGTCTGCTCCGATGCTGTCGAAACCATTCCATCATCACTCGATTGTGCTCAGTACTCTTACCATCTTTCGTAGTTTTTCTTATCATCATTTGCTTCTTGGAAACATTTTCTGCATAGAATTTCAATATTTTCTCCCTCTGCTTCTTTATATCATAAATGGTTGGTGAACCAATACAGTACATGTCACACAGCTTATGCACCAAAATACCATGGTCCATTTTTTCAACAATTCTACTTTATCTTGGATTGATGTAGACTGGTGTTTGTGTTGACACCATGACTGACATTCTCATATGTCTTAGAAAGCCATAGCTACAGTTGAATTTAAGCAAAATAAGCTAAGAATCTTACTGAATTGTGGTAGCACCACCAACAAGTGCAGTGTAAAGAATGTAAATAAACACCCCCTACACAAAACACCATCTGTGGCCACCCAGTAAACTAGTCTGGTGGCTGTTGTAATTTTATGTTCTTCACGTAATTTTTTTAACCGGACTAAAGGAGGTGCCAAACCATCAGTTACTGGAAATTTGATGGTGTACCTGTATTAGAAATGCATTTTTTTTAGAGTCATTTTTAGATAAGCTTTCACTACAGTTTTATCCAGTTCCTGTATGTTAGATGCACTAGTTACATGCTTTTATATGAAGGAATTATGATTTCCTTGTAATTTCAAAAAAAGATATTTGATGAGTTACTTTATCAAAATAAGGACAATTTCACTGTCTTCAGGTGTCAAACCTAGAAACAACTATAGAAAGCCTACATATTGAAGCCAGTCAAAGTAAAGAGTATGTGGTTCTCTTAGAGGCACAACTTAAGGAAGCCCAAGAGAGACTTGACATGTGCAATTCTTCCATTCATGAGCAGTCAACTGATGAGACAACAGCATCTTTGCAGGTTGGTATTTCCATAACATAAACTGAAATTATGCTTATCTTTTAGACCTTAGAATTGATAAACAGAGGAATAAATCCGTGTTGTAGAAAGTCCTAGCATATATGGTCTGAGACAGTTTTATATTGAGTAGAATACTTTCACTCATATGGTTACTTTATTTCAGAAGGAAGGAAATTGTGGAATTTAGATGAGTTAGCGTCATTGTAAAGACTTGATAGGAGGTACACATATTTATATAGTTTGGTTATTAGCATCATGAGAAAGCACCTGGAGTAGAAGTTTAAACCATTGCAGTTGAGGAATTATCTTGAAGACGTAAGTCAAGAGGAAGAAGAAAAAAATGGGAGTGTATCTTTTCAATGGAATTTTGGAGTGCATCCTCAGTTTTAAGTTTAGTGTACTAGGATGAATGAAGACTTCCACAACAGTGAAAAAAAATATAATGATTCACTCAGCACACAAAGTGAAGGAGTTGTGGGAATGTGTGAAAGCCCCATGCTGATGCTCATATGCTGGTAATATGTGTTCAAAAGGAAACATTTTAGGACAGTGTATGGTGTAAAAGGGTGAGATAGAGATGTAGTAATGAAAAGAGCATGTTTTAGAGTTGCTGAAGTGGATATGCCAAAATGGTTTAGACATTTGGAGAGAATGTGTGAAATTAGTGAGGAGAGGTCACAGGGAGAATGTGTATTATAAGTAGATGAGACAGGGAGAAGGGGGAGGCATGCTTAACACTTGTGCTTCTCTGTGGTATGCCAACTTTGGTGCTTTGGGAGAACTCAGGCCTTCTTGTGTGCAACTTCTTTAATGACTTTCTCTGGGACTGTACTTCTCTGTTGACTAGTAGACCAAGATTGTTTTACTTGGGATAGGGTCCTGCACCCCTTCTTCAATCAGATCTTTGTACTTACTTGTATGGTTTGATTGCTCTTGCATTAGAGATAGAGCATATTGGCAGTGAAACTATACTTTTCTCTGAATTCCATTCTTCTTTCATCTTTGGTCTGAATCATTGCAAAGCTGTTCTTGCAATGCTAAGCACACAGTCATTAAAAGAAATTATGCTGTTTTGACATCTTTTATTGATATATTTCAGAGTCAGATTATGACACTGACATGTGAAAAACAAGAACTAGAGCTAAAAGTATCATCCCTCACTGCTCAGATCAAGACTGATAAGCATAAACTACTCCAAGCAGAAAAGAATGTTGCAAAATTAGAAGCAAACCTTGAAGAGAGTGAATGTCAGAGCACATCATATTTTAATGCTTTGGAGGTAAGAATTTGTTTCTTAAGGCTTATTTGTAGACTGTAGTATGATAATGCTGCTCAGTAATTAAGCCCAACTGGCTTACTTTTTTAATGTATGTATTTTACAGGTGAACTTCGTAGAATCTCAGAATGGTTTGGGTATTGCAAATGTCTTTATATGTGTTACATTATGAACCTGTTGGTCAAGCTGAATACCCATAAATGATGGATAGCATAATGAAACAATGAAAATAAGTCTTAACGGTAGATTCTAGATTTTCATGTGATGAGCACTATGTGCTTGCCCTGCCTTTTGGCAAAATGGTAGGAGCAATATATAGAAGTAGTAGGTAGGAGCATCAGGTAGAAACTTCTGGTAGAAGTAATAGGTAGGGACATTAAGCAGGAGCATTAGTCAGTAGGAAAATTAGGTAGGAGCCTCTGAGAACATTGCAGTGACTTGCCTTGCATCTAATTATAGCTTAGCCTTAAAGCAGTTGGATCATGTTAAGGAGGTCCTGTGGTTGTATGATAAAATTATTAATGATAAAACTTAGGGATTTGTAAATTCTTGAATAAGCATTTATTTAGTTATTGTATTTACAGAAAAGCAAGGAAGAGATAATGGAATTAAAGATGGAGATTGAGAGTCTGAAGCTTGGTGAGACAGATCCAGCCAAAAAGGGAAACTCTTTATTTGCTGAGGTTGAAGATCAGAGGCAGGCCATGGAGAAACAACTGCTAAGTTACAAGACAAACTACAATGTGCTTAAGAAACAGTGTGACTTGAAAACTCAGCAGATTAGTAAAATGAAGGTTTGTGATATTGTTTGTCAAGGAAATGCATAAATCATGTAATTTCATTTCTCTTGATATGATACCATTTATTATTTCCATTATCCCATGACACTGCCATCATCCTTTGCTTTACACACCTGCTTGTCTTTTCAACTGTCATGTCAACCAGTTCATTACCATATGAAGGAAAACTTTACAAATACTGCTACATATTCTAATGTTCAATAACTGGATAGGAGCAATAAGAGAAAAAGATAAATTTGCTTTGGTCCACATTACATTTCCTTGATTTCACTTCTTTGATACTTCTGCCTCTTCCATAAATTTTTTCATCACATGTAGCCTATTTCAGCATCTTGCACACTATGAGTACATTTGACAAGATTTCATTAGGTTTTGTACCTTATCTGGATTAAAAGATTTTTCAGTAATGAATTTACATCTTGTCTTGCAGACTAAATGCTTTCCATGGTGTCTTTCCTACCACATATTTTTGGTGGTAGAAGGTGTGTGTGTGTGTGTGCAACTGTGAATACATTCACAGTGTCACATGTTATTATGCATCAGTTAGTGTTAATTGTTTCTCAACCAAAAATTTGCACTTGATGAATTTGTGAAAGTGATTATCATTTGCTTTGTCTGCATTCTTTTCTTCCCCCTCCATTAAGATCACCCCAGGTGAGACCTGTAGATTTAATAATGGCTTCTGCTTGACATGCAATTAAGAACTTAGCAGATGTCGTTTGTTTTTTATTTTGCTCAAACAACCCTTCTCTAAGTGAATATATTCAGTCACATTATTTCTTACCTGAAAATGTACTCCTGATGAAATTGTGAAAGTTTTAGGCTTTCAGGGCTTTTGCACTTTTTTTTCCCCTATCACTGGCATGATCACCTCACCCAAGACTAGTACATATGGGAAGGAAGGTCCAACAGAGAGTAACCAAGCATAGAATGTGAAGTAATTGACATGAGTTACAGGAGGCAGTAGCAGCCACAAAATGAACCATGCTCAAGGGAAAATGTGGTTGCAACCCTTGAATATTTTTAATTACTTTGACAAATTCGATATTAAGCAGCACTGTAATGTAGAAATTAATGAAACAGCTTAAGGGGTATTTCATAGATAATTCAAAGAGATGTTCACATTTATAAGAAAATATTTTTCAAGCTTTATTTATTTTCTTATTTCAGCTGCAGCTGGCATCCTTATTAAGTATGAATAACAGTAAAGTAGATAATGAATATATGAATCATTTGGAGGAGTCATTAGCTTCTGCAAGGACACAGCTGGAGATGTTTACAAAACGGTGTCAGGATCTAGAAGCTCAGCAGACAAACACTGCTCTTTCTAAGGTAGGTAATATGCTGAATATTGTTGAAACTCAGAAAGATTTTATTTTTATGTTAGAGCTTATATAAAGTGATTACGTATTAGCTTTAGGGTGTTCATCAGCACAGAAAGAAACAAGGAATAGATGAAAGGAATGTATCAAACTAATGTATGACAAGAAAAGGAAACCAAGAACTGAAGTCTTTAGTTCCAAGAAAGACACTGTAGTTCAGATTAGCAACACAGGACCATATTTATTAAAGTGGAAAAAATTAGAGCTACTCATGGTGAAATGAAGAGGAAAACTCAAGATGTGGTGCTAGTGCCATACCAGCAGGGTTTTTGAACAGACTTATCAGAGCAGTTGTTGGTGATAGTAAGTGTGGGTCACTCTGACAGTCATCAGATATATTGAACTAGTTCTGTTATGTCAGGTCTGAATAGGCTTGGAGGTGGAAAGATGGAATGAAAAAGGTTTTGAGTGCTTGGGGCCAGAGCATGCAGAAGGGCTGCATTCCCTAGATAGAGTATGTTTTGCACACGACAGCTAGAGAAGGGATGTAGGCGAATGAGGCCATTTCTTTGTCTGTTCCTTGCATTACTTTGTTAAGGGAAACTTATGATATATTATATGCATTTATGTGTCAGGATGGTATGAATGCTGCCAGCAGTAATTTTTCAGCTTAGGTTTATGTAAGAGGATCAAGAAGTATGAAATACAAAAAAGAAATAAGTATTTGGAAAGGAATTCAAAATTAGTAATTAGTTGCTTGAACTTCTTTGTATTGTCATATAGGTGTTAATATTATTTTCATTACAGGTAGAAATAGCTGGTGATGGGCAGGATATAAACAATCTCTTCAGACATATGTATACAGAGAGCCAGTAAGTAAATAGAATTTTCAGTGTTCTTTATTCAGTATTATTGATTACTCATCTGCATCTGTACCTTGTTGAATGGAATTGGTGGGAAATTTCAAGCAGGCTTGGAGTTTTCTTAGTGAAGGTTTTAGAATGAATGTTGAGATATCTGATTAGGTGATTAAATACAGACAAGCTGCTGACTTCCTATATGATGGTTTAGCTGAATCTTGAAACCTAGATAAGAGTTGTACGTTGAAGAACTGGCACATTTGGACACCAAGTTATGTAAGTGGAGGATCACTATAGTAATAACCAAGAAGTAAAATATCAATCTTTAATCATAATGCATAAATATTTTTGGAAACATTACCAATCCCTCTTTAACAGTGACATAGTGAGGTTAAATGCCACTAGACTTCAAGGTTACAGATTAATTGTATGTGCTGTAGGCATAAAGCTTTTATGGCCCTAAATATCAGGCCCTGATCTGTCTATCTTTCTGTATCTCTGATGCCTGTTCCAGTTGGAACTCCCTCAGATGGATGGCCACAGCAACAGTCTCCATTATTAAAGAACTCCAGTGCTGCTTCCTAGCCTTTAGTGCCTCACTCTTAACAGGCCAGTGGCAGAGGGCAAGTTTACTGCAGTGTTTGCAGAGGCTCCTATCTAATGTTCCTAATGACTAATTCTATCTACTGCTCCTACCTAATGTTTCTACCTGATAATCTTGCCTAGATCTTCCTACCTACTGCTCCTACCATTTTGCCAAAAGGCAGGGCTAGCGCATAGTGCTCATAACAGGAAAATCCAGAGTTACAAAGAATGAGCTGCGTGAGTTGTATGTTGTCAAGTGTTACATATGACAAGGAGAGATTGTATGTTTGTGGACAGAATGCCAGTAGTCCACATGTTAGTGAGGCAGAAAGAAAAGACAGCTACCTGGGTCAGAAAAGAGTACAACATGACAACCACTAAAGTGCTGGCTCACTAAGCAGATGTCACTAACTCTCCTGATACCCAGGTGGGTAATAATGGTAATATACCTCCCAGGTCATTGGCTGCCTACTCAGCTACTGAAATTGTAGTGTACCATTGCAATTTTAGACAGGTATGTCATGGTCTGGACATATACAATATTCCTTTTTGGAAGTGGGAAGGCCATCTTTTTTTTGTGGGTCATATCTGTTTGCTGTTTCATCCTTCTTTCCCCTCCCATCCCATCCTATGTATCCCTCACCCAGTACCCTTCCTGCCCCTCCTCCTTCCTCACCTTTCCTGTCTTCACCCACTTCTTTCCTTCTTCCTCTTGTCTTTTCTTTTTTTTCTCCTCATATTTATCAGATCATGTATGAACAGTTTTATAAGCATTTTTCAAAAGTATGTGTGATTGATACTAAATTTGTGCAGATAAAAAAAGATTGACTAATTAGGAATATATACATATAGTACTTTGAAAAAATATATGTAAAATGTTCCTCTAAAGATAAGTAGTCTCCCCTGTTATCTGTGCAAAATTTTTTGCATGTTGTATTAGGTAGTAGTTGGTAGGCAGCCACTGACCAGGGAGGTACATTACCAGTACTACCCACCTTAGTATCAGGAGGGGTAGTGATGGCTCCAGCATTGCAGTGGTTGTCAAGTTGCATTCCTATGACCCATGTAGCCATCTTTTCTTTCTGCCTCATCCACGCTTGGATTGCCAGTATTCTTTCCACAAACATACAATATCTCTTTGTCACACATAGCACTTGACAACACTTTACTCACACATCTCAGTCATCTTAACTCTAGATTTTCCTGTGGTGAGTGCTATGTGCTTGCCCTACCTTTTGGCAAAATGGTAGGAGCAATACATGGAAATTGTAGATAGGAAAATTAGACTGGAGCATTAGGTAGTGCTCACTGCAGGAAAATCTAGAGTTACAAAGAATGAGCTGTGTGAGTCAAGTGTTATGAAAAGATTGCATGTTTGAAGACAGAATGCCAGTTTTCCACTTGTGGGCAAGGCAGAAAGAAAAAACAGCAACCAGGGTTAGAGAAGTTCACTTTGACAGCCACTGAAGTGCTGCCGCACTATGCAGGTGTTACTCATCCTCCCAATATTCAGTTGGGTAGCACTGGTAATATACTTCCGAGGTATATTACCACCTACCAGCTACTACCTACCAATACTACTACCTTAATATTTCTTTAGTACAAAAATAGTGCACATGTCCCTGCAACTGTTTTAAGTACAGAAATGAGTATCTTGTATGCAAAACTAGTTTTCCCTCTAGTTCAGGAGAATGCTGGAACAGTTATCTTTACTTCTACCTAAGATCTCAAACATATCTACTGGAAACCTCTTCTGTTACTGCTGATTTTCATATACCTGTACAATTTCACATGATGAGTTAAATTTATTTGTTGTTTTATTCACTGTTTGAAGTGAATTTCTCAGTAATAAGAATTTTTCTTTTCTTTACGCAGAAAAAAAGTTTGTGATCTTGACCAAGCCCTAAATACAGCACAGTTTGACAAAGTAGTATTAAGCGATCGTATACTACAGTTGCAACGAAAGCTTCACCAGGCTGAAGCTGCCAGGAATGCCGTCAATGCTGAAGCAATCACACTGCGGGTTAGATTAGAAGAGATGGCAGCAAAGAAGGGCGAGAAAATAGGTTAGTTTGACAATAGAGCATCATATTTTTATTCGGTGAACATACCTCCAACAGTATAAGAACAAACCCAACAAAATCCCTCACAGACTTTATTTATTCATATTTTTTTTTCGCATGTGCTCATTTCCTGTGAGAGCAAGGTAGTGACAAAAACAGATGACAGAACCTTAGAGTAAAAAATCTTCACATAGCTCCTTGCTCTCTTCTTTCTTTTGCAAAGTAATACAGGAAGGGAGGCTTTCCAGCCACCTGCTTCCACCGTCAGCAACATGCAGGGAATGCATGGGTAGTATTCCCTGTGTGTCATAAAAGGTGACTAAGAGGGGCAAGAGTGGGTGGCTGGAAATCCTCCCTTCCTGTATTGAGCAAGTGTGTATCTGTGATCATGTTTGGGTGGTTTGCAAAGTATAAGTGGAGGCTGGGGCTTCCTCACAAGAAATGATCAGGATTAGAAGGTCCTGACCTATTTATTCCCAGGTGATATAGCTCATACTTGAGTCACTGTTATAGAGAGAAAAAAAAAATCAATTATCAAAACCCACATTGTAAGTAAGAAACAATAAGAACATTGATCTGGTACTTTTTTATTTCTACAGATGACTGCTACTTCATATAATCTTGAAAATTTCAGGCACTGATTTTAAGGAAGTAAAAATGGTGAAAGAAAAAATTCCCGGCTTTGAGAAACTTACATCTCCATCAGAAAAAATTCAAAGTTCAACACCTAAAGAGATTATATCACTGAAAGAAAAGTTAGTAGACCCGAAAACGATGCAAGAAATTGATGTGCAAGTAAAAAATATGAGTAAATGTTTAGAAGGTAATGTTTCATATTTTCCTTTGCATTTATCAGAATATTTCCTATTGTTTGAGAAATTAACATTGTTACTGATAATGCACTACTTATGATAATGAAACATAGGCATTGGTTAAAACTATTGATATACCAGTCTTAGGAAAGTCTTCACTAAATGATAAATATCACTTTTACTTTTTGTAGGTTCGGTGCATGGAAATGTGAATACCATTGGAAGTGGAACCATAGAAAATGAAAAGGTTGCGTTACCATCTGAGCAAGAACAGAAGAAGAAAACTAAGAAATCTGTACATATGACTGAAACTGTTGCTGTTCAAGAATATGATGGTCAAGTATGTGTTTAGAGATACTTTTTGAGTAGTACAGTAGCAGTTACATCCAGGGAATTAAGTCTTTTTACCAGCATTCAGGGTTGAGGCTGATGGCTTTAGCTCAGTAGTATTGATTTTAAACAAAGATGCTGTACTGAATTGGCACAGTACAACACATATACCTGGGAATAAAGGTCGGCATAGTACAACACATGTACCTGGGAATTAAGGTAAAGATATTACCGTTCCCTCCTCACTTTTTTCCTTCAGATTAGTGTGAGCTATATCTTTGATGCAGACTCATTCACCTGGTACCACTCACCCTTCTCCCATCCTGTCCACTCTCTTGGCTAATGCTCCTCAGTTCATTAAGTCTCCATTTACCACATATATTTGTAGCTCTTTCCACATGGACCCTCTTTCATCCCTAAAGAGTTTCATAGTTATGTTAGAAATAAGACTCATTGCCCAATTAATTAGGCCATTAATTACAAATTATGGAAACTTTATTCAAGACAGTGCTGTTAAACATGAAGGTTGCAAAAAATACCAGATTTTAGATGTGAAAATATCAGTGATCTTTGCACTGCTTTTGACAGGCAAACATGAAATGATTTTGTTAATGAAAACGATATAGATGTAGATAGGAAACATTCATTGATACTTTCAAAGCAGGGGAGGGAGTACATGTCATTGCATATAAGATGTTCTTGTTTCAAAACAAAGCCAAATTGATGGAGCAGTAACATAAACTGCTTTCATTTAAGAAGGTAATACATAAGAAACTTAAGAGACAAACAACCAACAGCAAGACAGTAAATTACATAAATCTGTGTAAAGAAACTAAGACTTGTACATCAGTGCAAACATCAGTGTGAAGCGTATATTGCTGAAAATAACTGCAGAAACCCTAAGGAGTTTTATAGTTGTATTAGAAGCAAGACAGCCATTACCCAATCAATGGGACCATTAAGTGCAGAAAATGGTGATGTAATTCAAGACAACAAAGCCAAGGCAAAGATTTTAAACTTCTTTGCATGTTTATTCTGTATTTACCACTGAGGGTACAACTCATGTCCAGAAGCTCGATCCATTGCTAAGCAGGAAAAATGTATTGCAGCATATTGAAAAAAAAAGATGAAGATATCTGCTGGCACTGAATCAAATGAGAGTAAATAAAACAGCAAGCCCAGATAGTCTTATCAGAGGATTCTGAAAGAGGCAAAAAATGAGATAGTAAGCCCATGGCTGCTATTTCCAATAAGACACTTGTTACAAGAAATGTTCCTGAGGGCTGGAAACTTGCTAATGTAATACTGATATTCTGAAAAGGTAATAAATCAATGCTTGGCAACGTGTAAGGCTTGTGTTTTAGTAGGAAGAAAGGAGAGTGAATGGTTCCAAGTGAAGATTGGTCTGCAGCAGGGGTGTGTGAGGTCACCATGGTTGTTTAATTTGTTAATGGATGGGTTGGTGAGGGAGGTAAATACAATGAGAGGACCTTGGAAGTGAGTCAGTTGTTTGCTGATGATCACTGGTGGCACATTTGAGTGAGAAACTGCGAACTTGGTGATTAAGTTTGGAAGAGTGTGTGAAAGGAGAAAGTTGAGTGAATTTAAATAAAAGCAAGGTTATCAGGTTTAGTAGGGTCAAGGGACTAGTTAGTTTGGGCATAAATCTGAATGGAGAGAAATGGGAAGAAATGGGAGTGGACAAGGCAGTGACTGGAACCATGGAAGCAGAAGTGATTCATAGGGTGGAAAGAGGAGGTAAAAGTTCTGGGAGCACTGAAGAGGGCATGGAAAGAGAGATTGTTATCTGGGAGGGCACAATGGGTATGTTTTGAAGGAATAGTAGTCCCAACAGTATTATATGGATGCAAGGCATGGGTTGTACAGAGGAAGGTGGATGTGTTGGGAATTTAACGTTTTAGGACAATATGTTATGTAAGGTGGTTTGATTGAGTTAGTAATGAAAGGGTAAAAAAGATGTGTGGTAACTAAAAGAGTGTGGTTGAGCAGGCAGAAGAGGATATGTTGAAATATAGTTGGACATATGGAGAGAATGAGTGAGGAAAGGTCGACAAAGAGGTTATACGTTTCAAAGTGTTGGGAATAAGGAGAATGTGGGGACCAAATTGGAGATTGAAGGTTGGAGCAAAAAAGATTTTGAGCAATTAGGGCCTAAACATGCAGGAGAATGAAAGGGATGTATGGAATAGAGTGAACCGGAACGATGTGGTATACTGGTGTCGACATGCTGCCAGTGGACTGAAACAGGGCAAGTGAAGCATCCGGGGTAAGCCATGGAAAGGTCTGTATGTCGTGGATTTGGATAGGGAGCTGTAGTTTCAGTGCATTACATATGACAACTTGAGTATGGATATCAATGGATGTGGCCTTTCTTAGTATGTTTCCAGGCACAACCTCGAAAACACGGGGAAAAGGCGACTTAATATGAAAGGAAAGGGATATAAGGATAAAGTACATGCTGTATTTTGAACAAATTATTATCATTATTATTATTATTATTATTATTATTATTATTATTATTATTATTATGATTGCTGTTTTTATTTATTTACTTTATCATACTTTGTCGCTGTCTCCCGCGTTAGTGAGGCAGCGCAAGGAAACAGATGAAAGAATTGCCCAACCCACCCATGTACACATATATATATACATACACGTCCAGACATGCACATATACATAGCTATACATCGCAACGTATACATATATATACACATACAGACATATACATATATACACATGTACATAATTCATACTGTCTGCCCTTATTCATTCATGCCACACATGAAATGACAACCCCTTCCCCCCACATGTGTGCGAGGTAATGCTAGGAAAAGACAACGAAGGCCACATTCGTTCACACTCAGTCTCTAGCTGTCATGTATAATGCACTGAAACCACAGCTCCCTTTCCACATCCAGGCCTCACAAAACTTTCCATGGTTTACCCCAGACGCTTCACATGCCCTGGTTCAATCCATTGACAGCACGTCAACCCTGGTATACCACATTGTTCCAATTCACTCTATTCCTTGCATGCCTTTCACCCTCCTGCATGTTCAGGCCCCGATCACTCAAAATCTTTTTCACTCCATCTTCCCACCTCCAGTTTGGTCTCCAATTTGCTGTTTTATTATTATTATTATTATTATTATTATTATTATTATTATCATTATTATTATTATTATTATTATTATTATTATTATTATTATTATCATTATTATACATGATTGCTGTTTCCTGTGTCAGCGAGGTAGTGCCTGGAAAGAGATGAAGAATAGGCCCATCCACTCATATACTCACATATATATATTTATTTTATTTATTTTGCTTTGTCGCTGTCTCCCGCGTTTGCGAGGTAGCGCAAGGAAACAGATGAAAGAAATGGCCCAACCCACCCTCATACACACGTATATACATACACGTCCACACACGCAAATATACATACCTATACATCTCAATGTACACATATATATACACACACAGACATATACATATATACACATGTACATAATTCATACTGTCTACCTTTATTCATTCCCATTGCCACCTCGCCACACATGGAATAACATCCCCCTCCCCCCTCATGTGTGCGAGGTAGCGCTAGGAAAAGACAACAAAGGCCCCATTCGTTCACACTCAGTCTCTAGCTGTCATGTAATAATGCCTGAAACCACAGCTCCCTTTCCACATCCAGGCCCCACAGAACCTTCCATGGTTTACCCCAGATGCTTCACATGCCCTGATTCAATCCATTGACAGCACGTCGACCCCGGTATACCACATCGATCCAATTCACTCTATTCCTTGCCCGCCTTTCACCCTCCTGCATGTTCAGGCCCCGATCACTCAAAATCTTTTTCACCCCATCTTTCCACCTCCAATTTGGTCTCCCACCTCTCCTCATTCCCTCCACCTCCGACACATATATCCTCTTGGTCAATCTTTCCTCACTCATTCTCTCCATGTGCCCAAACCATTTCAAAACACCCTCTTCTGCTCTCTCAACCATGCTCTTTTTATTTCCACACATCTCTCTTACCCTTACATTACTTACTCGATCAAACCACCTCATACCACATATTGTCCTCAAACATCTCATTTCCAGCAGATACATAAACATATACATAAACACACATAAACATACATATACACATCAACGTATACACATGTACATACACATACACAGACAAATACATATATGCTCATGTACATATTCCTACTTGCTTACCTTCATCCATTCCTGTCGCTACCCCATCCCACAGGATATAGCATCGCTACCCCCTGCTTCAGCAAGGTAGCACCAGGAAACAGACAAAAAAGGCCGCCTCATTCGTTCACACTTAGTCTCTAGCTGTCATGTGTAATGCACCGAAACCACAGACCTTTCCATGGTTTACCCCAGATGTTTCACATGCCCTGGTGCAGTCCATTGATAGCACGTCGACCCCAGTATACCACATTGTTCCAATTCACTCTGTTTCATGCACACCTTTCACCCTCCTGTATGTTCAGGCCCCAGTTGCTCAAAATCTTTTTCATTCCGTCCTTCCACCTCCAATTTGGTCTCCCACTTCTTGTCTCCTCCACCTCTGACACATATATATCTTCTTCATCAATCTCTCTTCAATCATTCTTTCCATATGCCCAAACCATTTCAGCACACCCTCTTCTGCTCTCTCAACCACACTCTTTTTTATTTCCACACATCTCTCTTACCCTTTCATTACTTACTTGATCAAACCACCTCATGCCACATATTGCACTTAAACATTTAATTTCCAACACATCCACCATCCTCTGTACAACCCTATCCATAGCCCATGCCTCGCAACCATATAATATTGTTGGAATTACTATTCCTTCATACATACCCATTTTTGCTCTCTGAGATAACATTATTTTCTTCCACACATTCTTCATTGCTCCCAAAACCTCTGCCCCTTTGCCCCCTCCCCCACTCTGTGACTCACTTATGCTTCCATGGTTCCATTCACTTCTAAGTCCATTCCCAGATTTCTAAGACACTTCACTTCCTCCAATTTTTCTCCATTCAAACTTACATCCCAATTAACTTGTCCCTCAACCCTACTGAACCTAATAACCTTGCTCTTATTCACATTTACTCTCAACTTTCTCCTTTCACACACTTTTCCAAATTTAGTCACCAACTTCTGCAGTCTCCCACAAATCAGCTACCAGAGCTGTATCATTAGCAAACACCTGACTCACTTCCCTGGCACTCTCATCCCCAACATACTGCATACTCACCCTTCTCTCCAAACTCTTGCATTTACCTCCTTAACCATCCCATCTATAAACAAATTAAACAACCATGGGGACATCACACACCCCTGCTGCAAACCAACCTTCACTGGGAACCAGTCACTCTCCTCTCTTCCTACTCATACACATGCCTTACATACTTGGTAAAAACTCTTCACTGCTTCACCATATACTCTTAAGACCTTCCACAAAGCATCTCTATCAACCCTATCATATGCCTTCTCCAGATCCATAAATGCTACAAATAAATCCATCTGTTTTTCTAAGTATTTCTCACACATTTTTTTCAAAGCACACCCCTGATCCACACATTCTCTACCATTTCTGAAACCACATTGCTCTTTCCCAATCTGGTGCTCTGTACATGCCTTCACTCTCATGATCAACACCCTCCCATGTAATTTCCCAGGAATACTCAACAAATTTATGCTGCTGTACATATGGTACAGATACCATAATAACAAGGTAGAGAAGAGGTTGATTGATATATTTGTAGTTAGAAAGTAGGAAGTGAATATATTCAGTTTGAGAGCTATGTAAGGGCCCTTAGATCCTATGGTAACAGTCTATAGATTAGTCACTGAGTTCCTAAGCTGCAAATTTTAAAGATATGGCTGGTGTGTAACTGTCAGTTGCATTTCTATAATCTTCATTATGCATGAAATATTTATAAAAGATCATCTAATTTGAATCATATCTATTTCACTATTGGATTGCTACAAAGTTGTCATTCAAAAGTTGTGTTGATCATCTGATATGAAATTATAGGCAGTGCAGAACTTCAAATCATGTAGGTAAGGAGTGGGCATCTGTTAAAATTTGCATACAGTAACTGGTAAGATGAAGTATTAATTAAGTATTTTGTCTGCTCTGTATAGGTTCAAAACACCCAGATGAAAAGAGAAGATGGTGTGAAGAAGATTGAAAGAAAGAAAATGCTGAGGAAAATGGAGGCCCCTTTAATCAAGGTTACTAGTGGAGGGCATCAAGAGGAATGCAAGCAGCAGTAGGGTGTAAACTTTATTGATTGTAGTCACATTTAGGAGTCATTTTCGTCATAACCAAAGGATTTTAAGTCTATCTTTTGATATTTCTAAGAAGTGTTTCTAAAGGACTATGATAATTTTGATCTTTGTAAACATATAAATGTTTATATATTTTAGATGATTTTTTTCCTATTTCATGTGTGTGAAAAGATCTTTGGGACCATCAGATAAGTACAAAGAAGTGAGTTTGAGGTTGATCTGGGTTAGAGAGAAAGTCGTCAGTGAGAGGCAAGTGGTTGCTAGTGCTTTTGCACTAGGCAGTGAGAGAAGTGAAGAAAAAGCTCACCTCAGGAGAAGCTGATTGAATGCATTTGCAGTGTTGATGCAGTTGATCAAATTATAGTACGAGGGGATGTGAACACAAGGGTGGGTGAAGATACAGTTGCGAGTATGATAGAGTGGTTATTGGGTCCCTGCTGGAATTGAGAATAGGAAAAGGCTTTTTGAGTTGAAGTCAATTTTCAATCCATCACAGTAGGTAGTGTCAGCTGTGTGCAGCACTAGATGATTTTTTGTTTTTTCTTAAGCTGTTATAGTCCTACCATGTGGGTACTGCCACTGCTTCGGAATGATTTGCACTACTCGCAGGTAGGGTGTATATGGCATCACAATGCCTTACTTTATCAAATGAATTGTAAAGTGAGGTGTAGCTTGAAAATATAAGAACTTAAGGAAATATTGAGAGTATATGGCCCTGATGATGATGATGATGAAAGCAACTTTGATACTTTATACAAGGGTAGTGGTGATGATTCAGATGCTTATAGTTCACTTTATCACTGAAAGTGGTGATTTTAGTGAAAAATAATGGAAAAGTGTTTGGTTTCCTGTACAGGCTGTGCCTTTATATATTATTTTTGACTTTTGAGAAACACCATTTTCGAAAAAGATAATTAAAAGAATAGAAGTAAGGGAAACAAGTCATGCTTGTGTCATACTTCAGTTTTACTGATGAGCTGAGTGATTTATGCCAGGCTTGCCCTAAGGTAATGGTAACCCATGGAGGCCTCTCTGTGATGAGCCAGGATGCTACTACCCTGTTAACAGGGTTCCCACGCCACCGGGAAAATGGGAAAAACCCAGGAATTTTATTTGAGGTGCTCCCGGCCGGGAAAAGGCCTGGAAAATGCGTACAATTGAAAATGTCAGGGGAAAACCCTTGAAACGGAAGTTAGGAAAAGGTTACTTCCCTTGGGCCTCATTCATCCCTCGCTTTCGTACCCTGAATATACTTTATTGCTACATTGCGGCTTTTTTGTGGGGCGAGTTGTATGGTACGAATCGAACTGAAATCGCAGTCTCGATAGCGCTTGCTCACATCTGTTATGGAGTAATGAAAGCAGTGGTTAATAATGATCGTGCTGGCCAATTTTTTTAAAAAAACGTTCTTCCTATTTGCCAAGTCAACTCTTATTGACTCAGATTGGATTAAATTCTTTTTTTCCCAATGCAATATTGTTAAATACAAATACGTTCAAAGATTGCGAAATTTTTATAAATATCGCATGTTTACTTTCAAAGCGTTTAGTTAGCATTGAATTGGAACCAAGAACTTTAACAAGAGAGAAACAATTTTCAGAAGAAGTTACGGATGAATGTTGCAAGGAAATAGCTAATGCTAAAATTATTGAATCTTTAAAAATTGAAAGGGCTTTTTATTTGAGTCCAAAACAAGTTATTGACATTATAGAAGATCCTGGAAATATCCTGGATAATGCCTTGAATTTTATGTCAGTAAAAGAGTGGGAACCCTGTGTATACTAAGATTTGCTGTTATTAGCATATTGTCGATCATTATCTCCCTCTCCAAAACCTATTCACAATAGTGGCAGAAATACAAAGCAAGTAGACCAAGCTAATTAACAGTGTTTATTTATTATCAATTTTTTGCTGAAAATGAAAGCCAGAAAAGTTTAAAGTTTTGGAAAACTTTGAAAGGTGCTAGTACAGAATTAGTGCACTTATGAAGTGGTTTGACTCGCGAGGAATGTGTGGGAAGTATTCTTTCACCCCTATCCCCAGGGATAATATATATATATATATACTAATATTTTTTTTTTTTTTTTTTTTTTCAAACTATTCGCCATTTCCCGCATTAGCGAGGTAGCGTTAAGAACAGAGAACTGGGTCATTGAGGGAATATCCTCACCTGGCCCCCTTCTCTGTTCCTTCTTTTGGAAAATTAAAAAAAATTGAGAGGGGAGGATTTCCAGCCCCCCGCTCCCTCCCCTTTTAGTCGCCTTCTACGACACGCAGGGGATATATATATATATATATATATATATATATATATATACTACTACTATTGACGTTTGTGTAAATAAATTAAACATTTCCTTTCCATAGCCAGAGGTTGAACCATTATGTGACATTCATTTTTGCATTTCATTTCAAGCTAGAAGTTTCAGTTTTCTAAATTGTTTCTTACATTTTTTCACATGTATATATATGTATGTGTGTGTGTGTGTATATGTGTGTGTGTGTGTGTATGTGGGTGTATGTGTATATATATATGTATATTATCCCTGGGGATAGGGGTGAAAGAATACTTCCCACACATTCCTCGCGTGTCGTAGAAAGCGACTAGAGGGGACGGGAGCGGGGGGCCAGAAATCCTCCCCTCCTTGTATTTTTTTAACTTTCTAAAATGGGAAACAGAAGAAGGAGTCACGCGGGGAGTGCTCATCCTCCTCGAAGGCTCAGATTGGGGTGCCTAAATGTGTGTGGATGTAACCAAGATGTGAAAAGAGGAGAGATAGGTAGTATGTTTGAGGAAAGGAACCTGGATGTTTTGGCTCTGAGTGAAACGAAGCTCAAGGGTAAAGGGGAAGAGTGGTTTGGGAATGTCTTGGGAGTAAAGTCAGGGGTTAGTGAGAGGACAAGAGCAAGGGAAGGAGTAGCAGTACTCCTGAAACAGGAGTTGTGGAAGTATGTGATAGAATGTAAGAAAGTAAATTCTCGATTAATATGGGTAAAACTGAAAGATGATGGAGAGAGATGGGTGATTATTGGTGCATATGCACCTGGGCATGAGAAGAAAGATCATGAGAGGCAAGTGTTTTGGGAGCAGCTGAATGAGTGTGTTAGTGGTTTTGATGCACGAGACCGGGTTATAGTGTTGGGTGATTTAAATGCAAAGGGGAGTAATGTGGCAGTTGAGGGAATAATTGGTATACATGGGGTGTTCAGTGTTGTAAATGGAAATGGTGAAGAGCTTGTAGATTTATGTGCTGAAAAAGGACTGATGATTGGGAATACCTGGTTTAAAAAGCGAGATATACATAAGTATACTTATGTAAGTAGGAGAGATGGCCAGAGAGCGTTATTGGATTACGTGTTAATTGACAGGCACGCGAAAGAGAGACTTTTGGATGTTAATGTGCTGAGAGGTGCAACTGGAGGGATGTCTGATCATTATCTTGTGGAGGCTAAGGTGAAGATTTGTATGGGTTTTCAGAAAAGAAGAGTGAATGTTGGGGTGAAGAGGGTGGTGAGAGTAAGTGAGCTTGGGAAGGAGACTTGTGTGAGGAAGTACCAGGAGAGACTGAGTACAGAATGGAAAAAGGTGAGAACAATGGAAGTAAGGGGAGTGGGGGAGGAATGGGATGTATTTAGGGAATCAGTGATGGATTGCGCAAAAGATGCTTGTGGCATGAGAAGAGTGGGAGGTGGGTTGATTAGAAAGGGTAGTGAGTGGTGGGATGAAGAAGTAAGAGTATTAGTGAAAGAGAAGAGAGAGGCATTTGGACGATTTTTGCAGGGAAAAAATGAAATTGAGTGGGAGACGTATAAAAGAAAGAGACAGGAGGTCAAGAGAAAGGTGCAAGAGGTGAAAAAAAGGGCAAATGAGAGTTGGGGTGAGAGAGTATCATTAAATTTTAGGGAGAATAAAAAGATGTTCTGGAAGGAGGTAAATAAAGTGCGTAAGACAAGGGAGCAAATGGGAACTTCAGTGAAGGGCGCAAATGGGGAGGTGATAACAAGTAGTGGTGATGTGAGAAGGAGATGGAGTGAGTATTTTGAAGGTTTGTTGAATGTGTTTGATGATAGAGTGGCAGATATAGGGTGTTTTGGTCGAGGTGGTGTGCAAAGTGCGAGGGTTAGGGAAAATGAGTTGGTAAACAGAGAAGAGGTAGAAAAAGCTTTGCGGAAGATGAAAGCCAGCAAGGCAGCAGATTTGGATGGTATTGCAGTGGAATTTATTAAAAAAGGGGGTGACTGTATTGTTGACTGGTTGGTAAGGTTATTTAATGTATGACTCATGGTGAGGTGCCTGAGGATTGGCGGAATGCGTGCATAGTGCCATTGTACAAAGGCAAAGGGGATAAGAGTGAGTGCTCAAATTACAGAGGTATAAGTTTGTTGAGTATTCCTGGCAAATTATATGGGAGGGTATTGATTGGGAGGGTGAAGGCATGTACAGAGCATCAGATTGGGGAAGAGCAGTGTGGTTTCAGAAGTGGTAGAGGATGTGTGGATCAGGTGTTTGCTTTGAAGAATGTATGTGAGAAATACTTAGAAAAGCAAATGGATTTGTATGTAGCATTTATGGATCTGGAGAAGGCATATGATAGAGTTGATAGAGATGCTCTGTGGAAGGTATTAAGAATATATGGTGTGGGAGGAAAGTTGTTAGAAGCAGTGAAAAGTTTTTATCGAGGATGTAAGGCATGTGTACGTGTAGGAAGAGAGGAAAGTGATTGGTTCTCAGTGAATGTAGGTTTGCGGCAGGGGTGTGTGATGTCTCCATGGTTGTTTAATTTGTTTATGGATGGGGTTGTTAGGGAGGTAAATGCAAGAGTTTTGGAAAGAGGGGCAAGTATGAAGTCTGTTGGGGATGAGAGAGCTTGGGAAGTGAGTCAGTTGTTGTTCGCTGATGATACAGCGCTGGTGGCTGATTCATGTGAGAAACTGCAGAAGCTGGTGACTGAGTTTGGTAAAGTGTGTGAAAGAAGAAAGTTAAGAGTAAATGTGAATAAGAGCAAGGTTATTAGGTACAGTAGGGTTGAGGGTCAAGTCAATTGGGAGGTAAGTTTGAATGGAGAAAAACTGGAGGAAGTAAAGTGTTTTAATTATCTGGGAGTGGATCTGGCAGCGGATGGAACCGTGGAGGCGGAGGTGGGTCATAGGGTGGGGTAGGGGGCGGAGGTTCTGGGAGCCTTGGGGAGTGTGTGGAGGTCGAGAACATTGTCTCGGAAAGCAAAGGTGGGTGTGTTTGAGGGAATGGTGGTTCCAACAATGTTGTATGGTTGCGGGGCGTGGGCTGTAGATGGAGTTGTGCGCAGGAGGATGGATGTGCTGGAGGTGGGATGTTTGGGGACAGTGTGTGGTGTGGGGTGGTTTGATCGAGTGGGTGACGTGGGGGTGAGAGGGATGTGTGGAAATAGGGAGAGCGTGGTTGGGAGAGCAGAGGAGGGTATTTTGAGGTGGTTTGGGCACATGGAGAGAGTGAGTGAGGAGGGATTGACCAAGAGGATGTATGTGTCGGAGATGGAGGGAGCGAGGAGGGGTGGGAGACCGGATTGGGGGTGGAAGGATGGAGTGAGGGGGATTTTGTGTGATCGGAGCCTGAACATGCAGGAGGGTGAGGGGAGGGCAAGGAGTGGAGTGGATTGGATCGGTGTGGTGTGCCGGGGTTGGCGTGCTGTCGGTGGATTGAATCAGGGCGTGTGAGGAGTCTGGGGTAAACCATGGAAAGCTGTGTAGGTATGTATATTTGCGTGTGTGGACGTATGTATATACATGTGTATGGCGGTGGGTTGGGCCATTTCTTTCGTCTGTTTCCTTGCGCTACCTCGCAAACGCGGCAGACAGCGACAAAGCAAAAAAAAAAAATATATATATATATATATATATATATATATATATATATATATATATATATATATATATATATATATATACATACATACATACATATATACATACATACACATACATAAGCACATATACACACACACACACACATATACATATGAAAAATGTAAGAAATAATTTAGAAAACTGAAACTTCTAGCTTGAAATGAAATGAAAAAATGAATGTCACATAATGGTTCAACCTCTGGCTATGGAAAGGGAAATGTATAATTTATTTACACAAACGTCAATAGTAGTTCTCATCAGTTTAACCACTCCGTATCAATAAGCTTCAATGTCTAAGCTACATTTTTTCCAATTTCACTATTTTCTTGTCAAAGCACCATGTATGAAAACTATCACTCCAGTAACACAACTATAAAACATTTACTTCCCCTTTAAAAAAGTTCTGGAGTGAAAAAGATTTTGTGTGATCTGGGCCTGAACATACAGGAGGGTGAAAGGAGGGCAAGGAATAGAGTGAATTGGATCGATGTGGTATACCGGGGTTGACGTGCTGTCAGTGGATTGAATCAGGGCATGTGAAGCGTCTGGGGTAAACCATGGAAAGCTGTGTAGGTATGTATATTTGCGTGTGTGGACGTATGTATATACATGTGTATGGGAGTGGGTTGGGCCATTTCTTTCGTCTGTTTCCTTGCGCTACCTTGCAAACGCGGGAGACCGGCAAAAAAAAAAAAAAAAAAAATGAAGTGGTTTAAGCTCCCATGTAATGAAGGTGTAAGCTTTTCTGGGAAGATGCTTTTCAAGCAGGCCAAAGTGCTAGGGTCAACATGGTGTCAGTAGACCGAATCAGGGCATGTGAAACATTTGGGGTGAACCATGGAAGCATCCTAGGGACCTGCATGTGGATAGGGAACTGTGGTTTCGGTGCATTACACATGACAGCTTGATTATGGATGTGAACTAATGTAGCCTTTCTTTGTTCCCTGTTATTTTTTTTTCTTTCATGCATTTTTGCTGTTTCCTGTCGGGTGTGGTGGTGTTGGGATGAGTGACAGCAAGCAAGTTTGAATATATCCATGTGTATATTTTTTTTTTTTTTTTTTTGCTTTGTCGCTGTCTCCCGCGTTTGCGAGGTAGTGCAAGGAAACAGACGAAAGAAATGGCCCAACCCACCCCCATACACATGTATATACATACGTCCACACACGCAAATATACATACCTACACAGCTTTCCATGGTTTCATGTGTATATATATGTATATATATATTGGGGAAGAGCAGTGTGGTTTCAGAAGTGGTAGAGGATGTGTAGATCAGGTGTTTGCTTTGAAGAATGTATGTGAGAAATACTTAGAAAAGCAAATGGATTTGTATGTAGCATTTATGGATCTGGAGAAGGCATATGATAGAGTTGATAGAGATGCTCTGTGGAAGGTATTAAGAATATATGGTGTGGGAGGAAAGTTGTTAGAAGCAGTGAAAAGTTTTTATCGAGGATGTAAGGCATGTGTACGTGTAGGAAGAGAGGAAAGTGATTGGTTCTCAGTGAATGTAGGTTTGCGGCAGGGGTGTGTGATGTCTCCATGGTCGTTTAATTTGTTTATGGATGGGGTTGTTAGGGAGGTAAATGCAAGAGTTTTGGAAAGAGGGGCAAGTATGAAGTCAGTTGGGGATGAGAGAGCTTGGGAAGTGAGTCAGTTGTTGTTCGCTGATGATACAGCGCTGGTGGCTGATTCATGTGAGAAACTGCAGAAGCTGGTGACTGAGTTTGGTAAAGTGTGTGGAAGAAGAAAGTTAAGAGTAAATGTGAATAAGAGCAAGGTTATTAGGTACAGTAGGGTTGAGGGTAAAGTCAATTGGGAGGTGAGTTTGAATGGAGAAAAACTGGAGGAAGTGAAGTGTTTTAGATATCTGGGAGTGGATCTGGCAGCGGATGGAACCATGGAAGCGGAAGTGGATCATAGGGTGGGGGAGGGGGCGAAAATTCTGGGGGCCTTGAAGAATGTGTGGAAGTCGAGAACATTATCTCGGAAAGCAAAAATGGGTATGTTTGAAGGAATAGTGGTTCCAACAATGTTGTATGGTTGCGAGGCGTGGGCTATGGATAGAGTTGTGCGCAGGAGGATGGATGTGCTGGAAATGAGATGTTTGAGGACAATGTGTGGTGTGAGGTGGTTTGATCGAGTGAGTAACGTAAGGGTAAGAGAGATGTGTGGAAATAAAAAGAGCGTGGTTGAGAGAGCAGAAGAGGGTGTTTTGAAGTGGTTTGGGCACATGGAGAGAATGAGTGAGGAAAGATTGACCAAGAGGATATATGTGTCGGAGGTGGAGGGAACGAGGAGAAGATGGAGACCAAATTGGAGGTGGAAAGATGGAGTGAAAAAGATTTTGTGTGATCGGGGCCTGAACATGCAGGAGGGTGAAAGGAGGGCAAGGAATAGAGTGAATTGGATCGCTGTGGTATACCGGGGTTGACGTGCTGTCAGTGGATTGAATCAGGCATGTGAAGTGTCTGGGGTAAACCATGGAAAGCTGTGTAGGTATGTATATTTGCGTGTGTGGACGTATGTATATACATGTGTATGGGGGGGGGGGGGTTGGGCCATTTCTTTCGTCTGTTCCTTGCGCTACCTCGCAAACGCGGCAGACAGCGACAAAGCAAAAAAAAAAAAAATATATATATATATATAATATATATATATATTTTTTTTTTTTTTTTTTTTTTATACTTTGTCGCTGTCTCCCGCGTTTGCGAGGTAGCGCAAGGAAACAGATGAAAGAAATGGCCCAACCCCCCCCCCATACACATGTACATACACACGTCCACACACGCAAATATACATACCTACACAGCTTTCCATGGTTTACCCCAGACGCTTCACATGCCTTGATTCAATCCACTGACAGCACGTCAACCCCGGTATACCACATTGTTCCAATTCACTCTATTCCTTGCATGCCTTTCACCCTCCTGCATGTTCAGGCCCCGATCACTCAAAATCTTTTTCACTCCATCTTTCCACCTCCAATTTGGTCTCCCACTTCTTGTCTCCTCCACCTCTGACACATATATATCTTCTTCATCAATCTCTCTTCAATCATTCTTTCCATATGCCCAAACCATTTCAAAACACCCTCTTCTGCTCTCTCAACCACGCTCTTTTTATTTCCACACATCTCTCTTACCCTTACGTTACTCGATCAAACCACCTCATGCCACATATTGCACTTAAACATTTAATTTCCAACACATCCACCATCCTCTGTACAACCCTATCCATAGCCCATGCCTTGCAACCATATAATATTGTTGGAATTACTATTCCTTCATACATACCCATTTTTGCTCTCTGAGATAACATTATTTCTTCCACACATTCTTCATTGCTCCCAAAACCTCTGCCCCTTTGCCCCTCCCCCACTCTGTGACTCACTTCTGCTTCCATGGTTCCATCCGCTGACAGATCCACTCCCAGATATCTAAAACACTTCACTTCCTCCAGTTTTTCTCCATTCAAACTTACATCCCAATTAACTTGTCCCTCAACCCTACTGAACCTAATAACCTTGCTCTTATTCACATTTACTCTCAACTTTCTCCTTTCACACACTTTTCCAAATTTAGTCACCAACTTCTGCAGTCTCCCACAAATCAGCTACCAGAGCTGTATCATTAGCAAACACCTGACTCACTTCCCAAGCTCTCTCATCCCCAACAGACTTCATACTTGCCCCTCTTTCCAGGACTCTTGCATTTACCTCCCTTACAACCCCATCCATAAACAAATTAAACAACCATGGGGACATCACACACCCCTGCTGCAAACCAACCTTCACTGGGAACCAGTCACTCTCCTCTCTTCCTACTCATACACCCCCCCCCCCCCCCCCCCCCCCCCCCATACACATGTACATACACACGTCCACACACGCAAATATACATACCTACACAGCTTTCCATGGTTTACCCCAGACGCTTCACATGCCCTGATTCAATCCATTGACAGCACGTCGACCCCAGTATACCACATTGTTCCAATTCACTCTATTCCTTGCCCTCCTTTCACCCTCCTGCATGTTCAGGCCCCGATCACACAAAATCTTTTTCACCCCATCTTTCCACCTCCAATTTGGTCTCCCACCTCTCCTCATTCCCTCCACCTCCGACACATATATCCTCTTGGTCAATCTTTCCTCACTCATTCTCTCCATGTGCCCAAACCATTTCAGCACACCCTCTTCTGCTCTCTCAACCACGCTCTTTTTATTTCCACACATCTCTCTTACCCTTACGTTACTCACTCGATCAAACCACCTCACACCACACATTGTCCTCAAACATCTCATTTCCAGCACATCCATCCTCCTGCGCACAACTCTATCCATAGCCCACGCCTCGCAACCATACAACATTGTTGGAACCACTATTCCTTCAAACATACCTATATAATGTGATGAAAGAGATAAAGTAAGACTGACCATTATAGATGAAATTGATGAAGATCACCTGTGGAGTAAGTGCAGCTGATGAATGAAGGTAAAGTATAAGGTGTGGCTGTCCAGTAGTAGTGATGGAATAGATAATGCTGACCAGTGGAAATGAATATCATGAAGCTGAACAACAGAGTAGATGGGGAGATCAGACTAATCAGTGGAGGTAATAGAGTACATGAAGCCAGTATATGGGGTGTTAAAGGACATGAGACAGATTAATGGTAAGAAATTACATGCAAGTAACTGATATAGATAATGAAATACATTAACAAAAGGCTGAGAAGGTGATGAAGCATGCACACAGGAGCCTTACCGATGGACTGAACCTAAAGGATGGTGACAGATAGGAGTGACCATTATGAGTGATGAAATGTTATTATTGAGGCTGACCAGTGATTTTAATAATGGAGACAGATGAGAGTGACCATAAGATGTATAACAATGAACTGCAAAATAGTGGCTCGTGGCTGGCCAGAGGAGATAACAACATAGCTGAGCAACATAGCTGATGGAGCAGATGGGTGGTGGATGGTGTTGACCAGTAAGGTAATGATGCACTGTATATAAATGAGGTAGTAGTTGCTAGGTAGCACTTTAGTGGTTGTCAAGTTGCACTCCACTGACCCAAGTAGCTCTTTTCTTTCTGCCTCACTAACATGTGGATTACTGGCATTCTGTCCACAAATGTACCATCTCTCCTTATCATATATATCACTTGACAACACTTAACTCACGCAGCTCATTCTTCGTAACTAGATTTTCCTGCGGTGAGCACTGTCTTCTTGCCCTGCCTTTTGGCAAAATTGTAGGAGCAGCAGATAGAAGTAGTAGGTAGGAAGACTTAGGCTGGAGCATTAGGTAGTAACATTAAGTAGAAATAGTAAGGTAGGAGCATTAGATAGAAGTAGTCATTAGGAATATTAGGTAAGAGCCTCTGCAAACACTGTGCTAGACCTGCCCTCTGCCAGTGGCCTGTTAAGGGTGAGGCACTAAAGGCTAAAAAGAGGCACTTGAGTTCTTTAGTGATGGAAACTCTGTTGCCGTGGCCATCACTCTGAGCGAGTTCCAATTGGAACAGGCATCAGAGATATAGATAGATAAATGAGGCTGATCAAAAGAGATGATGGAAATGCACAGAGAAAACTAGCCACTGAAGATGAAGTGAATTAGACAGCTAAGGCTAACCTCTACAGGCAATGCAGCAAGTGGATGATGTTGATTAAAAAGGTTAGCCATCAAAGGTGATAAAGTACATTTATAAGGCTGACAAGTCAAGGGAACCTGGACAGATGAGGTTCAGCAGTGTAGCTGGTGAAATAAATGGATGATGAATGTTGCTGATCAGTGAAAGTGATAAAGTAAATGAATATGGTCAACCATCAGTGATAAAGCATATCTTTGAGGCTTGACTAAAGAAATAACACAGAAGAGTCTGAAACAGAAATGACTGAAGGAGATAAATGAGGTGGAAGTGATGATAATAAAACAGACATGAAGGTAAACAGTAAAAGTAATAGAGGAAAGTAAGCTATGATGTAGATGAATGGGGTTTGAACTGTAAACCTGAGGGAAAATAATGGATGGTGTTATCCAGTTAAGAAGATAAGGCATATAATTTGGATGACCATTGAATATGACACATAACTGATGCTGACCAAAGATAATTGCCAAAAATCAAGTTTGAACAGCAGAACAAATGAAATGGTAATAAAACAGGCATGAAGGTAAACAGTAAAAGTAAAAGAGGAAAGTAAGCATTGAAGTAATAAAATAGACAAATTGGGTTTGAACTGTAAACCTGAGGGGAAAAAATGGATGGTGTTACCAAGTTAAGATGAGGCTTAGAATGAGGGTGACCATTAAATATAATACACGACTGAAGCTGAACAAAGATAATTGTCAAAAAATGAAGTTGAAGAGTAGAATGAACTTTGCAGACTAGTGGAGATTATGAAGTACTTAGATGAGGCTGACCAATGAAAGTAATGAAGTAAATTGTGACTAATCTTTGGGGCCAAGGGAATAATTTGATAGTATCAACCATAGAAAGTAACTGATTGCCAGACTCTAGATGTGTAGCTAGGTGAAACTGACTAGTAAAGTTGATGAGGTAAATAGTTAAAGCTTATGACTTAGGTATAACAGTAGTGGCTAACAAGTAAGGATGCGAATATATGAAAAAAGGCAGACAACTTGAGGGATGAAGTAGACATGGAGGTATGATAGCAGCAAAATGTCATAATGAACATTCAAGGCATCCTGACTCTTGAAAGAGTTATACCTTTGGGTGGTTAGCCAAATGCTGTAACCTTTGAGCAAGTTGCTGAGGTGTATAATGGCGGGCATTGATGTAAGAGTGTGGAGGGAGCAGGACAGAATAATCGGCCTCTCCTAAAACTACTGGAACCAAGGGGTAGTATAGCAGGTTGTATAACTTTTCTGTTACATAGTCTTTGCACAAGGCATTCTCAAATGCCAGATAGAAGAGATAATTCTGTCCTGCGTATCGCATGCAGGGTTCCTCATCAATTCTGTATCCCTGGTGGGTATACAAGGAATGTCCACACTTCTTGTCCCCACACTTGCCGTAAACATCAATTGGGGCATATGTCTTTAACGCTTCAATATACTTTAGCCTGCCACTGTCATCATGGCAATTAGAGACAAATGCGACAGCAAGTTTTCGTGTATTGCTATTCTGTCGTAATTCGGGTTGACGACGCCATGTTGGAGGTAGTAAACTTGCATCTTTGCCACGACGAACAATGAAGCCATGCAGCAGCAAGATGTCAGAGTCTTGACGGTAGTGCATTGTCCGATTGAAGATACCATTAAGAGACTTGTAATCATTATAAAACATTACATTTCCCTTTAAGTGTGTCTCTGGTTCAAACATAATCCAGGGCTGAGATGGGTCACGTGTACCCAAGTCTTTTGACAGTGTATCTGGGCTTTCTACACTTAGTAAGTGTATCAGTACAGCATCCGCAGTCTTCACCTGTGTGTAAAAGGAGCACTTCAGTTGTTATGACATAAATCTACAGTAATGTCAAACAAACAGTATCATAATTATTGAGCATGTTATCAAAGAGAATTTTTTAACTTGATATGCCTTTCTGTATTGATTTGCTGTTCTTCATCATTTATTCCCTAATCTCAAACAATAGAGAAGTATTTAGCCCCTAAACAGTGGTATACCATACCATGTTCAATCCTGTCTGTGAGAAAACAAGTCAGTATGATAGATTTGAAAGCAAAAGTAAAAAAAAAAATCAGAAAACATAATTACCTTTGTTATGGTCTGGTCCAGTGTTAAGTGAGTGGGAGACAAAGTTTGGATGATGTATATGACAGCTTTTTAATGAGAGGAGAAGTTTACTTACCTCTTACTCACCTTACCATTTTCCCAATATCCCTCTTTTTAAGTATAGTCACCTCTCCAAATACAAATGAGGTTTATGGACCCAATGGCAGTCCTTGTGTTTTGAGGGAGCATGCTTTTGAACTTGAGCATGGGCTTGCTACTCTGTCACAGTTCTTACTAAAGAACAACTTTTCTTTCATCCTTGAAAGGGTAACCAGTCTAACTATCAATCTGTTGCTTTGACTTAATATTTCCCTATTTTGATCTTGATATTTTAAATAGAAATAGTCTTTGAGAGTGATGTTGTTAACATGATAAAAGGCTTACTTGGCTGATGTTTGGAGTGATAGTACAAGGGAGTGGACATTGGCCATCCATGATGTCTAACATGTGCATGTAATACCAGTCAACATCTACATACATCTTGTTGACATACATGACTACATTTGGAATGTGACCAGACCTAAATCTGAAACATAAAGATAATTAGTACATTAGGATGATGCAGGCGACTTAATGATAATATCCATGCATGGGGCATTAAGAGAGTAGGATTGAATGATAGCAATGCACTGATGAGCCACACTGTATGCATATGATATTATTCATTAAGCTTATTCAGAAATGGAGTTGCATAGCATGTTCGGTCACCTTAATGGTGTTTGCAGGAGGATGTTGAGTCTAAATGCAAATAAAAGCAATACTCTTGTTTTAAAAAGAGGTAACTTATCACAGTTTTATCAGTTGGATGAAATTGTAAATAAGTTTAATTATATAGGGAACATGATTAGTAAGGATGATGGAATACTGAAGTCGAGAGCAGAGTTATGCAAAGGGGAAGAATTAAAGGTGTAGAGAAAGCTCAGCAAAATAGAAAGATTTTTGGGGAAACTTGGGCTTGAATTTTGAAAATTTTTAAATTATCCCAAAATATTTAAGCTTCTTACATCAGAGGCAAGTACTATTAGCATGTTAAAGATATCGTATGTCAATACAGATTTCAAACTCCTACAAAAGAGAGAGCTAGTTGTCATATGTGTATTTTTCTTCCACTTTCCTGTCTCAAACAAAATGTAAATGATAATGTTTGTATTTCTTTACATGTCATCAGCATTTACATATGTTGGAAATGTCAGTGCCACCATACTTAGAAGGAAACTTGTTTTATTGAATTGGAGCTGTGTAGACTTAAGATGGGAGTTCTGGTAGATAGTATCATCTGTCATAACTTAGGGCAATCTTCATTTGTTTTACGGTATGTCATTGTTCTAAGTTACATCTTTACACCGTAAAAGAAAGGAAACCTGTTGACAACCTGCTGGTCGGATGAGTGGAGATGTTAGATTTAAGGATTATTGGTTGTTTCCTTGATAAAGGCTCTTCGTAAAAGATGCTGTGAAGCATAAGCCCAAACTGTTAATGGTGGTGTTTTTCAGTTTTCTAGATCACTTATAAATTAAGTCATGAATTTTGGAAATTCTAGAAGAAATAATCTAGAATTGCATTTAACCCCCAATAACGAATGTTCACATGAATTAGGACATTGACTCTGATTACGAAGTTTATGTACACAGAGATATGATACATGATAGTAAGAGCAGAAGTTATGGCCTTGCAGACTTTGCAGTATAGTCAAGAGAAGCTAAGGTAATTCTGAAACATGGAGTGCCCCAAGGGAGATATTGTTTCATTTACATAAAGAATCCCATAATGTAGACAACTGTGAAATACTCAAGATTAACTAAAGGAAAGGCCTTATACGGAAGAGAAGGGTTATGTAGAGGTTGTCTGAGCTAGAGGCATGTGCAAAAGGACTGTTCTAACGAAAAAATTGCACTCACTGATAAGCTACATTCTTCATCACTTTATGATGGTACATTTATGAAACTAAGAGTCAGAAAGAAATGTAAAAATGAAGACAGCTGTTGAGAGTCTGAAGAAGGCTGTGGAAAAGACTTTAGTGTCCTATAGAATAAACTTATGTTAACCTAAAAATGTTCATGCAAGATATGGTACTCATTCTATAATAATGCCAGTTTGGATATATCATGAGAGTTACCTTGATGGTAAGTTACTGATGACCAGTCAGTTGCCCATTTTGTTTGATACCACACTCTAAACTATGGAACAGAATTAAAGAAGGCAACAACAGAAGACACAGAAAAAGTGCCAAATGTGTAAATACTGAACATGAGATTAAAGAAGGAAGTTTCAGACAGTAACAGAAGCCAAGGCAAAAAAGCCATGACTTTTGCTCATTTTTCTCCATGGTGTAAATCACTGACTTAATGATAAGCAAACGTGCAGCAACTGCTGCCAATTAGCTACAAGTTAAACACTGAAGAATTTTCAGTTTTGTCTTGAAGGTTTTTTCTTGCTCTCTTGGAAGTAGATTTTGCTGAATGTCAGAGAAAGCTTTTTTGAAACCACTGTTGTCTATAAGATGTAGTTCGAGTACAAATGAACCCAAACAACTTATTGTTACTTGGAATAGAATGGGTCTTATGTTTCCACATGTATAGCCTCAAAGGAGATGAGAGGGGCTGGTAGTATAGACTCACCCACTGCACCCATCCACAAGTACTCTAATGTATGCCTTGAGGTTTGCTCTTGCTATAAGTTTGCTTGCTAATTACTACTTTTGCAGATGTAGTTTTTTGTTTTCAGCTTGACTTCTGCAACTGTACTTTTATGTGTTGCCCTTCCCGCCCTCAGATAAATTCGGAGGTGTGCTTTTTTTGGTATACAGAAATGCCTTGTCACTAGCAACTATAATTAGCATTAGGAAAAAATGTTACTGTCAGGTACCCATATAACATGGGGAAAAAGTATGGCCCTGTCCCCTCCAACTGTGTTCGGTTGATTTCTGCAACTTACTGTGCAGCCACGTGTGCTTGGCCCAACAAATTGGTGGTTGGCTCTAGGGCACTAATCATGTCAAAATTGATTTCGTGGATGTTGAACATTATTTCGGTCAAAGTAAGAAAGTTATTTTGTTTGTGATGTAGAGGAAATAAGAATGGAATGTTCTAGAACAAGTAGTGGCAGGCTTTTATGAAGATGGCCTAGGTCATTGTGGAGTGAATAAAATTTGAATATTGTGTGTATCTAAAAATTATGTAATTTAAACAATGAATAAGCAACATATCTGAAATTTATATAAATATGCCATATGTAAGAATCCTGTGATGTGTAGTGAAACATTTTATGAGTTCATTTTCTATTATTCACTGGGTGTCATGTTACAAAGATTTTCAAATATGTGAAGTATTTTACCATTATAAAATGAAAATATGTACATGTTTGAGTAGCAGAACCTAAACATGTAGGTCAGTGGGGTGCCAAGGAGATGACATAATCTGTCATGTCAGCTGTGATAATGCAGCAAGCACTTTACTGGAAAGTACATGAACTTTAAATGTCTGCACAGCACCAAATAAGGCAAGCTTGCTCTTTTTTTACCTTCACTTTTCATGTAATGTCTGTCTATCTATCTATATCTCTGATGCCCATGCCCTCTAGGAACTCCTGTCAAGGAGGTGGCGACAGCAAAGGTCTCCACTTATCCCTGTCCTTACATTCCTCCCTCCCATACTTTTCTTGATATTTCCTATTAGGTGATGACTAAAATATTATTTTGGCTTTTGATAAACCCCCACACTGAGGCTGCCTTAATGTCGTCAGTCTTTATGTGTTACATATAATATGGTGAATTGGTAGAGCACTATAGTAAGTATGCATGAACATTTGTTATTTCCTCACCTGTCTCTCTTTGGTTGAATATTATTTAGTTTTACAACTGACCCACCAAATGACACAAATGACATAAAATTGGATTTTTGGTGAATCTTTAAAACTGATGAGTGATATAGCATTTGTCAGAATGTGAGCATAATTTTTTTGGATAATTTGATGTTAATTATCAGAACATAAGAGCAAGTTTTTTCAATGATACTGTAAGCATCTTTTGAGTGATAGTGTTAGCTGCTGATTTTATATGCATCTCTTCTAAAGTCATACCTAAAGAGGCAGTGTAGGAGTAAGCTATCATGGCAGACAGTGGCACATTGTTTTCTAGTTGAGGAAGAATTATGAAAGGATGGTGACTGGTACCTGCGTTGTGGTTGCTGGACATAGGAGTGCTCAGATGCCTTCTGGTAAGCCTCCAACACTGGAGCAAAAAAAGCATCCTTGAATTCATCAGCTGCATATGGAAAAAGGTAAAGAACTGATTAGATGCTGTATATGTGTGATACAACTATCCTTCACCCTGCCGCTGAATCATAGGGTGGGGTAGGGGGCGAGAATTCTGGGAGCGTTGAAGAATGTGTGGAAGTCGAGAACATTATCTTGGAAAGCAAAAATGGGTATGTTTGAAGGAATAGTGGTTCCAACAATGTTGTATGGTTGCGAGGCGTGGGCTATGGATAGAGTTGTGAGCAGGAGGATGGATGTGCTGGAAATGAGATGCTTGAGGACAATGTGTGGTGTGAGGTGGTTTGATCGAGTAAGTAACGTAAGGGTAAGAGAGATGTGTGGAAATAAAAAGAGCGTGGTTGAGAGAGCAGAAGAGGGTGTTTTGAAATGGTTTGGGCACATGGAGAGAATGAGTGAGGAAAGATTGACCAAGAGGATATATGTGTCGGAGGTGGAGGGAACGAGGAGAAGAGGGAGACCAAATTGGAGGTGGAAAGATGGAGTGAAAAGGATTTCGTGTGATCGGGGCCTGAACATGCAGGAGGGTGAAAGGAGGGCAAGAAATAGAGCGAATTGGAGTGATGTGGTATACAGGGGTTGACGTGCTGTCAGTGGATTGAACCAAGGCATGTGAAGCGTCCGGGGTAAACCATGGAAAGCTGTGTAGGTATGTATATTTGCGTGTGTGGACGTGTGTATGTACATGTGTATGGGGGGGGGGGGGCCATTTCTTTCGTCTGTTTCCTTGCGCTACCTCGCAAACGCGGGAGACAGCGACAAAGTATAAAAAAAAAAAAAAAAATATATATATATATATATATATATATATATATATATATATATATATATATATATATATATAAATGATATAAATGTAGCATTTATGGATCTGGAGAAGGCATATGATAGAGTTGATAGAGATGCTCTGTGGAAGGTATTAAGAATATATGGTGTGGGAGGAAAGTTGTTAGAAGCAGTGAAAAGTTTTTATCGAGGATGTAAGGCAAGTGTACGTGTAGGAAGAGAGGAAAGTGATTGGTTCTCAGTGAATGTAGGTTTGCGGCAGGGGTGTGTGATGTCTCCATGGTTGTTTAATTTGTTTATGGATGGGGTTGTTAGGGAGGTAAATGCAAGAGTTTTGGAAAGAGGGGCAAGTATGAAGTCTGTTGGGGATGAGAGAGCTTGGGAAGTGAGTCAGTTGTTGTTCGCTGATGATACAGCGCTGGTGGCTGATTCATGTGAGAAACTGCAGAAGCTGGTGACTGAGTTTGGTAAAGTGTGTGGAAGAAGAAAGTTAAGAGTAAATGTGAATAAGAGCAAGGTTATTAGGTACAGTAGGGTTGAGGGTAAAGTCAATTGGGAGGTGAGTTTGAATGGAGAAAAACTGGAGGAAGTGAAGTGTTTTAGATATCTGGGAGTGGATCTGGCAGTGGATGGCACCATGGAAGCGGAAGTGGATCATAGGGTGGGGGAGGGGGCGAAAATTCTGGGGGCCTTGAAGAATGTGTGGAAGTCGAGAACATTATCTCGGAAGGCAAAAATGGGTATGTTTGAAGGAATAGTGGTTCCAACAATGTTGTATGGTTGCGAGGTGTGGGCTATGGATAGAGTTGTGCGCAGGAGGATGGATGTGCTGGAAATGAGATGTTTGAGGACAATGTGTGGTGTGAGGTGGTTTGATCGAGTGAGTAACGTAAGGGTAAGAGAGATGTGTGGAAATAAAAAGAGCGTGGTTGAGAGAGCAGAAGAGGGTGTTTTGAAGTGGTTTGGGCACATGGAGAGAATGAGTGAGGAAAGATTCACTAAGAGGATATATGTGTCGGAGGTGGAGGGAACGAGGAGAAGAGGGAGACCAAATTGGAGGTGGAAAGATGGAGTGAAAAAGATTTTGTGTGATCGGGGCCTGAACATGCAGGAGGGTGAAAGGAGGGCAAGGAATAGAGTGAATTGGAGCGATGTGGTATACCGGGGTTGACGTGCTGTCAGTGGATTGAATCAAGGCATGTGAAGCGTCTGGGGTAAACCATGGAAAGCTGTGTAGGTATGTATATTTGCGTGTGTGGACGTATGTATATACATGTGTATGGCGGGGGGGGGGTTGGGCCATTTCTTTCGTCTGTTTCCTTGCACTACCTCGCAAACGCGGGAGACAGCGACAAAGTAAAAAAAAAAAAAATATATATATATATATATATATATATATATATATATATATATATATATATATATATATGTGTGTGTGTGTGTGTGTGTGTGTGTGTGGCAATAAAAAGAGCGTGGTTGAGAGAGCAGAAGAGGGTGTGTTGAAATGGTTTGGACACATGAAAAGAAAGAGTGAGGGAAGATTGACAAAGAAGATATATGTGTCAGAGGTGGAGGGAAGTATGAGATCAAATTGGAGGTGGAAGGATGGAGTGAAAAAGATTTTGAGTGATCGGGACCTGAACATACAGGAGGGTGAAAGGCATGCAAAGTATAGAGTGAACTGGAAATATGTGGTATACCAGGGTCAACATGCTGTCAGGGCATGTGAGGAGTCTGGGGTAAACCATAGAAAGGTCTGTAGGGCCTGGATGTGGAAAGGGAGCTATGGTTTTGGTGCATTACACATGACAGCTAGAGACTGAGTGTAAGTGAATGTGGCCTTTTTTGTCTGTTCCTGACGCTGCCTTGTGGAGGGGGGATGCTATTTCGTGTGTTGCAGGGTGGAGACGGGGATGGATGAAGGCAGCAAGTATGGATATGTACATATGTATATGTCTGTGCATGTATATGTATGTATACAGTGAAATGTATATATGCTTGTGTGGGCATTTATGTATATACATGTGTATGTGGGTGGGTTGGGCCATTCCTTGTCTGTTTTCTTGCACTACCTCGCTAACACAGGAGATGACGGTTAAGTATGATACATGTTTATTTATTATACTTTGTCGCTGTCTCCCGCGTTAGCAAGATAGCGCAAGGAAACAGACGAAAGAATGGCCCAACCCACCCACATACACATGTATATACATACATGTCCACACACGCACATATACATACCTATACATCTCAACGTATACATATATATATACACACAGACATATACATATATACACATGTACATGATTCATAGTCTGCCCTTATTCATTCCCGTCACCACCTCGCCATACATGAAAAATGATAACCCCCTTCCCCCGTATGTGTGCGAGGTAGCGCTAGGAAAGGACAACAAAGGCCACATTTGTTCACACTCAGTCTCTAGCTGTCATGCATAATGCATCGAAACCACAGCTCCCTTTCCACACCCAGGCCCCACAAAACTTTCCATGGTTTACCCCGGATGCTTTACATGCCCTGGTTCAATCCATTGACAGCACATCAACCCTGGCATACCACATCGTTCCAATTCACTCTATTGTGTGTATATGTGCATGTGTGGGCGTTTGTGTATATACATGTGTACGTAGGGGGGGTTGGGCTATTTCTCGTGTGTTTCCTTGCACTACCTCGCTGATGCAGGAGACGGCGATTAAGTAGAATAATAATGATTATATATATATATATATATATATATATATATATATATATATATATATATATATTTTTTTTTTTTTTTTTTTTTTTATACTTTGTCGCTGTCTCCCGCGTTTGCGAGGTAGCGCAAGGAAACAGACGAAAGAAATGGCCCAACCCTCCCCATACACATGTACATACACACGTCCACACACGCAAATATACATACCTACACAGCTTTCCATGGTTTACCCCGGACGCTTCACATGCCTTGATTCAATCCACTGACAGCACGTCAACCCCTGTATACCACATCGCTCCAATTCACTCTATTCCTTGCCCTCCTTTCACCCTCCTGCATGTTCAGGCCCCGATCACACAAAATCCTCTTCACTCCATCTTTCTACCTCCCATTTGGTCTCCCTCTTCTCCTCGTTCCCTCCACCTCCGACACATATATCCTCTTGGTCAATCTTTCCTCACTCATTCTCTCCATGTGCCCAAACCACTTCAAAACACCCTCTTCTGCTCTCTCAACCACGCTCTTTTTATTTCCACACATCTCTCTCACCCTTACGTTACTTACTCGATCAAACCACCTCACACCACACATTGTCCTCAAACATCTCATTTCCAGCACATCCATCCTCCTGCGCACAACTCTATCCATAGCCCACGCCTCGCAACCATACAACATTGTTGGAACTACTATTCCTTCAAACATACCCATTTTTGCTTTCCGGGATAATGTTCTCGACTTCCACACATTTTTCAAGGCTCCCAAAATTTTCGCCCCCTCCCCCACCCTATGATCCACTTCCGCTTCCATGGTTCCATCCGCTGACAGATCCACTCCCAGATATCTAAAACACTTCACTTCCTCCAGTTTTTCTCCATTCAAACTCACCTCCCAATTGACTTGACCCTCAACCCTACTGTACCTAATAACCTTGCTCTTATTCACATTTACTCTTAACTTTCTTCTTCCACACACTTTACCAAACTCCGTCACCAGCTTCTGCAGTTTCTCACATGAATCCGCCACCAGCGCTGTATCATCAGTGTCGGGATTCATAGTATGGCAGTTTCCAGTCTTTGTTAAATGATTTTATGAATTATTTGTGCTTAAAACATGTCTTCACTCTAAAGATATTTCAATTAATCAGAAATGGTCAGCATATAACAATATCTTATCAAAGATATTTGCTTAATTTCCAGTGCAAGAAGCTGAAATAATTGGGGGATTTCATGTTCATTTTGGGAACATATCTTAATTTCTTGTGTTTGAATAAAGCCATGTGAGTGTCTGAGTTGACACGTGCTCATTGGCAGTAGAATACTGTGTTAACCTCACCAAAAAGAGGGGTATCCATGAAGAGTCATCCCCTTTGGCCATCATAAATCGTATGAGAAAGGCAAATTCTTTTTTCCAGGACTGTGACATTACAGCAACCTGTCCAGGCCTATGTCTTCATGGAAGAGAAATGAGGCAAGAATAGTGACCTTCTACTCATATTCATTTATACTGACTGACAGGTACTGTGTAGGTCAGCTGGATGTCAGCTTGCAGTGTCTTCACTTTCTTATCTTTCATTCCAAGGGAATGGTAAATGGTAGTTTTGTCTTTTTTTTTGATTTTCTGTGACATGAATCTTGAGTAGTTTTGTTGTATCTCAAGAATGACTGTACATGAGGGCAACACTGGCATTATCTGCCACAAATATAAATATGTCTTAAACTTTGTTGTGACAGCAATCTGAACCAGTTTTTTTTCTTGTTTTTCACTTACTTCATTTTAGAGTCATCCTAGACATTTTCATTTAGAAAAAGTATGTATATCAATGAAAGCTCAAAATGACTAGAGTGTGTGTGTGTGTGAGTAATGTATTCAAGTAGTGGATTAATAGTTGGTGGTAAAGAGCTGGAATTCAAGGGAAAGTGCACCTGATATTGTTGAATTTGTGGAAACGTAGCATACCAGAGAGATGGGTGTGTGTGAATTTGAGTATGCCACTGTCAGTGAGGATGGTCCAGAATGGGAGTTTGTTGTCATCAGAGGTAGGTCTTTTCTCTAGTTTGGATTAGGTTTTCCTTTAGTCTCACTTCCTTCAAATGGCTGTGTTTTCATATGCTCCTATTGTTCAAAGTGAGAAATGTAGGTTTTGAAGGATGATTAAACATTTTTCTTCCATAAGCAGTCTGTGAGCATCCATTTATTTTCCTTACCCTTCCTTACTCATTTCCCCTTTTTGAAAATCCAAATTTTGATTCCAAACATTAATAGACTCAAGGAAGAGTCATTATCTAACAGTGAAGGAATGTGAGTGGAAAGTCACAGGTCTCAACCTCACCTTTGTGTCCTGACAGTATTGACCTGGATGGGTTGCTGTATTGACAATGCGTCCTGCCATTTTCATGTTTTATGATAGTTTAAGTGGGTATATCTTTGTATATTCATCTGATATTTTGGAATTAAATAGTGTTTTAGCCCCCCTACCCAGCAAAAGCTTGCTCAGGTGCTAATAAGGCATTTATTTTGGTGGAGAAGTGGTTTTTCTCCTTCAAAAACATACATTTCTAGGTAGGTCTTAAAGCATTACTAATTTGTATATACTATGAAAATAGAAAATGCCAGATAGATTTTTGCAAAGCATGGGGAGAGACAAAGAATATATATGTATGCACATGACCAAAGTTAATGAAGGAGAAATAGAGAGGAATCATTTGCTTTAGTTTTAAGATTGAAGAAAAACACATTATTAAGATATGCAGATTTCCCAGGAAACATGGTTTGCAAGAATAATTGTGCTCAGTTCACTTTACTGTACAGGAAGAAAATACACATTTTACATGTTTGAATCAGAGAAAGGAATACAACATTATCAAACTCGGCCTAATGTGGTTATGCCAAGAGTGAAAAGTCACCTCTAACAAAGACAATCTCTTCAAAGACCTTCTCACTCCAAAGGAGTCCATACTTTGTCAGATGCCAATTGTAGTACATGCTTGAAACTTAAGAGCCCCTGGAAAAGAGATTCTTAGATCATTTGATAATTAGAATGAAAACAGAGAGGAATGCTTGAATTATGTACCTGAATATGAGGAAGTGTCTGGATGTGAGGAAGAGCTCTTGTGTCTTCTACTGTAAGGGTACATTATCCTCTGGCAGTGATCACTTTGGTTGATGATGTGTTGCAGTCTGAGGGTTGAAAAGTTATTGTTGATTGATACTGGTATTCCATTATATTTTCAGTGATGGAATATTTGTGGACATTACCATAATTTTTCATATTGCTGAGAGAATATTTTAGCCTGACGGGGATGATTGCCATCAGAAATGATTGATGCTGTTAATATACTATTGTCTGAAAGATGGTTATATCTTATCTTAAATAATGATAATTCTGTATTGCAGTCCAGATGAGGTATCATTTTTTATTTGGTGAGATCTCAAATGGTAAGTCCCTCTTTTATTCTGTACATATAAATATTTTCACCCCAGCTCAAGTATCAAAAGCTAAGCATACATAGATAACATTCATATAGTATAAGATTTTTCATTCTTTACTTGTGTTGCTACAATTTCATTGATCTATCAACTTATCCTCTACAAGTAATGATGATGATGCAAAAAGTTATAAAAATATTTTCTTTATTCTGATGTCTGAAGAAAAAGTTAATATTCTGTGTTGAGTAAACCAGATTAGATTGGGCTATATATTTATTGATTAATTAAAAAGCCACCCTAACCCACAGAAATCTACAAGAAACAGAGTGAATTGGAATGATGTATACCGGGGTCTACGTGCTGTCAATGGACTGAACCATGGCATGTGAAATGCCTTGGATAAACCATGGAAAGGTCTGTGTGAGCTGTGGTTTCGGTACATTACACATGACAGATAGAGAGATGAGTGTGAATTAATGTGGCTTTTTTTGTCTGTTTTCCTGGCGCTACCTTGCTGAAGCAGGGGGTAGCGATGCTGTTTCCTGTGGGGCAGGGTAGCACCAGGAATGGATGAAGGCAAATAGGTATGAATATAAACATTTGTATGCGTGATTCATGGTGAGGTGCCTGAGGATTGGCAGAATGCTTGCATAGTTCCATTGTACAAAGGCAAAGGGGTTAAGAGTGAGTGCTCAAATTACAGAGGTATAAGTTTGTTGAGTATTCCTGGTAAATTATATGGGAGAGTATTGACTGAGAGGGTGAAGGCATGTACAGAGCATCAGATTGGGGAAGAGCAGTGTGGTTTCAGAAGTGGTAGAGGATGTGTGGATCAGGTGTTTGCTTTGAAGAATGTATGTGAGAATTACTTAGAAAAGCAAATGGATTTGTATGTAGCATTTATGGATTTGGAGAAGGCATATGATAGAGTTGATAGAGATGCTCTGTGGAAGGTATTGAGAATATATGGTGTGGGAGGCAAGTTGTTAGAAGCAGTGAAAAGTTTTTATCGAGGGTGTAAGGCATGTGTACGTGTAGGAAGAGAGGAAAGTGATTGGTTCTCAGTAAATGTAGGTTTGCGGCAGGGGTGTGTGATGTCTCCATGGTTGTTTAATTTGTTTATGGATGGGGTTGTTAGGGAGGTGAATGCAAGAGTCTTGGAAAGAGGGGCAAGTATGCAGTCTGTTGTGGATGAGAGAGCTTGGGAAGTGAGTCAGTTGTTGTTCGCTGATGATACAGCACTGGTGGCTGATTCATGTGAGAAACTGCACATACACATGTATATACATACATTTCCACACACGCAAATATACATACCTGTACATCTCAACGTATACATATATATACACACACAGACATATACATATATACACATGTACATAATTCATATTTGTCTGCCCTTATTGTATATATATATATAATATTATGTAGAAATAAATTGGCAAATGCCTCTGTGGTGTTAGAAAGTGAGCTCCACACTGATTTGGATGAGAATGAAAGTAGACTATGAGAGATATGTGATCATCAGTGGAAATATTGGAAGGAGCTGAAAGTGGGTGATTTCAGTGCCCTTTTATTACCTAATATCACATATTGTCGTCAAACAATCAATTTCCAATACATCCACCCTCCTCTGCACATTCTCATATACAGCCAATGCCATGCATCCATACCTTCAAACAGCCATTTTTGCTTTCCCATATGATGACCTCTCTTTCTAAACATTCTTCAAAGCTCATAGAACGTTCACTCCTTCGCCATTCTTATGACTCAGTTCTGCTTCCATGATTCCATATGCTGCCATGTCCATTCTCAGGTATAATGAAAACTCACATCCTGTCCCTGCTAAACCTTGCTTTTTTCACATTTACTCTCATCTTTCTCCTTTCACACATTCTTCCAAACTCAGACACTAATTTTAGCAGTTTCTCAAAGACAGTGCTTTATTACAGTGAGAGGATAAAGACCACAAAATTTGCCCGCTGTGGAAGAGAGAAGAGTAAAGGGTAACATGATCTCAACCTTCAAATTTCTAAACCTATTTGAGGTCCAAAGATAGAGGAACAAGAGACCATAGCAAGAAGGTAAGCTTGTTTAAAAATGTTAGAAAAGATTTGAAGTACTTTTTTAATGTCAAAGTAGTGGATGTATGGAATTGTTAATTGTAAAGGTTTACTGAAATTTTGAAAGGTATGTAGTATCAGGGAAAGTTTAAGAGATGGAGGCCTACAGATTTAAAACTTCCTTCCCATACCGTACAAATAAGCGAAAAAACAAGAAAAACAAGGACTTAGGTCATTCTTACGTAAGGCCAGCCTTGGATTTAAGAGTTGTTTAGGCTTTTTTCTATTTATGTATTTCTTCCATTGACATATGATATTTAAAAGCGGATGGAGTACTCTGACTTAAGTAATGAGAATGCAAAGGATGATATAGATCAGTTTTTAATGTCACAAGTAAAGACAGCTGCAGTGCATTATCAAGACCAGATAAATATAGTTCAAGTGCATTGTAGAGGTTTTTATGTTAAAGCTTGATTACAAAACAGTATTTAAAAAGCAGTGACATGATAAAGAACATTACAGAGAGTGATTAAGCCAAATAAGATACTTTAATTGAAGACCACTGCTTAGTATGATGGAAACTGAATATAGTCTCTTGCCATCCACTCTGAATAATGATGGACTGAAACTGAGATTTGCCTTTATGCAAAATCATTCTTGGTGACACTACCAGTTTTATTCTGTTGAACAACTTACCTGAGTATGATAAATATTGTAAGAGCCATTAGGCCCAAACACCACAGTGGGATTAAGGACTGCATTTTGGAGATGATGGTAACGACTAGGCAAGGTATGTGGTGCTGGTTGCTGCTGCTAGGTATTAGGTGGTGTTGTGGTGGTTGTTGGTATATTGATGCTAGAACTGTAACAGTTGCTACTACTAGTGTAGATGGTGTGCCATAATAGACTCTGATACTGTGATAGGTGCAGGTCCTATGGTAGAAAGATTGTGGTCTAGTCACTTGTCCTGTGGTCGTTGATAGATATGATTGTTATTGGTACTGTGGCTGTAGTAGTTGTTGTGGCCCCTGTTGTTACTGCAATAATTTTGGAGTTGTGGCAAATGTTGATGGTGATGAGGAAGGTAGTAGGACTGTATATTTATTGCCAGTGTTCTGGATACTGAGTAATTGAAAGTTGATAATACTATGGTGGCTAATATTGTGGTAGTATTGATGCTTTAGTTGTTGCTGGTACAGTCTATGGTACTTTGATGTTCTGACTTTTCTTGGTGCTTTGGTAGTTATTATGGTAGTGTTGTTGATACAGTAACTGATACTGCTCAGTGACGTGGTTACGGTAAATGATGGGGTACATGTAGGTGGTTGTTCATGCCGTAACAGAAGTTGGGGATTCGGTAGTTGCTTGCTTCATGGTAGCTTATGATGTGATAAATGCTGATAGTACAATACTGTGAAAGTTACTGGTGCTGTAGAAGCTTGTAGTGTTGTAACTGTTTGTACTTTTGCAGGTGCTTGTACCTTGGTTGTTTCGTTGGTGTGGCAGTTTTGTTGTAGTTTTAACTCTCGTTAGAACTGTGGTATTACTGCAATTAGGATGTTTTCTAGTGCTCTGGGATACCTTTTGGTTCATAGAAAGTTGGTATTGTTTGGTACTTGCTTGTGTGGTAGTGGTAGGTATCATAAACAATGCTTTGTTTTTAATTTTTCTGTCTCCTGGAATTTCATGTTTTGGTATGTACCGGTGCTGTGGTGATTGGTAATGTTATGGTGGTTCCTTTTGAGTTATTATCTGGTAGTGCAGTAAATGGTGAGGTGTTGGCTGCTAGTGCTGTGGTATGTTAGAGATTTGATAGATGCTGGCACTGGGGTAGCTGCTGGTGCCACATGAAACAGGACTGCCAACAACAGATGACACCTTCCTTGACCTGTGAAAATAAGAATACTCTTTTCATTTACCAGCCAACTAGTTCGCCATGCAAAGTCATACCTTACAAATGCATATTAGGTCAGAACTAAACCAAGGCGACATGCTTTGTTTATCTGAGTGTGGCAAATTCTGAAACAAAATTGTTTAGTAGTCATGAAAAGACATTTGTTGATAGGATTTAAAAAAAAAAACACCAAATTTTGATTCGGGTGACATGAGTGTTATATGCTGCCCATCTAAAAACGTGTTTGGTTGTCTGGAGGGACATTCCCCTACATCGTGTTCAGCTGGTTTTGTATTACAGATAGATATTTCCCTTCCATATTGAGAAGGAAAACTTTTTGACAGAAGATTGACATTGGCCCCCCTCATGCTGAAAACCTTACAAATATAAAAGTAATTCTAAAGGTAGTGCCGCGACAACTGAGGAGCAGATAGGAAAATTATTTCGAGGTTATACGATTCATTATTTTTTATTTCATTGAAACCACCATTGTTGCCACATTATTCGTTGGCCACTGGCAACATCCAAAGAATCCCGTTTGCATTACTTTTTTGCACTCATTATTCCTTGTCACTGGCCCCTTTTTCAGCGTACAGCACCACAAGCTGTTCCCCTTGTTCGTGCATCGGTAGCCCCATACCCCCTCAATAATTATACACTCTTTATATTGACGAATTAACTGACTTCTGCTTGTGGTTACCCTACACATTATATGTCGCTTTTGGAGCTTTATTATCGGATGACGAAAAATCTCACTCCAAAGGAATTCATCCTTATAACGACAGTATAATTGGTAGTGAAATGATAAAGACTGTTCATATATGATGGTGGCTTGTTCCTTATATAAAGGTGGTTTGTTCGTGTTCCCGTATACACAAAACGCATCTTTTTCTCCCATTGCAGATAGTCTTCCAACAGTAGCACTTCACTTACCTTTGACCTTTTAACTTCCTTTGTTACGATTATTTTACAGGTGTTTGAAATACGGAAATCTATGGAAAGATGGTGGACTTGCTCTTGAATACTTATTCCAGATGCCACTTATATTGTTGTGTTGATAGAATCATGAACAAAATATTCTCCCAGGGTAGATGCTGATGATATGAACATTATTGATATATTTGTGTCATTTTCCTCTCAACTTTCCTCTCAGGTGTTTAAACGTCAGCATGCCCTTTGGGTGTATGTTCATAGAAAACGGAAGTCTAAAATGGATGTTAAGGAAGACTCGTGTACGCTAAAATGGTATAACTCGGTATATCTGTTAAAAGAGGGAGGAATAGTCTGATTAAATTTGTGCTGCATGTGTTGAATTAGTGACTGATATTAGTTTGGGATAAGAGGAGTTGACTTCCTATGGATGATGGTGAACACATTTATGTAAAGCATTTGGTCTCTACAACAAAAGAGAATTTCTTTCGTGTGTGACAAATTTGTTTATAGGTACCTGCATGAGTTCAGTAAGAATTTACCATAAAGAGACGTTAGAGATCAGTCTCGAGAACGCTTGTTGAAAACTTCTAGGCTGATGGACTTGAAGAGATGTCTTGTAAGGATAGTGTTATTACTATTTGTGTTACTGGGTGTTTCCTCGTCTCTTAACCTTAACCTTATATATATATATATATATATATATATATATATATATATATATATATATATATATATATATATATATATATATATATATATATTCTTTTCATACTATTCGCCATTTCCCGCATTAGCGAGGTAGCGTTGAGAACAGAGGACTTGGCCTTTGAGGGAATATCCTCACCTGGCCCCCTTCTCTGTTCCCTCTTTTGGAAAATTAAAAAGAAAGCGAGAGGGGAGGATTTCCAGCCACCCGCTCCCTCCCCTTTTAGTCGCCTTCTACGACATGCAGGGAATAAGTGGGAAGTATTCTTTCTCCCCTATCCCCAGGGATAAGATATATATATATATATATATATATATATATATATATATATATATATATATATATATATATATATATATATATATATAATCCTTCCTGGGGATAGGGGAATATATATATATATATATATATATATATATATATATATATATATATATATATATATATATATATATATATATATATAATCCTTCCTGGGGATAGGGGAGAAAATACTTCCCACGTATTCCCTGCGTGTCGTAGAAGGCGACTAAAAGGGAAGGGAGCGGGGGGCTGGAAATCCTCCCCTCTCACTTTTCTTTTTCTTTTTTTTTTTTCCAAAAGAAGGAACAGAGAATGGGGCCAGGTGAAGATATTCCCTCAAAGGCCCAGTCCTCTGTTCTTAACGCTACCTTGCTAATGCGGGAAATGGCGAATAGTATGAAAGAAAAGATATATATATATATATATATATATATATATATATATATATATATATATATATATATATATATATATGTGTGTGTGTGTGAGTTTATTTTACTCTATTCAACACCAGGTATCCATTTTATCGGCCATCCCTTAGGGCCTAGGAGGAGGTGAACAGGTGGATGGACTGTGGACCGGTTACCGCGACCAGGATTCGAACTCATGATCTTTATCCCAAGTGGCCTGTTGCTTGCGTGACGTACATAACGCCATTCACTACACCTATGAGGCGTGTGTGAATGATAGATATTGCTGGAACACAGGCTAGTTCGTTGCTCAAGACAGTCCTGGACCGAAGAAATAGTTACAATCACTACATACAAATACCTGTGATGAGGCAGTTAATGGCTCCACATTAAAACTGTCTGGAAATTGGCTCTTTATGTTCTTCTTATAACGTACACTGTGATTTCAAAAACACCTGAGGAGGACTGGTAAGTCTTACCTTTTGTGTTGAACAGTATCAATTTAGGCGATAGTTGTAAATCATGGAAATATGTTGAAATAATGTTTTGATGATATACGATAAAAATAAATAGAAATTATTAAGATTTGTACAGTTTCCACGATTATATCTCTTTTGGTCCTGTCTCGCTTTTGCTCTTTTTAGTGTACTCATTTTTTTTCTTTTTGATAAATTCCACTGCAATACCATCCAAACCTGCTGCCTTTCCGGATTTCATCTTCCGCAAAGCTATCACTACCTCTTCTCTGTTTACCAACCATTTTCCCTGACCTTCATTTCGCACACCTCCCAAACAAAACGCCCTATGTCTACCATTCTGTCACCAAACACATTCAACAAACTTTCAAAATACTCACTCCAATTCCTCACTTCAACACTACCTGTTATTACCTTCCCACTTTTCCCCTTCACCGATGTTTCCATTTGTTCTCTTGTCTTATGTTATTTACCTCCATCCAAAATATCCATTTAATCTCTCTTTTCTCCTTCACTAACAACCTTCCTTCTTCATCCCATCACTCATTACCCTTTCTAATATGCCCACCTTCCACCTTTCTCATGCCACATGTGTGTTTTGCGCTTGCTATCACTGCTTCCGTGAATATATTCCATTCCTCAACCACTCCCCTCACGTCATTTGCTCTCATCTTTTGCCATTCTAAACCCAATCTCTCCTGATAATTCCTAACTCAAGTCTCCTTTCGAAGCTCACATACTCTCACCACTCTCCTTCTCCCCAGCATTCTCTATTCTTTTCTGGAGACCTCTACAACTCTTCACCTTTGCCTCCACAAGATATTGATCAGACATGCCTCCAGCTGCCCCTCTCAGTACATTAACATCCAAAAGTCTTTCTTTTATATGCCTATTATTTAGCACATAATCCAAAAATGCCCTTTGACCATCTCTCCTACTCAATTTTTTTATTATTATACTTTTCCAGTCTCCCGCGTTAGCGATGTAGCGCAAGGAAACAGACGAAAGAATGGCCCAACCCACCCACATACACATGTATATACATACACGTCCACACATGCACATATACATACCTATACATTTTAACGTATACATACATGTACATACACGTCCACACGCACATATACATACCTATACATTTTAACGTATACATATATATACATACACAGACATATACTTATCTAAACATGTACATAATTCATACTTGCTGCCTTTGTTCATTTCCATCACCACCCCGCCACACATGAAATAGCATCCCTCCTCCCCCCGCGAGGTAGCACTAAAAAAGGACAAAAGGCCAAATTCGTTCACACTCAGTCTCTAGCCTTCACCCTCCCTTTCCACATCCAGGCCTCACAAAAGTTTCCATGGTTTACCCCAGACGCTTCACATGCCCTGGTTCAATCCATTGACAGCACGTCAACCCCTGTATACCATATTGTTCCAATTTACTCTATTCCTTTAGTGCCTTTCATCCCATCCTTCCACCTCCAGTTTGGTCTCCCATTTCTTGTTCCCTCCACCTCTTACACATATATCCCTTTTGTCAATCTTTCCTCTCTCAATCTCTCCATTTGACCAAACCATTTCAATACGCCCTTTTCTAGTCTTTCAATCACACTTTTTTTTATTACCACACATTTCTCTCACCCTTTCATTACTTACTCGATCAAACCACCTCACACCACATATTGTCCTCAAACATCTCATTTCCAACACATCCATCCTCCTCCGCACAACCCTATCTATAGCCTATGCCTCACAACCATATAACATTGTTGGAACCACTATTTCTTCAAACATACCCATTATTGCTCTCCGAGATAACTTTCTCGCCTTCCACCCATTTTTCAATGCTCCCAGAACCTTTGCCCCTTCCCCCACCCTGTGACTCACTTCCACTTCCATGGTTCCATCCGCTGCCAAATCCACTCCCAGATATCTAAAACATTTCACTTCCTCCAGTTTTTCACCATTCAAACTCACCTCCCAATTTACTTGTCCCTCAACCCTACTGAACCAAATAACCTTGATCTTATTCTTACTTACTCTCAGCTTTCTCCTTTTACACACTTTACCAAACTCATCTTCTGCAGTTTCTCACCGAATCAGCCACCAGTGCTGTATCATCAGCGAACAACTGACTTGCTTCCCAAGCCCTCTCATCTTCAACGGATTGCATACTTGCCCCTTTCTCCAAAACTCTGGCATTCACCTCCCTAACAATCCCATCCATAAACAAATTTAACAACCATGGAGACATCATGCATCCTTGCTGCAAACCGACATTCACTGGGAACCAATCACTTTCCTCTCTTCCTACTCGTACACATGCCTTACATCCTCAGTAAAAACTTTTCATTGCTTCTAGCAACTTACCTCCCACAGATCATCTCTATCAACTCTATCATATGCCTTCTCCAGATCCATAAATGCTACTTACAAATCCATTTGTTTTTCTAAGTATTTCTCACATACATTCTTCAAAGCAAACTCCTGATCCACACATCCTCTACTACATCTAAAACCACACTGCTCTTCCCCAATCTGATGCTCTGTACATGCCTTCACCCTCTCAATCAATACCCTCCCATATAATTTCCCAGGAATACTCAACAAATGTATACACCTGTCATTTGAACACTCACCTTCATCCCCTTTGCCTTTGCACAATGGCACTATGCATGCATTCTGCCAATCCTCAGGCACTTCACCATGAACCATACATTGAATATCCTCACCAACCAGTCAACAACAGTCACCCCCTTTTTTTAATAAATTCCATCAGTACCATCCAAACCCACTGCCTTGCCGGCTTTCATCTTCCGCAAAGCTTTCTCTACCTCTTCTCTTTTTACCAAATCATTCTCCCTGACCCTCTCGCTTTGCACACCACCTTGACCAAAACATCTTATACCTGCCACTATACCATCAAACACAATCAACAAACCTTCAAAATACTCACTCCATCTCCCTCTCACATCACTACTACTTGTTATTACCTCCCCATTAGCCCCCTTCACCAATGTTCCCATTTGTTCTCGTCTTTTTTTTTTTTTTTTTTTTTTTTTTTTATACTTTGTCGCTGTCTCCCGCGTTTGCGAGGTAGCGCAAGGAAACAGACGAAAGAAATGCCCCCCCCCCCCCCCCCCCATACACATGTACATACACACGTCCACACACGCAAATATACATACCTACACAGCTTTCCATGGTTTACCCCAGACGCTTCACATGCCTTGCTTCAATCCACTGACAGCACGTCAACCCCTGTATACCACATGACTCCAATTCACTCTATTTCTTGCCCTCCTTTCACCCTCCTGCATGTTCAGGCCCCGATCACACAAAATCTTTTTCACTCCATCTTTCCACCTCCAATTTGGTCTCCCTCTTCTCCTCGTTCCCTCCACCTCCGACACATATATCCTCTTGGTCAATCTCTCCTCACTCATTCTCTCCATGTGCCCAAACCATTTCAAAACACCCTCTTCTGCTCTCTCAACCACGCTCTTTTTATTTCCACACATCTCTCTTACCCTTACGTTACTTACTCGATCAAACCACCTCACACCACACATTGTCCTCAAACATCTCATTTCCAGCACATCCATCCTCCTGCGCACATCTCTATCCATAGCCCACGCCTCGCAACCATACAACATTGTTGGAACCACTATTCCCTCAAACATACCCATTTTTGCTTTCCGAGATAATGTTCTCGACTTCCACACATTTTTCAAGGCTCCCAAAATTTTCGCCCCCTCCCCCACCCTATGATCCACTTCCGCTTCCATGGTTCCATCCGCTGACAGATCCACTCCCAGATATCTAAAACACTTCACTTCCTCCAGTTTTTCTCCATTCAAACTCACCTCCCAATTGACTTGACCCTCACCCCTACTGTACCTAATAACCTTGCTCTTATTCACATTTACTCTCAACTTTCTTCTTCCACACACTTTACCAAACTCAGTCACCAGCTTCTGCAGTTTCTCACATGAATCAGCCACCAGCGCTGTATCATCAGCGAACAACAACTGACTCACTTCCCAAGCTCTCTCATCCCCAACAGACTTCATACTTGCCCCTCTTTCCAGGACTCTTGCATTTACCTCCCTTACAACCCCATCCATAAACAAATTAAACAACCATGGAGACATCACACACCCCTGCCGCAAACCTACATTCACTGAGAACCAATCACTTTCCTCTCTTCCTACACGTACACATGCCTTACATCCTCGATAAAAACTTTTCACTGCTTCTAACAACTTGCCTCCCACACCATATATTCTTAATACCTTCCACAGAGCATCTCTATCAACTCTATCATATGCCTTCTCCAGATCCATAAATGCTACATACAAATCCATTTGCTTTTCTAAGTATTTCTCACATACATTCTTCAAAGCAAACACCTGATCCACACATCCTCTACCACTTCTGAAACCGCACTGCTCTTCCCCAATCTGATGCTCTGTACATGCCTTCACCCTCTCAATCAATACCCTCCCATATAATTTACCAGGAATACTCAACAAACTTATACCTCTGTAATTTGAGCACTCACTCTTATCCCCTTTGCCTTTGTACAATGGCACTATGCACGCATTCCGCCAATCCTCAGGCACCTCACCATGAGTCATACATACATTAAATAACCTTACCAACCAGTCAACAATACAGTCACCCCCTTTTTTAATAAATTCCACTGCAATACCATCCAAACCTGCTGCCTTGCCGGCTTTCATCTTCCGCAAAGCTTTTACTACCTCTTCTCTGTTTACCAAATCATTTTCCCTAACCCTCTCACTTTGCACACCACCTCGACCAAAACACCCTATATCTGCCACTCTGTCATCAGACACATTCAACAAACCTTCAAAATACTCATTCCATCTCCTTCTCACATCACCGCTACTTGTTATCACCTCCCCATTTACGCCCTTCACTGAAGTTCCCGTTTGCTCCCTTGTCTTACGCACTTTATTTACCTCCTTCCAAAACATCTTTTTATTCTCCCTAAAACTTAATGATATTCTTATGTGTATCTCTTTAAACAAACCAGGTAATCTCAATCACCAGTCCTTTTTCAGCACACAAATCCACAAGCTTTTCACCATTTCTATTTACAGTGCTGAACGCTCCATGCTCACCAATTATACCCTCAAGTGCCACATTTCTCACCTTCGTATTTAAATTACCCATCGCTATAACTCAGTCTTGTGCATCAAAGCTGTTAATATACTCACTCAAGCTGTTCCCAAAACACTTGCCTCTAATGACCAGTTGCTTAGGCACCAATAATCACCCATCTCTCTCCATCCACTGTTTTACCTAAATCAACCTAAAATTTACTTTCTTACACTCCCACGACTTTCCCAAACCACTCTTCCCCTTTACCCTTGAGCATCGTTTCACTCCGAGTTAGAACATTCAGGTTTCTTTCCTCAAACACTACCTATCTCTCCTTTGTTCTCATCTTGGTTACATCCACACGCATTCAGACACTCCAGTCATAATCTTCGAGGAGGATGAGCACTCCCCGCTTGACTCCTGTTTCCCTTTGGGTCCTGTTTGTGGTTTTGGTTGATTACACAAGAGGATGGATATAAATAATAATACCTTTTCTTTGTTCCAAGAACTACTTCGCTGATGTGGGAAAAAGCGGATGAGGATGAAGTATTGTGATTGTTTATATTTGTATTAAACATTGAAGTAAAATGTACATGTGATTTTGCTGTAATCAGCTAATTAATTATATTTGTCATTGCAGATTCTGATAATGAGGTGAAGATATCAAAAGATTGTGAATAAGGAGTGAAAAAATTAATTGTGGCACTTATTTAACTCTTCCTGCTCAAGATACAGGATGACAAAATCTGTTGCTGCAGGGCTTAATACTTTTGGATACTCAAAGCTCCAGTTCGAAGTCAGTGTGGATCACTTTGGATTCGAGTTTTTCAGCTGTTTGAGATCATAGTGGGAGCAACGATCATCCAGAAAATTAAGATTTTACAATTCTAGATGCAGCAATGAAAATTAGCTTGGAATACTTGGAACCAGGTGTGATGATTTGTCACTTAAAGAATGAATACTGTCCACAAACATAAAATCTCACCTTGTCACACATAACAGTTGACATTTAATTTGCATAACTCATTCTTTGCTACTCTACATTTTCCTGCAGTGAGTGCTGTGTGATAGGTATATTAGACATTGGCATCAGGTAGTAGTATTAGTAGGTTGGAACTTTAGGTAGTAGTTGGTAGAAACATTTCTTTAAAGCCTGCTCTAGAGTTGCCTCTGGTAGTGACCTTTTAAGGACGAGTCACTAAAGGATAAGACACATCACTGGTGTTCAAGTTATGGAGACTAGTTGTGGCCACCGTATTGTGTTGATTATATATTTATTTTACCATATATAATGTGAATTGTAGATGTGATTTACTTTATTTAATCTATCTATGATTCCTATTCCCTCTGGGAACTCCCTAAAGGGGGTGGCCATGGCTAAAAGTCTCCATAACTATTGAACTCCAAGCTGCTTCATAGTCTTTATTGCCTCACCCCTTAATAGGCCACTGGAAAAGGGCAACTCCTGTGCAGTGTTTGCAGAGGCTCCTACTGACTACTACAACCTAATGTGTCTACCTAACCTCATATCACTTTGCTAAGAGGCAGGGCTAGCACATATTGCTCAATGCAGGAAAATTTAACTACAAAGAATGAGCTATACGAGTTAAAGTGTAACAAGGAGAGATTTTATGTTTCTGGACAGAGTGCAACTTAGCCATTGAAGCCCTGGGTTACTATAAAGCAATCACTAAGCCCCCATTCTTATTCTGCCTAATAACTACTGTTTAATAATAGTGTTTGGTTAAAGGAAAGTAATCCATAGTTTCTGGTGAAAAACTTGCATTTAATAAACATGCTAGGAGTTTGGAACTAAATTTTTTCATTATAAGAATTAAGGAGCTTCAGGCATTTCCATTTATGTGTGAAATATAAAAACTAACGTGTTGAGTTGGGAATCATTGTTCATACAATTTTCTAATGTTATTACCCATGAATAGATTTTGGGAATTAAGGTTAAATATAAAAAAAAAATATTCCTCAAACTATGATTTGAGGAGGGTGTATATAAAAAGGAATTATGAAAATGATACAAAATTTATGACTATTATTTTATTACACTTTGTTGCTGTCTCCTGCTTTAATTATGTAACTAATCATTTACCTACATATAAGTATAGGAAAGATCCAGCACATTGTAATCAAACAATAGCCAAAGCTTCTCAGGCAATTTTCTGCAACATGTACAAAAATTCCTTTCACAAATTATCTTTTATTAGTTGTGCCAAGGCCTCGCTTTCCAGTTAAGAGATGTTTTGGTTTAACGTTAAAGATGCGCCGATCAGCTTCACCTGTGTGACCTGTTCTCTTAAGTTGAGATTGTGCCTTCCTGCCAATCTTCTTCATCTTGTTTGCCATCTGCAAAAAAAAAAAAAAAAAAAAATCATAAACATACATCACTTTTGGTACATAGGAATCTCAATCTTCATAAATATTGAAAAAAGGATATCTCCAGTATTTCAGAGGGTCTTACAGATATGAAATAGACAAAAGAATGGCCCAGCCCACCCACATACATATGTAAATATTCATATTTGATGCCCTCATCCATTCCTAAAAAAAAAGGCCACATCATTCACACAGTCTCTAGCCGTCATGTGTAATGCATCAAAACCACAACTCACTTTCCATGGTTTACCCCAGATGATTCACATGCTCTGGTTCGATCCATTAACAGCATGTCAACCCCAGTATACCACATCATTCCAATTCACTCTATTCTTGGCATGGCTTTCGTCTTCCTGCATGTTCAGGCCCCCGATCGCTAAAAATCTTTTTCACTTAATCCTTTCACCTCCAATTTGGTCTCCCACTTTTCCCTGTACCTCTGAAACTAATACCCTCTTTGTCAATATTTTCTCCATATTTATATTTATTTTTCATTATACTTTGTCGCTGTCTCCCGCGTTTGCGAGGTAGCGCAAGGAAACAGACGAAAGAAATGGCCCAACCCCCCCCCCCATACACATGTATATACATACGTCCACATACGCAAATATACATACCTACACAGCTTTCCATGGTTTACCCCAGACGCTTCACATGCCTTGATTCAATCCACTGACAGCACACCCTCTTCTGCTCTATCTAATGCTAATTCCACTCTCAGATATCTAAAACCCCTCAGTTCCTCCAATTTTTTTCCATTCAAACTTACATCACAATTAACTTGTCCCTCAACCCTAGTGAAATGAATAACCTTGCTCTTACATTTAATCTCACCATTCTCCTTTCACACACTTTTCCAAACTCAGTCACCAACTTCAACAGTTTCTCACTTGAATCTGCCACTAGAGCTGTACCATTGGTGAACAACTGACTCACTTCCCAGGACCTCTCATCCCCAACACACAGAATACTCTCCAAAACTCTTGAATTTACCATGGGGATATCACACGCCCCTGCCACAAACCAACATTCACTGTGAACTCTCCTCTCTTCCTACTCATACACATGCCTTCTATCCTTGGTAAAAACTTTTCACTGCTTCTAGCAACTTGCCTCCTACACCACGTAGTAACCTGATTAAAAATAGCAACAAAGAAGGAACATTGAGAACTGCATACCTTGGAATCTCTCACTCCAGATTGATCACGGGGAGTCTTGGAACTTGATCGCACTCTACCTTCCGAGTCTAACCGTGCTTTTTTCAGAGGAGGACGTGACCTTGATGTACTCCTAGTACGTGTAAAGCCACATCCCCTCACATCAGACATGTCTACTCCTAATTCCTCAAACTCTGATCTCAGTCGAGATACAGATCTTTCACGTTCACGCTTCTTTGTGACACGTGACACAGCAGCACCCCCTTTAGGAGTATTAATTCTGGCTTTAATAGCATTGATGATTTTCTTCTCCCGAATCTTCTTGGCTAGTCTACGTACTTCTTTAACTTCCTCACTTTCTTCCTCTATGTTAAAATCATAAAAACCAGCCTTTTCACGAGCCTCTTCCTCTGCTTTAAGTTCCTCTAATTTCTGTTGGAAGATATAATAGTACATTACATTAAAAGACACACTCTTTTGCAGTAACACAGTGGTATTCATCATCATTACTATCAACTGGTTAAGGGTTCTGAACCTGCAAATGGATGTGAGACATGCAGAGGACAGAGCAAATTGAGTGATGTTGTATAAAGGGGACAACTTGAAGTGCTGAACCTGGGCATTTGAAACAATCAGGGAAAACTAGAGAAAGATCTGCAGGCTCTGGTTTCAATGCATTATACATGACAGCTAGAGAGTGCATGACACTATTTCTTCATCAGCTCCTGGTTCAACTTTGCTAATGTGGAAAATGAACAAACATTATGATGGGTGATTTGAATGAGGTATTCAATAATATGAATGGAAATGGTGAACAGCTTGTGGGGATGTGTGCTTAAAAACACTGGTGATTGGGAGTACAAGGTTTAAAAAGAGAGATACATAACTATGCATGTACAGTAGTGTAAGTTAAGTGCTACCAAATATGTGAAATAGAGATTGTATGTTTGTCAATGGAATGCAGTCAGACCATGTATGGGTGAGGCAGAAAGAATATAGACAACTACCTGGGTCAGATGAGTGCAACTTGACAACCACTAAAGTGCTGGCTCACTATGAAGCTGTCACTAACCCTTCTGATATCCAGGTGAGTTGTACTAGTAAAATGCCTCCCTGGTCAATGGCTGTTTAATAACTGCTATCTACCAGGAGCTTACAAAGAAGACAAATGACAGCTGGGATGAGCATATAACAACAAACTTATGAGGAAAATGAGATGAACAAATAAGCTTATCGGGAAAATAAGAATGTTTTGGAATGAGAATAAAAAAAAAAGGGGGACATCAGTGAAGGTGGCAAATTGGAAGTAACAAGCAAAGATGTGGCAAAGAGGAGATGGAGTAAATAGTTTGAATGATTGCTGAATTTGTCTTGACGACTGGGAGGTAGATGTACGGAGTTTAAGTCAGGGTGGTATGCAAAGTGGGAGAGTCATGGCAAATGGTTTAGTGCAGAGAAAAGATGGTGAAAGTCATACATCATAAGATGACATGTGGCAGGAAGAGATGATACTGCATTTAAATTTGTTAAGTAAGGAGGTAACCATGTTACTGATTGGTTAATTAAGATTTTTGTGTCTAAGCATCATGCTGAGGTTGTTGAGGATTGTTAAAATGCCTGTATAGAAAGCAAGAGGTATAAAAGTGAGTGTTCAAGTCTATTGGAGAGTAGCTGGTACACTGTATGGAAGGGTGGTGACTTAGAAGGTGGTAGCATGAACAAAGCATCAGACTGGGGAAAAACAATGTGGTTTCAGGTTCTGCTTTGAATAATGAGTGTGAGATATAGAGAGAAGGATTCTGAAATAGATTTGGCACTTAATGGATCTGGAGAAAACACATGACACGGCTGATAGAGATGCCTTGTGAAAGGTGTTACAAATATATAGCGAGAGGGAAGAAAGCTATTAGAAGGAGTGAGGAGTTTTTCTCAAGACAGTAGAGCATGTGCACAAGTAGGCAGAGATGAAGGCGAATGGTTTCAAATTAAGGTGGGTCTGCGGCAGGGGTGTATGATGTCACTATGGCTGTTTAATTTGATAAGGTAGTGAGGGAAGTGAATGCAAGATTTTTGGAGTGGGAAAGGCAAGTCAAATGGAGAGGATGAGTGTGGTAGGTTGATGAAGAGGGTATATACTTCAGAAATAGAGAGGCCAGGGGGTGCTGAAGATGGTAGGATAGTGAGGAAAGTTTCAGTAATCAGGGTCTGAAAAAGCAAAGGGGTGTGAAGCCTGGTATGTGGAATATAGGCAATGAACTAGGGCATACGAAGTGGTCAGGCAAAACCAAAGAAGTTTGTGGTGTTTGTCTATGGATAGAGGGCTTTGATTTCAGTAATTATACATGAGAATTAGAGAACAACTATGAGGCCATTCTTAATCTGTTCATGGCACTACTTTATTATGCAGGAAACTAAACAAATATGAAAATACTTATCATACAAAATTGGGACCCCTTTTATAGGGCTCCTGCAGCTTCAGGGCTGTCCTCCTATGAGAAGGTAGGAAATGGTGGACTCATCTGAAGTGGGAAGGTCCCAGATGAGACTGTACTCCTTTTCATCTTCTGACAAAGGCAAATCCCTGCTGAAGGTGACTCTTCACTCACAATAAATGTAGAACGTGCTGCCAGAGTCTGCCAGCATGAAGTTACACCACACATGGAAAATCATCTTCAGTGACATTATATCAATGGACAAGGAGTACAATCTTGTTAAGGAACTTCTCACTACAATTGAGTCCATCATTTTCCTGGTGCAGACTGTCGTGCTTGAAACTGCAAGAGCCCCATTAAAATAGGTTGTGGGGTTCTTTAATTAAAAAAATCATAAAAGTGGAGCAAGTAAAGTCATACATATATTTCGTAATACTGACACATTAACTAGGGTATGATCTTTAAAAAAAACAAAAAATCTATGACTAAGCAGATGGTGGATGTCCAGGACAACAAACTCCTCTCTATAATTTGACTCAACACTCTTCCTATGAAATAGTTCCATAGCTTCTATCTCAATGTATGGTATGTAAAAAATAAAAAAGGATGGCAGGTAAGAGATGAATTACAAAAGATACTCAACCAGAACTCTAGGCCTTTACTTATTTGGAAATCCTTGTATTTTTCTAAGACAAAACTACAACAACCTGCAGTTTATCCCCTCTAACCATCCACCAAATCATAGATTTCAGAATTATAAATTCAACCCAAATACAAAAAGGGAATATATATGACAATGGATTTATTTACCGTTACGACATCAGGATCAACAAAATCAGCCACGTTGTATCCATTCCAGAAATGTGGAATTTTGTCATACTTCCATTCATCATTCTCCAGATCTTTATTTTTGTTGAGGTCAAGACTGTAGTCATCCATCAACTCCTCTTCTATATGTCGCTCGAGTTTCTTGGATTTGTGGCCTTCTTGCATCTCTTGACGATGTTTTAGAACAGATTCTGACAACAATACTGATTCTGAGTTTACTATTGCAACTAAATAGATACATGTTTTTCATACATAACAGATGGGGAAGCATAAGGAAGGAACAAAGAACAGCATCTTAGCCAATATACCTGTATGAGGATTAGCATAAGGAAGCAGCAGTATCTGGCTCATACATGAACCATCATGAGCCCCATTACCATGCCGTCTGGCCAAGAACATCTATTTGTGCTAATAAAACTGTTGTTATAACCAATATTTACATATCATTTAATTCAAGTCCTTTCCATTTTTCTTTCAGAACATGTCTCAAAAAAATTATTTTTTTCAATGTAACTTGAAATGTATAGAGACAGAAAAAGCAACACCCAAAATATTTTGTTTCAAAAGTTAATATTTCAGAAAATATTACATAATGAATTACAAAGTTGCTGTACATCTAAGTTATCTCAACAAATAAAGAAGCAAATGGAACCATGGAAGCAGAAGCAAGCCATAAGGTGGGTGAGGGGACGAAGGTTCTAAGAGCACTGAAGATTGTGTGGGAAGTGGTTAAGCAAAAATTATGATATCCTAGACCATTTAAACATGTAAACCCAGAGGAAAGAAGAGCCAAACTGTTGTACAGCACACCAGAGCCTAAATTTCTGCATAGTTTTACAATGGCAAATAAGCTTTCATCATTATCACTATCATCATGTTAATGGTATGTGGAGACTCTTTTGCTGTGGCCACCCTTTTGAAAGGAGTTCCCAGATGTAATGGGCATCAAAGATAGAGATAGATGATGATTATCATGAATACTATTATCATTATGATCCCTAACAATGTAAAGAAAACTAAATGATTCAGTCATACTGAAAAGATATCTTTACAAAGGTACTGGATGTTGTTACACTAAAATGTGAAGATATGTACAGCAATCCAAGATAATTTATTCATGAGCATCTTCCTGAGTTAAATGAAGGAAAGAGCTTACTGAATAATAGATAGCCAACCCGATGATCAAATCTTTTGCATGATATGTAGCAGTTTCAAGGAGTCTAAAGACAGGACATTATACAAACTTAAGAGAAACTATTAAACTAGCTGATGTGGGGTAATATTATCACAAAAAGTCAAGAGCTGGTGAAAAAAGTCCCAAATTGGTAACATTAAGCACAAATATTATATACCTTAATATATCAAAAACAACTCAATATAGCTAATGACTTACCAGGAATGCAAGGTTTGCGTTGTTTCCAATCTCGTGGTGCAGGCATTGCTACATGAACACGGTTTAGTATAGAATCTGCTCTCCTTGTACGCATCTTTGTATCTACACGCTGTGCCAACAGGAGGTCACAAGCCTAATAAGAATGTAGAGTGTGTGATTCACAGTAACTTGACAATATTTACAAAATCATCTTTGTACCTATCTATCTATCTCCCTATTGCCATTACTGCAAGCCCACTTTGATGGGTAGGAACAAGTACATAAGGCCTCCAAAAAAATCATCATATACATCCTCAACCCATGTCCAGAGTGTAATAATAAATAATGGACTTCCACGGTATCTAATCCCCAGTAATTTCTCTAGCATCTTTATCTGAAATATCTTTAGCCCTAAACAATTTTCTGACAGTAATTATCCACCTATTCAACAGCCTACATCTTGTACTTTGCACATTATATGTATATCTTCTTGATAAATACATCATTTCCCATACATTCTACCATGGCCAAAATTTTCTAATTATTACTTCAATCTGAATATCCTTCTGATCCTTACTCCCATTCTTACTAATCCTTATATATCCAAATGACAGAATGTAAGTTATCTATCTATACTTGTCTTACTTTTAGCCTATTGTGATCTACAAATAGTTGGGTTTCACATCCTTATGTCATTGCTAAGAAAATTACTCCTTCATGCAAGCTTCGTACATGATTTACATTTAAATTCTTCCCAATCATATGTGCTTTCATTGTACCTCCAAATTTTTTACTTGCATCACTCTACTTTCAACTCCTCTATTACCATTCTTGTTAAACATGATTACCAGAACTAGTTTTTAATCATACACACCAATACTACACTCACATCTCCCATCCCTTCTTACAATTATTTGCATTCACTTTCAGCATGCATGCACCTCCTACATATATGACTGAAACAGAACCCAACTCCTTCCATATCTTCTGATTTAGCTAACAACAAAGTAGCATCTGCATATAAAACTCCAATCTTTTCTCCATGGTCAATCATCCCCACTTAACTCTCACCTCATGAATACCTTATCCTCTGACATTAAATAAATATAGTGTCATTACACAACAAAGATGCATTCCCACATTAATTTGAAAGCATTCAGTTAAACCACCACTCACTATCACAAATGTACAACTTCTATTATAGCATCATAGCTTTTAAAATTCTTCCATGTACACCATACAGAGTCAAAACTTCCTAAAATGCTTTCTTATTACATTATTATATGCCTTCTCTTAAATCCAAACTTCTTTTATCATTAGACTTTCCTAAAACAATATTACATGCACACATCTTTTTCCCTAGAACTCCAATCAATACATCCTCTTTCATTCCTTAAAACTCACCATGTTCTTTACCTACTGCATTCTTAAAATTCACAATATCCTTAAATACAATTTTCACATTTGCCTCAAAATCAGTACTTCTCATTCCCATCATTCTTAAACAGATACTCATGCTCACCTCCTTCTTAACCTCCATAACACCCTGCTGTGTGAAGGTAGACATCTCCAAAACTGGGATACCATCACGCTCTAATTCAGCAACCATCTCTCGCTTTTCAGGAAACTTCTCGGCCAGATCCTCCAAGGTCATTACATCTATCTTGTTGCATGCTACTATCAAAGGCTGAAACATAAAACAGGATAAAATTACATTCATTGCTTCCTCTACTAATGCATATTCATTTTACTGCAATCAACTTATGTCCTCTTCAAAATAATCTACTCCAATCTGCATAACATCTTTGATTGAAAATGATCAAATGTTTACTAAGAAAATATTCTTCAATATGGTAGTGTCCTTGTAACTTTTGTATAAACAACTGCTTCTCCCACCTTGGTGAGGTAAAATCAGGAACAGAACATTAGCCTCAATTGAACACACCCACTCTCTAGATCCCATGTAAAATGCATAAAATACTTAGGTAATATCAATTAATTCATGCTTATTGACAAAATCCTCTCAAGTCTAATTTGCAATTCTACTGGTTTTAAAATAAAAAATTCTACAATCGCTTTTTCATTCAATATTATTTACGTCAGTAATTACAAGGACCATAAGAATGCATGTATGACCTTAGGTATTTTTCAGGCCTTATATACTGAGTACCCAAATTGCAAGCAAATGGATATGCTTTTGATGTCCCCAACCACCCTCATGAAAACACGATCGAGACCAAAACAGATACTGATGCATTTAAGAAAGCTTACAGCATTTGGAACACTGTTAAGTTTAAAAGAATCTTAGAACAGAATGAATCTAATGTCTGCACCTGATTTTTGGATATTTTTGAAACTTATCAAATGCATAGGTGAGTAATGTGGCAGTTGAGGGTATAATTGGTGTACATGGGGTGTTCACTGTTGTAAATGGAAATGGTGAAGAGCTTCTGGATTTGTGTGCTGAAAAAAGGCTGGTGATTGGGAATACCTGGTTTAACAGGAAAGATATACATATGTGAGGAGGAGAGATGGTCAAAGGACATTATTGGATTACGTGTTAACTGATAAGCGTGTAAAAGAAAAACTTTTGGATGTTAATGTGCTGAGAGGTTTTCAAAAAAGAAGAGAATGTTGGGAGAAGATAGTGGTGAATGTGAGCTTGGAAAGGAGACTTCTTAAGAGGAAGTACCAGGAGAGATTGAGTGTAGAAAGGCAAAAGGTGAGAGCACCTGACGTGAGATGGGTGGATGAGGAATGGGATGTATTTAGGGAAGCAGTGTTGGCATGTGCAAAAGATGCATGAGGTATGAGAAAGGTGGGCAGATTAGTAAGTGATTAGCAGTGAGTGGTGGGATGAAGAAGTAAAGTTGTTAATGAAATACAAAAGAGAGGCATTTGGACAATAATTGCAAGGAAGTTGTGCAAATGACTGGGAGATGTATATAAAAAAAGTGGCAGGAAGTCAAGAGAAAGGTGCAAGGGTTGAAAAAGAGGGCAAATGAGAGTTGGGGTGAGAGAGTATCATTAAACTTTAGGGAGAATTAAAAGAAGTTTTGGAAGGAGGTAAAAAACGTGTATAAGAGAACAAATGGAAGCATTGGTGAAGGGGGCAAGTGGGGAGGTAATTACAGGTAGTGATAAAGTGAGAAGTGAGTATTTTGAAGGTTTGTTGAATGTGTATGATGACAGAGTGGCAGATATAGGGTGTTTTGGTCAGGGTGGTGGGCAAAGTGAGAGGGTCTGGGAGAGGTATTGAAAGCTTTGCAGAAGATGAAATCCGGCAAGGCGGTGGATTTGGATGGTATTGCAGTAAAATTTATCAAGAAAGGGGGTGACTGTGTTGTTGATTGGTGGGTACAGATATTCAATGTATGTATGGATCATGGTGACGTGCCTGAGGATTGGTGGAATGCTTGCATAGTGCCATTATACAAAGGCAAAGGGGATAAAGGTGAGTGTTCAAACTGCAGAGGCATAAGTTTGTTAAGTATTCCTGGGAAATTATATGGAGGGGTACTGATTGAGAGGGGTGAACGCATGCACAGAGCATCAGATTGGGGAAGAGCAGTGTGGTTTCAGAAGTGGTAGAGGATGTGTGGATCAGGTGTTTGCTTTGAAGAATGTATGTGAGAAATACTTAGAAAAACAGATGGATTTGTATGTAGCATTTATGGATCTGGAGAAGGCACATGATAGGGTTGATGAGAGATACTTTGTGGAAGATTTTAAGAGTATATGGTGTGGTAGGTAAGTTAGTAGAAGCAGTGAAAAGTTTTCACCGAGTATGTAAGGCATGTGTACGGGTAGGAAGAGAGGAGTTATTGGTTCCCAGTGAATGCTGGTTTGCGGCAGGGGTGTGTGATGTCCCCATGGTTGTTTAATTTGTTTATGGATGGGGTGGTTAGGGATGTAAATGCAAGAGTTTTGGAGAGAGGGGCAAGTATGCAGTCTGTTGGGGATGAGAGGACCTGGGAAGTGAGTCAGTTGTTGTTCGCTGATGATACAGCTCTAATGGCTGATTTGAGTGAGAAATTGCAGACGTTGGTGACACAGATTGGAAAAGTGTGAGATTGGAGAAAGTTGAGAGTAAATGTGAATAAGAACAGGGTTATTACATTCAATAGGGTAGAGGGACAAGTTAATTGGGATGTAAGTTTGAATGAAAAAAACTGAAGGAAGTGAAGCATTTTAGATATCTGGGAGTGGATTTGGCAGTGAATGGAACCATGGAAGTGGAAAAGAGTCACAGGGCTGGGGAGGGAGTGAAGGTTCTGGGAGTTTTAGAACTCACCTTATTAGAAAACAGTGGTCTTATACTCTCAAAAATTTTCATCTGCTGCTCTATCTCTACAGCACATGTTTCGGATATATCTAAAAAGAAGATAACAGATGCACGAATGTGTGCCAGTGCTGTGATGGCCTGCAACTCTATGGTGTTCATCTCATCAAAAGGACGATCTAATATTCCTGGGGTATCAATAACCTGTAATTGATAAAGCATACAAGATAAGATATACTTGAGCTATGATGCATTATCATTTAACTAAATAAGTTTCATACTAATATTACAGGTAAAGTATCAAATTTCAACAGTATAACAAACCTAACTAAAATTTACATCAATAAAAAACCTGTTTATTAAATACTACAAACCTGCCATCTAAGGTACTCATAGTCCGTGTGGCCCACATACAAAGATTTGGTGGTAAAGGCATAAGGCTGAACTTCCACATCAGCACGAGTTACAAGATTGATGAAAGATGATTTACCTGTTAAAAAGATACCAACCTGACAAGTTTTCTGATAAAATTATTTTCCTAGTCACAAAAAAAATACAACCATTCTTAATATCCTTCTTATAACATGTATTTCAAAATCTAAAATGCTCCATCAGCATTATACAATCAAAAGATTATCAGCTTCAATTCTTAAAGTCTCACCTGCATTTGGACAGCCACACAAGAGCAGTGTTCTCGTATTGGGGTCAATTGAAGGCAGCCTTGAAATGTGCTGCCGAACATCCTCAAGATACTTTAATGGTGGCCCCTGTTTCTTAATTATGGTGGCCATACGTCCCATAGCACTTATCTTTAACTGTTTGCATCTGTAGAGTGAGTCACCATACTTAAGAAGCTTCACATAATCACTTGCAACTTTGTCTATGAGATGCCTGGCTATGTTTAACTGACCAAGGGAAAGCTTGTAATGGTCTTTATTGTAGAGTGTGTTCAACAAATCAGCATAGAAAGGATGTAGATCCTGCAAAAAATAATGGCAATATGAAACTCCTCACATGAAGTCCCTCAATCCACCAAACAAAACACCCAAATCTTAGACAAGCATGATGTCATAAATCTTTTTTTATAAAATTGTCCACTACAATGCATTTCAATTCATAATTTCTTTCTTTGTTATCTCATGTACCAACTGTTAATAAACTTCCAAAAGTTCTAATAATCATACAAACACTGTCACTCAAGACGTCATTATTGTACTTCTAAACCATGTTAAGTTATTTATGCACAGTCTCATAAAACATGGCAAAGTAAATGTCAAAGCTATCTATCTACCTATATGTCTGATGCCTATTCCCTTCGTGAACTCCCTCAAGGGGGTGGCTAAGGCAGAAGTCTCCATTACTGGTGAACTACTTAACAGCCTTTACTGCCTAACCCTTAAAAGGCCACTGGCAGAGGACAATGCAGCGTTTTCAGAGGCTCCTACCTTATGTTCCTACCAACTACTTCCACCTATTTCTCCTGCCAAATGTTCCCAAGCTACCACTTCTACCTAATGCTCCCATCCTTCCTACTACTTCGGTCTAATGATCCAACTATTTACCTGTAAGGCAAGGCTAGTGCATACAGCAGATAAATCTAGTGTTACAAAAGATGAGTTGCATGTTTTGTTGGCAGAATGCCAGCAGTCCATCTGTGGTTAGGCAGGTGAATGCAAGAATTTTAGAAAGAAGGGCAAGTATGAAGTCTGTTGTGGATGAGAGGGCTTGGAAGTGAGTCAGTTCGCTGATGATACAGCGCTGGTGGCTGGTTCGGGTGAGAAACTGCAGAGGTTGGTGACTGAGTTTGGTGAAGTGTGTGAAAGGAGAAAGTTTAGAGTAAATGTGAATAAGAGCAAGGTTAACAGGTTCAGTAAGGCTGACAGACAAGTTAATTGGGATGGATATCTGAATGGAGAAAAACTGGAGGAAGTGAAGTGTTTCAGATATCTGGGAGAGGACTTAGCAGTGGATGGAACCATGGAAGTAGAAGCGAGTCACAGGATGGAGAAGGGGGCGAGGGTTCTGGGAGCGGTGAAGAATGTGTGGCAGGCGACAACATTATCCGAGAGAGCAAAAATGGGTATGTTTGAAGGAACAGTGATTCCAACAATGTTATATGGTTGCAAGGCAAAGGATGTAGATAGGGTTGTACAGAGGAGGGGGGATGTGTTGGAAATGAGATGTTTGAGGACAATATGTGGTGTGAGAGGGTTTGATCAAGTAAGTAATTAAAGGGTAAGAGGGATGTGTGGTAATAAAAAGAGTGTGGTTGAGAGAGCAGAAGAGGGTGTATTGAAATAGTTTGGTCACATGGAGAGAATGAGTGAGGAAAGATTGACAAAGAGGATATATGTGTCAGAGGTGGAGGGAACGAGGAGAAGTGGGAGACCAAATTGGAGGTGGATGGATGGAGTGAAAAAGATTTTGAGCGAGTGGGGCCTGAACACACAGGAGGGTGAAAGGCGTGCAAAGAAAAGAGTAAATTGGAACGATGTGGTATACTGGGGTTGACGTGCTGCCAATGGATTGAACCAAGGCACGTGAAGCGTCTGGGGTGAACCATGGAAAGTTTTGTGGGGCCTGGATGTGGAGAGGAAGCTGTGGTTTCGGTGCATTACACATGACAGCTAGAGACTGAGTGAGAACGAATGTGGCCTTTTGTCTTTTCCTAGCTCTACCTCGCTGGGGGAAGGAGGATGCAATTTCATGTGTGGCAGGGTGGCAACGGGAATGGACAAAGGCAGCAAATATGAATATGTACATGTGTATATATGTACATCTGTGTATGTATGTATGTATACATTGAAATGTATAGGTATGTATATGTGCATGTGTGGGCGTGTATGTATATACATGTGTATGTGGGTGGGTTGGGCCATTTTTTCGTCTGTTTCATTGCGCTACCTCGTTAATGCGGGAGAAAGCGATAAAGTACACTGAAAGCCGGCAAGGCAGCGGGTTTGGAGGGTATTGCAGTGGAATTTATCAAAAAGGGGGTGACTGTATTATTGACTGGTTTGTAAGGTTATTTAATGTATGTATGACTCATGGTGAGGTGCCTGAGGATTGGGAGAATGCTTGCATAGTGCCAATGTACAAAGGCAAAGGGGATAAGAGTGAGTGCTCAAATTACAAAGGTGTAAGTTTGTTGAGTATTCCTCGGATATTAAATGGGAGGGTATTGATTGAGAGGGTGAAGGCATGTACAGAGCATCAGATTGGGGAAGAGCAGTGTAGTTTCAGAAGTGGTAGAGGATGTGTGGACCAGGTGTTTGCTTTGAAGAATGTATGTGAGACATACTTAGAAAAGCAAATGGATTTGTATGTAGCATTTATGGATCTGGAGAAGGCATATGATAGAGTTGATAGAGATGCTCTGTGGAAGGTATCAAGAATATATGGTGTGGGAGGTAAGTTGTGAAGCAGTGAAAAGTTTTTATCAAGGATGTAAGGCATGTGCATGAGTAGAAAGAGGGGAAAGTGATTGGTTCTCAGTGAATGGTGGTTTGCGGCAACGATGCATGATGTCTCCATGGTTGTTTAATTTGTTTATGGATGGGGTTGTTAGGGAGGTGAATGCAAGAGTTTTGGAAAGAGAGGCAAGTATGCAGTCTGTTGTGGATGAGAGAGCTTTGGAAGTGAGTCAGTTGTTGTTCGCTGATGATACAGCGCTGGTGGCTGATTCATGTGAGAAACTGCAGAAGCTGGTGACTGAGTTTGGTACAGTGTGTGAAAGAAGAAAGTTGAGTGTAAATGTGAATAAGAGCAAGGTTATTAGGTACAGTAGGGTTGAGGGACAAGTCAATTGGGAGGTAAGTTTGAATGGAGAAAACTGGAGGAAATTAAGTGTTTTAGATATCTGGGAGTGGATTTGGCAGCAGATGGAACCATGGAAGCGGAAGTGAATCCTAGGGTGAGGTAGGGGGCAAAAGTTCTGGGAGCGTTGAAAAATGTGTGGAAGTCAAGAATGTTATCTTGGAAAGCAAAAATGGGTATGTTTGAAGGAATAGTGGTTCCAATAATGTTATATGGTTGTGAGGCATGGGCTATAGATAGAGTTGTGCGGAGGAGGGTGGATGTGCTGGAAATGAGGTGTTTGAGGACAATATGTGGTGTGAGTTGGTTTGATCGAGTAAGTAATAAAAGGGTAAGAGGGATGTGTGGTAATAAAAAGAGTGTGGTTGAGAGAGAAGAAGAGAGTGTTTTGAAATGGTTTGGCCAAATGGAGAGAATGCATGAGGAAAGATTGACAGAGAGGATATATGTGTCAGAGGTGGAAGGAATGGGAATGGGAAGTGGGAGACCAAATTGGCGGTGGAAGGATGGAGTGAAAATGATTTTGAGTGATCGGGGCCTGAAATGCAGGAGGGTGAAAGGCGTGCAAGGAATAGAGTGAACTGGAACGACGTGGTATACCGGAGTCGACGTGCTGTCAATGGATTGAATCAGGGCATGTGAAGTGTCTGGGGTAAACCATGGAAAGTTGTGTGGGGCCTGGATGTGGAAAGGGAGCTGTGGTTTCGGTGCATTATTACATGACAGCTAGAGACTGAGTGTGAACGAATGTGGCCTTTATTGTCTTTTCCTAGCGCTACCTCTCGCACATGTGGGGGAGGGGGTTGTTATTTCATGTGTGGTGGGGTGGCGATGGGAATTAATAAGGCCAGACAGTATGAATTATGTACATGTGTATATATGTATATGTCTGTGTGTGTATATATATGTATACGTTGAGATGTATAGGTATGTATATTTGCGTGGGTGGACGTGTATGTGGGTGGGTTGGGCCATCCTTTCGTCTGTTTCCTTGCGCTACCTCGCTAACGCGGGAGACAGCAACAAAGCAAAATAAAATAAATAAATAAATAATATACACATATATATATACATACATATATATATATATATATATATATATATATATATATATATATATATATATATATATATATATACATACGTATTATATTTCTATTATACATAATCACTGTCCCCCGCGTCAGCAAGGTAGCGCCAGGAAACAAATGAAGAATGGCCCATCCTCTCATATGCTTATATTTTTTTTTTTTCATACTATTCGCCATTTCCCGCATTAGCGAGGTAGCGTTAAGAACAGAGGACTGGGCCTTAGAGGGAATATCCTTACCTGGCCCCCTTCTCTGTTCCTTCTTTTGGAAAATTAAAAAAAACGAGAGGGGAGGATTTCCAGCCACCCGCTCCTTCCCCTTTTAGTCGCCTTCTACGACACGCAGGGAATACGTGGGCATAAATACCCATATACACACATATACATACCCATACAGACATATACATATATATACATGTACATATTCATACTTGCTTGCATTCATCCATTCCTGTCGCTACCTTGCCCTACAGGGAACAGCATTACTACCTCCAGCTTCAGCAAGGTAGCGCCATGAAAACAGACAAAAATCGCCACATTCATTCACACTCAGTCTCTAGCTGTCATGTGTAATGCAGTGAAACCATAGTTCCCTATTCACATCCAAGCCCCACAAACCTTTCCATGGTTTATCCCAGACGTTTCACACATATATGGTTCAGTTCACTGACAGCACTTCAACCCCAGTATACCACATAGTTCCAATTCACTCTATTCCTTCTACGCCTCTTTTCGTCCTGTATGTTCAGGCTCCGATCGTTCAAAATCTTTTTCACTCCATCCTTCCACCTCCAATTTGGTCTCCAGTTTCTTATTCCCTTCACCTCTGATACATATATCCTCTTTGTCAACCTTTCCTCATTCTTTCCATATGTCCAAACCATTTCAACACATCCTCTTCCGCTCTCTCAACCACAGCCTCTTAATTTCCACATATCTCTCTTACCCTTTTATTACTTACTCGATCAAACCATCTCACAGCACATATTGTCCTCAAACATTTCATTTCCAACACATCCATCCTCCTCCATACAACCCTATCTACAGCCCATACCTTGCAACTATATAAAACTACTGGAACTACTATTCCTTCAAACATACCCATTTTTACTCTCCAAGATAACGTTCTCTCCTTCCACACATTCTTCATCACTCCCAGAACCTTCGACCCCTCTCTCACCCTGTAACACTTTCACTTCCATGCTAAGTCCATTCCCAGATATCAAAAACACTTGACTTCCTCCAGTTTTTCTCTATTCAAACTTAAATCCCAATTAACTCGTCCCTCAACCCTACTGAACCTAAATAACCTTGCTCTTATTCACATTCACTCTTGACTTTCTCCTTTCGCACACTTTTCCAAACTCAGTCACCAACTTCCACAGTTTCACACTCGAATCAGCCACAAGAGTCGTACCATCAGCGAAAAACAACTGACTCGCTTCCCAGGCCCTCTCATCCCCAACAGACTGCATACTCACTCCTCTCTCCAAAACTCTTGCATTTACCTCCCTAACAACCCCATCCATAAACAAATTAAATAACCATGGGGACATCACACACCCCTGCCCAGACCACCATTTGATGGGAACCAATCACTTTCCTCTCTTCATACTCGTTCATTTGTTCATTATAGATGGTCACTGTTTCACACATTAGCAAAGTAGCACCACGAAACAGATTTTTGCTCAGATTTTCAACTTCCTCAGATTTTAACGAAAATCTGTGTACAGATGTTATTTTATATGGTATTTAAGTATTTGGAGTCAAAAGACTGTGATTCATAATATTAACTCTTGTAATTAGCACCTGGATTAATCATGATAAAATTTAAATGCTAATTACTCGACTAAATATACAAATTTTTAGATTTTAACCACAGATTCGTATTCAGCGTATACAGAAGTGTCTATGCTAAGAATTTCAAGAAAATCTATTTTTTCAAAAACATCAAGAAGAATCCAAGGGATTTTTTTTGTCAGATTTTCAACTTCCTCAGATTTTAATGAAAATCTATGGATAGATGTTATTTTATATGGTATTTACTTAAAGTATTTGGAGTCAAAAGACTGTGATTCATAATATTAACCCTTTTAATTAGCACCTGGACTAATTATAAAATTTAAATGCTAATTACTCGACTAATTATACGAATTTTTAGATTTTAACCACAGATTCGTATTCAGCATATGCAGAAGTATCAATTCTAAAAAATTCAAGAAAATTTATTTTTTCAAAAAAATCAAGAAAAATCCAAGTGTTAAGTATTTGCAGTCGATTTTTTTTGCTCAGACTTTCGACTATTTCAGATTTTAATGAAAATCTGTGAACATATGTTATTTTATATGGCATTTAAGTATTTGCAGTCAAAAGACAGTGATTCATAATATTAACCCTTTTAATTAGCACCTGGACTAATTATAATAGAATGTAAATGCTAATTACTCGACTAATGATATGAATTTTTAGATTTTGACTAAAGATTCGTATTCAGCATACTCAAAAGTGTCTATGCTGAAAATTTAAAGAAAATCTATTTTTTCAAAAAAATCAATAAAAATCTGAGCATTTTTTGTTCAATTTTCAACTTCCTCAGATTTTAATGAAAATCTGCGTACATATGTTATTTTATATGGTATTTAAGTATTTGGAGTCAAAAGACTGTAATTCATAATATTAACCCTTGTAATTAGCATCTGGACTAATTATAAAATTTAAATGCTAATTACTCGACTAATTATACGAATTTTAAGATTATAACCAAAGATTCGTGTTCAGCATATACAGAAGTATCAATTCTAAAAATTTCAAGAAAATCTATTTTTTCAAATAAAATCAAGAAAAATCCAAGGCTATAGCCTTTTTTTTTCCCTCAGATTTTCAACTTCCTTAGATTTTAATGAAAATCTGTAAACAGATGTTATCTTATATGGTATTTAAGGATTTACAGGCAAAAGACAGTGATTCATAATACTAACCCTTGTAATTACCACCTGGACTAATTATGATAAAATCTAAATGCTAATTACTCGACTAAATATACGAATATTTAGATTTTAACCACACATTCGTATTTAGCATATACAGAAGTATCTATGCTAAAGAGGTCAAGAAAATCTAATTTTTCAAAATAAATCAAGAAAAATCCAAGGATATACACTTGGATTTTTTTTTTTTTGCTCAGATTTTCAACATACTCATACTTTAATGAAAATCTGTGTATAGATGTTATTTTATATGGTATTTAAGTATTTGGAGTCAAAAGACTGTAATTAATAATATCAACCCTTGTAATTAGCACCTGGACTAATTATAAAATCTAAATGCTAATTACTCGACTAATTATACGAATTTTTAGATTTTAACCACAGATTCGTATTCAGCATATACAGAAGTATCTATTATTAAAATTTGAAGAAAATCTATTTTTTCAAAAAAATTAAAAAATATCGAAGGCTATAGCCTTCTATTTTTTTTTGCTCAGATTTTCGACTATCTCAGATTTTAATGAAAATCTGTGTACAGATGTTATTTTATATGGCATTATATAGCCTTCGATTTTTTTTTGCTCAGATTTTCGACTATCTCAGATTTTAATGAAAATCTGTGTACAGATGTTATTTTATATGGCATTTAAGTATTTGAAGTAAAAATACAGTGATTCATACCATTAACCCTTTTAATTAGCACCTGGACGAATTATAATAAAATGTAAATGCTAATTACTCGACTACTTATACGAATTTTTAGATTTTAACCACACATTCGTATTCAGCATATACAGAAGTATCTATGCTAAAATTCTAAAGAAAATCTACTTTTTAAAAAAAATCAATACAAATCTGAGCATTTTTTGCTCAGATTTTCAACTTTCTCAGATTTTAATGAAAATCTGCGTAAATATGTTATTTTATATGGTATTTAAGTATTTGGAGTCAAAAGACTGTAATTCATAGTATTAACCCTTGTAATTAGCACCTGGACTAATTATGATAAAATTTAAATGCTAATTACTCGACTAATTATACGATTTTTTAGATTATAACCACAGATTCGTATTCAGCATATACAGAAGTATCAATTCTAAAAAATTCAAGAAAATCTATTTTTTCAAAAAAATCAAGAAAAATCCAAGGCTATAGCCTTCGATTTTTTTTTGCTCAGATTTTCAACTATCTCAGATTTTAATGAAAATCTGTGTACAGATGTTATTTTATATGGCATTTAAGTATTTGCAGTAAAAAGACAGTGATTCATAATATTAACCCTTATAATTAGCACCTGGACTAATTATAATAAAATGTAAATGCTAATTACTCGACTAATTATACGAATTTTTAGATTTTGACTAAAGATTCGTATTCAGCATACTCAAAAGTGTCTATGCTGAAAATTTAAAGAAAATCTATTTTTTCAAAAAAATCAATAAAAATCTGAGCATTCTTTGCTCAGATTTTCAACTTCCTCAGATTTTAATGAAAATCTGCGTACATATGTTATTTTATAAGGTATTTAAGTATTTGGAGTCAAAAGACTGTAATTCATAATATTAACCATTGTAATTAGCACCTGGACTAATTATGATAAAATTCAAATGCTAATTACTCGACTAATTATACGAATTTTAAGATTATAACCACAGATTCGTATTCAGCATATACAGAAGTATCAATTCTAAAAATTTCAAGAAAATCTATTTTTTCAAAAAAATAAAGAAAAATCCAAGGCTATAGCCTTAAATTTTTTTCCCTCAGATTTTCAACTTCCTCAGATTTTAATGAAAATCTGTGCACAGATGTTATTTTATATGGTATTTAAGGATTTGCATTCAAAAGACAGTGATTCATAATACTAACCCTTGTAATTACCACCTGAAAATTTAAAGAAAATCTATTTTTTCAAAAAAATCAATAAAAATCTGAGCCTTTTTTGTTCAATTTTCAACTTCCTCAGATTTTAATGAAAATCTGCGTACATATGTTATTTTGTATGGTATTTAAGTATTTGGAGTCAAAAGACTGTAATTCATTATATTAACCCTTGTAATTAGCACCTGGACTAATTATGATAAAATTTAAATGCTAATTACTCGACTAAATATACGAATATTTAGATTTTAACCACACATTCGTATTTAGCATATACAGAAGTATCTATGCTAAAGAGGTCAAGAAAATCTAATTTTTCAAAATAAATCAAGAAAAATCCAAGGATATACCTTTGGATTTTTTTTTTTTTTTTTAGCTCAGATTTTCAACTTACTTATATTTTAATGAAAATCTGTGTATAGATGTTATTTTCTATGGTATTTAAGTATTTGGAGTCAAAAGACTGTAATTAATAATATCAACCCTTGTAATTAGCACCTGGACTAATTATAAAATTTGAATGCTAATTACTCGACTAATTATACGAATTTTTAGATTTTAACCACAGATTCGTATTCAGCATATACAGAAGTATCTATTATTAAAATTTGAAGAAAATCTATTTTTTCAAAAAAATCAAGAAAAATCCAAGGCTATAGCCTTCGATTTTTTTTTGCTCAGATTTTCGACTATCTCAGATTTTAATGAAAATCTGTGTACAGATGTTATTTTATATGGCATTATATAGCCTTCGATTTTTTTGCTCAGATTTTCGACTATCTCAGATTTTAATGAAAATCTGTGTACAGATGTTATTTTATATGGCATTTAAGTATTTGAAGTAAAAAGACAGTGATTCATAATATTAACCCTTTTAATTAGCACCTGGACTAATTATAAAATGTAAATGCTAATTACTCGACTACTTATACGAATTTTTAGATTTTAACCACACATTCGTATTCAGCATATACAGAAGTATCTATGCTAAAATTCTAAAGAAAATCTACTTTTTAAAAAAAATCAATACAAATCTGAGCATTTTTTGCTCAGATTTTCAACTTTCTCAGATTTTAATGAAAATCTGCGTAAATATGTTATTTTATATGGTATTTAAGTATTTGGAGTCAAAAGACTGTAATTCATAATATTAACCCTTGTAATTAGCACCTGGACTAATTATGATAAAATTTAAATGCTAATTACTCGACTAATTATACGAATTTTTAGATTATAACCACAGATTCGTATTCAGCATATACAGAAGTATCAATTCTAAAAAATTCAAGAAAATCTATTTTTTCAAAAATGGATTTTTTTTCCCTCAGATTTTCAACTATCTCAGATTTTAATGAAAATCTGTGTACAGATGTTATTTTATATGGCATTTAAGTATTTGCAGTAAAAAGACAGTGATTCATAATATTAACCCTTTTAATTAGCACCTGGACTAATTATAAAATGTAAATGCTAATTACTCGACTAATTATACGAATTTTTAGATTTTGACTAAAGATTCGTATTCAGCATACTCAAAAGTGTCTATGCTGAAAATTTAAAGAAAATCTATCTTTTCAAAAAAATCAATAAAAATCTCAGCATTCTTTGCTCAGATTTTCAACTTCCTCAAATTTTAATGAAAATCTGCGTACATATGTTATTTTATAAGGTATTTAAGTATTTGGAGTCAAAAGACTGTAATTCATAATATTAACCACTGTAATTAGCACCTAGACTAATTATAAAATTCAAATGCTAATTATTCAACTAATTATACGATTTTTTAGATTATAACCACAGATTCGTATTCAGCATATACAGAAGTATCAATTCTAAAAATTTCAAGAAAATCTATTTTTTCAAAAAAATCAAGAAAAATCCAAGGCTATACCCTTGGATTTTTTTTCCCTAAGATTTTCAACTTCCTCAGATTTTAATGAAAATATGTGTACAGATGTCATTTTATATGGTATTTAAGGATTTGCAGTCAAAAGAGAGTGATTCATAATACTAACCCTTGTAATTACAACCTGGACTAATTATGGTAAAATTTAAATGCTAATTATTCGACTAAATATGCGAACATTTAGATTTTAACCACACATTCATATTTAGCATATACAGAAGTATCTATGCTAAAGAGGTCAAGAAAATCTATTTCTTCAGAAATAAATCAAGAAAAATCCAAGGCTATATGCTTGGATTTCTTTTTTACTCAGATTTCCAACTTATATCTTAATGAAAATCTCTGTATATATGTTATTTTATATGGTATTTAAGTATTTGGAGTCAAAAGACTGTAATTCATAATATAAACCGAGTCAAAAGACTGTAATTCATAATATTAACCCTTGTAATAAGCACCTGGACTAATTATGATACAATTTAAATACTAATTACTCGACTAATTATACGAATTTTTAGATTAAAACCACAGATTCGTATTCAGCATATACAGAATTATCTATTCTAAAAATTTCAAGAAAATCTAATTTTTCAAAAAAATCAAGAAAAATCCAATGCTATAGCTTTCGATTTTTTGTTTAGATTTTCAACTATCTCAGATTTTAATGAAAATCTGTGTACAGATGTTAAAAGACAAAGATTCATAATATTAAACCTTTTAAGTAGCACATGGACTAATTATAAAATGTAAATACTAATTACTCGACTACTTATACGAATTTCAGCATATACAGAAGTATCTATGCTAAAATTTTGAAGAAAATCTACTTAAAAAAATCATTAAAAATCTGAGAATTTTTGCTAAGATTTTCAACTTTCTCAGATTTTAATGAAAACCTACGTACATGTTATTTTATATGGTATTTAAGTATTTGGAGTCAAAACACTGTAATTCATAATATTAACCCTTGTAATTAGCACCTGGAATAATTATAAAATTTAAATGCTAATTACTCGACTAATTATACGAAGTTTTACATTATAACCACAGATTCGTATTCACCATATCCAGAAGTATCAATTCTAAAAATTTCAAGAAAATCTATTTTTTCAAAAAAATCAAGAAAAATCCAAGGCTATAGCCTTCGATTTTTTTTTTGCACAGATTTTCAACTATCTCAGATTTTAATGAAAATCTGTGTACAGATGTTAGTTTATATGGCATTTAAGTATTTCCAGTAAAAAGAAAGTGATTCATAATATTAACCCTTTTAATTAGCACCTGGAGTAATCATAATAAAAGGTAAATGCTAATTACTCGATTAATTATACGAATTTTTAGATTTTGACTAAAGATTCGTATTCAGCATACACGAAAGTGTCTATGCTGAAAATTTAAAAAAATCTATTTAAATTTAAAAAAATATATAAAAATCTGAGCATTTTTTGCCCTAATCTTCAACTTCCTCAGATTTTAATGAAAATCTACGTACATATGTTATTGTATATGGTATTTAAGTATTTGGAGTAAAAGACTGTAATTCATAATATTAACCCTTGTAATTAACACCTGGACTAATTATAAAATTCAAATGCTAATTACTCGACTAATTATACGAATTTTTAGATTATAACCACAGATTCGTATTCAGCATATACAGAAGCATCAATTCTAAAAATTTCAAAAAAAATCTATTTTTTCAAAAAATCAAGAAAAATCCAAAGCTATAGTATAGCCTTGGATTTTTTTCCCTCAGATTTTCAACTTCCTCAGATTTTAATGAAAATCTGTGTACAGATGTTATTTTATATGGTATTTAAGGATTTGCAGTCAAAAGACAGTGATTCATAATATTAACCCTTTTAATTAGCACCTGGACTAATTATGATAGAATGTAAATGCTAATTAATCGACTAATTTTACGAATTTTCAGATTTTGACTAAAGATTCGTATTCAGCATACAAAAAAGTGTCTATGCTGAAAATTTAAAGAAAATCTATTTTTTCAAAAAAATCAATTTAAAAATCTGAGCATTTTTTGCTCAGATTTTCAACTTCTCAGATTTTAATGAAAATCTGCGTACATATGTTATTTTATATGGTATTTAAGTATTTGGAGTCAAAAGACTGTAATTCATAATATTAACCCTTGTAATTAGCACCTGGACTAATTATGATAAATTTAAATGCTAATTACTCGACTAATTATACGAATTTTAAGATTATAACCACAGATTCGTATTCAGCATATACAGAAGTATCAATTCTAAAAATTTCAAGAAAATCTATTTTTTCAAAAAAATCAAGAAAAATCCAAGGCTATAGCCTTCGATTTTTTTTCCTCAGATTTTCAACTTCCTCAGATTTTAATGAAAATCTGTGTACAGATGTTATTTTATATGGTATTTAAGGATTTGCAGTCAAAAGACAGTGATTCATAATATTAACCCTTATAATTAGCACCTGGACTAATTATAATAAAATGTAAATGCTAATTACTCGATTAATTATACGAATTTTTAGATTTTGAGTAAAGATTCGTATTCAGCATACTCAAAAGTGTCTATGCTGAAAATTTAAAGAAAATCTATTTTTTCAAAAAAAATCAATAAAAATCTGAGCATTATTTGCTCAAATTTTCAACTTCCTCAGATTTTAATGAAAATCTGCGTACATATGTTATTTTATAAGGTATTTAAGTATTTGGAGTCAAAAGACTGTAATTCATAATATTAACCATTGTAATTAGCACCTGGACTAATCATGATAAAATTCAAATGCTAATTATTCGACTAATTATACGAATTTTTAGATTATAACCACAGATTCGTATTCAGCATATACAGAAGTATCAATTTTAAAAATTTCAAGAAATCTATTTTTTCAAAAAAATCAAGAAAAATCCAAGGCTATAGCCTTGGATTTTTTTCCCTCAGATTTTCAACTTCCTCAGATTTTAATGAAAATCTTTGTACAGATGTTATTTTATATGGTATTTAAGGATTTCCAGTCAAAAGACAGTGATTCATAATATTAACCCTTGTAATTACCACCTGGACTAATTATAAAATTTAAATGCTAATTACTCGACTAAATATATGAATATTTAGATTTTAACCACACATTGGTATTTAGCATATACAGAAGTATCTATGCTAAAGATGTCAAGAGAATCTAATTTTTCAAAAAAACAAAAACAGGAAAAATCCAAGGCTATTGCCTTGGATTTTTTTTTTGCTCAGATTTTCAACTTCCTCAGATTTTAATGAAAAATCTGTGTATAGATGTTATTATATATGGTATTTAAGTACTTGGAGTCAAAAGACTGTGATTCATATTAACCATTTTAATTAGGACCAAATCTAATTATTAAATTTAAATGCTAATTACTTGACTAATTATAGGAATTTTTAGATTTTGACCACAGATTCGTATTCGGCATACAAAAAAGTGTCTATGCTGATTATTTCAAGAAAATTTTTCAAAAAAATCAAGAAAAATCCAAGGCTAAAGCCTTGGATTTTTTTATTTGCTAAGATTTTACACTCTCACATTTAATGAAAGTGTAAATCTTTTTGCTAAGATTTTCAACTTCCTCAGATTTTAATGACAATCTGTGTATAGATGTTATTTTATATGGTATTTCAGTATTTGGTGTCAAAAGACTATAATTCATAATATTAGCCCTTATAAGTAGCACCTACACTAATCATAATAAAATGTAAATGCTAATTACTTTTTTTTTTTTTTTTTTTTTTTTTTTTTTTTTTTTTTTTTTTTTTTTTTTTTTTTTTTTTTTTTTTTTTTTTTTTTTTTTTTTTTTTTTTTTTTTTTTTTTTTTTTTTTTTTTTTTTTTTTTTTTTTTTTTTTTTTTTTTTTTTTTTTTTTTTTTTTTTTTTTTTTTTTTTTTTTTTTTTTTTTTTTTTTTTTTTTTTTTTTTTTTTTTTTTTTTTTTTTTTTTTTTTTTTTTTTTTTTTTTTTTTTTTTTTTTTTTTTTTTTTTTTTTTTTTTTTTTTTTTTTTTTTTTTTTTTTTTTTTTTTTTTTTTTTTTTTTTTTTTTTTTTTTTTTTTTTTTTTTTTTTTTTTTTTTTTTTTTTTTTTTTTTTTTTTTTTTTTTTTTTTTTTTTTTTTTTTTTTTTTTTTTTTTTTTTTTTTTTTTTTTTTTTTTTTTTTTTTTTTTTTTTTTTTTTTTTTTTTTTTTTTTTTTTTTTTTTTTTTTTTTTTTTTTTTTTTTTTTTTTTTTTTTTTTTTTTTTTTTTTTTTTTTTTTTTTTTTTTTTTTTTTTTTTTTTTTTTTTTTTTTTTTTTTTTTTTTTTTTTTTTTTTTTTTTTTTTTTTTTTTTTTTTTTTTTTTTTTTTTTTTTTTTTTTTTTTTTTTTTTTTTTTTTTTTTTTTTTTTTTTTTTTTTTTTTTTTTTTTTTTTTTTTTTTTTTTTTTTTTTTTTTTTTTTTTTTTTTTTTTTTTTTTTTTTTTTTTTTTTTTTTTTTTTTTTTTTTTTTTTTCTAATTATGATAAAATTTAAATGCTAATTACTCGACTAAATATACGAATATTTAGATTTTAACCACACATTCGTATTTAGCATATACAGAAGTATCTATGCTAAAGAGGTCAAGAAAATCTAATTTTTCAAAATAAATCAAGAAAAATCCAAGGATATACCCTTGGATTTTTTTGTTTTTTTGTGCTCAGATGTTCAACTTACTCATATTTTAATGAAAATCTGTGTATAGATGTTATTTCATATGGTATTTCAGTATTTGGAGTCAAAAGACTGTAATTCATAATATCAACCCTTGTAATTAGCACCTGGACTAATTATAAAATTTAAATGCTAATTACTCGACTAATTATACGAATTTTTAGATTTTAACCACAGATTCGTATTCAGCATATACAGAAGTATCTATTATTAAAATTTAAAGAAAATCTATTTTTTCAAAAAAAATCAAGAAAAATCCAAGGCTATAGCCTTCGATCTTTTTTTGCTCAGATTTTCAACTTCCTCAGATTTTAATGAAAATCTGGGCACATGTTATTTTATATGGTATTTAAGGATTTGCAGTCAAAAGACAGTGATTCATAATACTAACCCTTGTAATTACCACCTAGACTAATTATGATAAAATTTAAATGCTAATTACTCGACTAAATATACGAATATTTAGATTTTAACCACACATTCGTATTTAGCATATACAGAAGTATCTATGCTAAAGAGGTCAAGAAAATCTAATTTTTCAAAATAAATCAAGAAAAATCCAAGGATATACCCTTGGATTTTTTTGTTTTTTTGTGCTCAGATGTTCAACTTACTCATATTTTAATGAAAATCTGTGTATAGATGTTATTTCATATGGTATTTCAGTATTTGGAGTCAAAAGACTGTAATTCATAATATCAACCCTTGTAATTAGCACCTGGACTAATTATAAAATTTAAATGCTAATTACTCGACTAATTATACGAATTTTTAGATTTTAACCACAGATTCGTATTCAGCATATACAGAAGTATCTATTCTAAAGATCTCAAGAAAATCTATTTTTTCAAAAAAATCAAGAAAAATGAAAGGCCTTGGATTTTTTTTTTTGGCTCAGATTTTCAACTTCCTCAGATTTTAATGTAAATCTGTGTATAGATGTTATTTTATATGGAATTTAAGTATTTGGAGTCAAAAAACTGTGATTCATAATATTAACCCTTTTAATTAGCACCTGGACTAATTATAAATTTTAAATGCTAATTACCCGACTAAATATACGAAATTTTAGATTTTGACCAAAGATTCGTATTCAGCATACACAAAAGTGTCTATGATGAAAATTTCAAGAAAATCTATTTTTTCAAAAAAAATCAAGAAAATTCCAAGGCTTAGATTTTTTTTTACTCGATTTTCAACTTCCTCAAATTTTAATGAAAATTTGTGTACAGATGTTATTCTATATGGTATTTAAGTATTTGCAGTCAAAAGACAGTGATTCATAATGTTAACCCTCGTAATTAGCACCTGGACTAATTATCAAATTTAAATGCTAATTACTCGACTAATTATACGAATTTTTAGATTTTGACCACAGATTCGTATTCAGCATACACAAAAGTATCTATGCTGAACATTTCAAAAAATCTATTTTTTCAAATAAATCAAGAAAAATCCAAGGATCCTTGGAATCTTTTTTTTTTTTTTTTGCTTAGATTCTCAACTTCCTCAGATTTTAATGAAAATCTGTGTACAAATGTTATTTTATATGGTATTCAAGTTTAGGAGTCAAAAGACTGTAATTCATAATATTAACCCTTGTAATTAGCACCTGGACTAATTATAAATTTAAATGCTAATTACTAGACTAATTATACGAATTTTTAGATTATAACCACAGATTCGTATTCAGCATATACAAAAGTATCTATTCTAAAAATTTTAAGAAAATCTATTTTTTCAACAAAATCAAGAAAAATCCAAGGCTATAGCCTTGGATCTTTTTTCCCCTCAGATTTAAAACTTCTTCAGATTTTAATGAAAATCGGTGTACAGAAATTATTTTATATGGCATTTAAGTATTTGCAGTCAAAAGACAGTGATTCATAATATTAACCCTTTTAATTAGCACCTGGACTAATTATAATAAAATGTAAATGCTAATTACTCGACTAATTATACGAGTTTTTAGATTTCGACTAAAGATTCGTATTCAGCATACACAAAAGTGTCTATTCTGAAAATTTAAAGAAAATCTATTTTTTCAAAAAATCAAGAAAAATAAAAGGATACCCTTGGATTTTTTTTCTCAGAATTTCAACTTCCTCAGATTTTAAGGACAATTTGTGTACAGATGTTATTTTATATGGGATTTAAGTATTTCCAGTCAAGAGACAGTGATTCATAATATTAACCCTTGTAATTAGCACCTGAACTGATTATTAAATTTAAATGCTAATTACTTGACTAAATATACGATTTTTTAGATTTTTACCACAGATTCGTATTGAGCATATACAGAAGTATCTATGCTAAAATTTTAAATAAAATCTATTTTCTAAAAAAAAAATCAAGAAAAATCCAAGGCTATATAGCCTGGCATTTTTTTTGCTCAGATTTTCAACTTCCTCAGGTTTTAATACAAATCAGTGTATAGATGTTACTTTATAAGGTATTTAGGTATTTGGAGTCAAAAGACTGTGATTCATAATATTATCCCTTTAATTAGCACCTGCACTATAATAAAATGTAAATGCTAATTAATCGAATAAATATACGAATTTTTAGATTTTGACCACAGATTCGTATTCAGCATACACAAAAGTATATATGTTGAAAATTTCAAAATAATATATTTTTAATAAAAATAAAAATCCAAGGCTATAGCCTTGGATTTTTTTTGCTCAGATTTTCAACTTCCTCAGATTTTAATGATAACCTGTGTATAGATAACATTTTATATGGTATTTAAGTATCTGCAGTCAAAAGACAATGATTCATAATATTAACTCTTAATTAGCACCTGGACTAATAATAAAATGTAAATGCTAATTACTCGACTAATAATATGAAATTTTAGATTTTGACCACAGATTCGTATTCAGCATACACAAAAGCATCTATGCTTAAAATTTCAAGAAAATCTATTTTTTCAAATAAAAAAAATCCAAGCCTTGGATTTTTTTCTGATTTTCAACTTCCTCAGATTTTAATGAAAATCTGTGTACAGATGTTATTTTATATGGTATTTAAGTATTTGGAAGCAAAAGACTGATTCATAATATTAACCCTTGTAATTAGCACCTGGACTATAAAATTTAAATGCTAATTACTCGACTAATTATACGAATTTTTAGATTTTGACCAGAGATTGCTTTTCAGCATATACAGAAGTATCTATTGTAAAAATTTCAGTAAAATCTATTTTTTCAAAAATATCAAGAAAAATCCAAGATTTTTTTGCTCAGATTTTCAACTTCCTCAGATTTTAATGACAATCTGTGTATAGATGTTATTTTATATGGTATTTCAGTATTTGGTGTCACAAGACTGTAATTCATAATATTAAACCTTTTAATTAGCATCTGGACTAATTATGATAAAATGGAAATGCTAATTACTCGACTACTTATACGAATCTTTATATTTTGACTAAAGATCCGTATTCAGCATATACAAAAGTGTCTATGCTGAAAATTTAAAGAAAATCTATTTTTTCAAAAAAAAAATCGAGAAAAATCCATGCCTTGGATTTTTTTTTTGCTCAGATTTTCAACTTCCTCAGATTTTAATGAAAATTTGTTTACAGATGTTACTTTATATGGCATTTAAGTATTTGCAGTCAATAGACAATTATTCATAATATTAACCCTTGTAATAAGCACCTGGACTAATTAAAAATTTAAATGCTAATTACTCGACTAAATACACGAATTTTTAGATTTGAACTACAGATTCGTATTCAGCATATACAAAAGTATTTATGCGAAAATTTTTAAAAAATCTATTTTTTCAAAAAAATCAAGAAAAATCCAAGGATATAGCCTGGCATTTTTTTTGCTCAGATTTTCAACTTCCTCAGATTTTAATAAAAATCTGTGTATAGATGTTACTTTATATGGTATTTAGGTATTTCGAGTCAAAAGACTGTGATTCATAATATTAACCTTAATTAGCACCTGCACTAATTATGATAAAATGTAAATGCTAATTACTCGACTGATTATCTGAATTTTTAGATTTTGACCACAGTTTCTTATTAAGCATACATAAAAGTATCTATGCTGAAAATCTAAAGAAAATCTATTTTTCAAAAAATCAAGGAAAATCCATGGATATAGCCTTGGATTTGTTTCCCTCAGATTTTCAACTTCCTCAGATTTTATTGAAAATCTGTGTATATATGTTATTCTATATGGTATTTAAGAATTTCAAGTCAAAAGACTTTAATTCATAATATTAACCGTTTAATTAGCACCTCGACTAGTCATAATAAAATTTAAATGCTAATTACTCGACTAATTATAAGAATTTTTAGGTTTTAACCACAGATTCGTATTCAGCATATACAGAAGTATCTATGCTAAAAATTTCAAGAAAATATATTTTTTCAAAAAAATAAAGAAAAATCCTAGGCTTGGATCTTTTTTGCCGATTTTCAACTTCCTCAGATTTTAATGAAAATCTGTGTATAGATGTTATTTTATATGGTATTTCAGTATTTGGTGTCAAAAGACTAATTCATAATATTAACTGTTTAATTAGCACCTGGACTAATTATAATAAAGTTTAAATGCTAATTACTCGATTAATTATAAGAATTTTTAGATTTGACCAGAGATTCGTATTCAGCATACACAAACGTATCTATGAAGAAAATTTCAAGAAAATCTATTTTTCCATAAAAAAAAATCCAAGGGTATAACCTTGGATTTTTTTTGTTCAGATTTTCAACTTGTTCAGATTTTTATAAAAAATATGTGTATAGATATTATTTTATACGGCATTTAAGTATTTGGAGTCAAAAGACTGTGAATCATAATATTAACCCTATCTGTGCTGAAAATTTCAAGAAAATATATTTTTTTCATAAAAAAAAAGTAGACTATAGCCTTGGATTCTTTTTGTTCAGATTTTCAACTTTCTCAGATTTTTATAAAAATATGTGTATAGATATTAATTTATATGGCATTTAAGTATTTGGTGTCAAAAGACTGTAATTCATAATATTAACCGTTTAATTAGCAGCTGGACTAATTATGATAAAATTTAAATGCTAAATACTCGACAAATTATACGAATTTTTAGATTTTCACCACAGATTCGTATTCAGCATATACAGAAGTATCTATGCTAAAAATTTCAAGAAAATCTATTTTTCAAATAAATCAAGAGAAGTCCAAGGCCTTGGATTTTTTTTGCTCAGATTTTCAACTTCCTCAGATTTTAATGAAAATCTGTGTATAGATGTTATTTTATATGGTATTTAAGTTTTTGGAGTCAAAAGATTGATTCATAATATTAACCCTTTAAATTAGCACCTGGACTAATTATAAATTTAAATGCTAATTACTTGACTAATTATACGAATTTTTAGATTTTGACCACAGGTTCGTATTCAGCATACACAAGTGTCTATGCTGAAAATTTAAAGAAAATCTATTTTTTCAAAAAAATCAAGAAAAATCCAAGGCTATATATATATATATATATATATATATATATATATATATATATATATATGCCTTGGATTTTTTTGCTCAGATTTTCAACTTCCTCAGATTTTAATGAAAATCTGTGTACAGAGGTTATTCTATATGGTATTTAAGTATTTGGTGTCAAAAGACTGTAATTCATTATATTAACCGTTTAATTAGCAGCTGGACTAATTATGATATAATTTAAATGCTAATTACTCGACTAATTACAAGAATTTTTAGATTTTAACCGCAGATTCGTATTTAGCATATACAGAAGTATCTATGCTAAAAATTTCAAGAAAATCTATTTTTTCAAAAAAATCAAGAAAAATCCTAGGCTATATAGTCTTGGATTTTTTGCTCAGATTTTCAACTTACTCAGATTTTAATGAAAATCTGTGTATAGAAGTTATTTCATATGGTATTTCAGTATTTGGTGTCAAAAGACTGTAATTCATAACATTAACCGTTTAATTAGCACCTGGACTAATTATAAAATTTAAATGCTAATTACTTGACTGATTATCTAAATTTTGAGATTTTGATAACAGATTCGTATTCAGCATACATAAAAGTATCTATGCTGAAAATTTCAAGAAAATCTATTTTTCAAAAAAATCACACATAGATATATATATATATATATTTTTTTTTTTTTTTTTTCATACTATTCGCCATTTCCCGCATTAGCGAGGTAGCGCTAAGAACAGAGGACTGGGCCTTTGAGGGAATATCCTCACCTGGCCCCCTTCTCTGTTCCTTCTTTTGGAAAAAAAAAAAAAAAAAAAAAAAAAAAAACGAGAGGGGAGGATTTCCAGCCCCCCGCTCCCTTCCCTTTTAGTCGCCTTCTACGACATGCAGGGAATACGTGGGAAGTATTCTTTCTCCCCTATCCCCATGGAGAGAATGAGTGAGGAAAGATTGACCAAGAGGATATATGTGTCGGAGGTGGAGGGAACGAGGAGAAGAGGGAGACCAAATTGGAGGTGGAAAGATGGAGTGAAAAAGATTTTGTGTGATCGGGGCCTGAACATGCAGGAGGGTGAAAGGAGGGCAAGGAATAGAGTGAATTGGAGCGATGTGGTATACCGGGGTTGACGTGCTGTCAGTGGATTGAATCAAGGCATGTGAAGCGTCTGGGGTAAACCATGGAAAGCTGTGTAGGTATGTATATTTGCGTGTGTGGACGTATGTATATACATGTGTATGGGGGGGGGGGGTTGGGCCATTTCTTTCGTCTGTTTCCTTGCGCTACCTCGCAAACGCGGGAGACAGCGACAAAGTATAAAAAAAAAAAAAAAAAAATATATACACATGTTGACATATTCATACTTGCTCGACTTTATCCATTCCCGGCGCTGCTGGAAACAGCAACGCCACCCCCTGCATCAGCAAGGTAGTGCCAGGAAACAGACAAAAAAGGCCACATCCACTCACACTCATTCTCTAGCTGTCATGTGTAATGTACCAAAACCTCAGCTCCCTATCCACATTCAGGCCCCACAGACATTTCCATAGCTTACCCCTGACGTTTCATATGCCCTGCTTCAGTTCAGAAAAAATAAATTGGAAAGAAATCATATTCAGGGCAACCTAATGTCACTATCTAAGAATGGCTGAGTAGCAAGCAGGAGGCAAGAACCTTACTGGAAAGTAGAGGTTAGAGGTTTCTAACTCCTGGAAGTCATAAAGATTCTCTTAAAGCTTTCCAAAGAATCAATTCCTCAATAGAAAAATTTTAGCAGTTATAGTACAACCAGACTTACCTCTAATTTGGGGAATTCAGTTAGAATTGCTGATAACCTGTCGTGGAAATTCTGCTGAGTGTATTTTACTTTTCTCATGTAAAAAGCACGTATGCGAGATATCTTAAAGTGCCTGTGAATAACTGTAGGCGTCTTTCGTTGTGTCTTGGAGAGTATGATGTCTGTAAAGTCCTGAAACATACATTATACCTGATGATGTCATTCAGAAATTTCAACATACTTGAATACTGAAATACATTGCATTCCAATAAAAATATGGACGATGAAGTATTATAAATATATGTGTACACATATATAACAAAACTGGTTATTCACATTTCACTTCAATACAATATACAATTCAAACATCAAATCACCTTAGCTGTTGGAACACATGTAATCTTTTTGAAGTTGTAGTGTGACATCTTTAAATGTTGTTCTAGGAGCTGAATCTGTAACAAAAATATCAAAATTGTAATAGAATCATAATATACGTGCAAAAAAGGTGCATTATATATTTTTAGGAAGCACCTTTTCACAATCACCAAGAGGTCAATATAAGCACAAACCCAACCAACTACTTAGTAGCAGCTTCCTAAACAAACTAACCTTGTTCCACATGTCTCCATTACTTATAAAGATGTGTAGTTACATTATTACATTTTCTTAGTTTATAGTGGTATTAAGAAGTTCTTGCACTTAAGCATACTGGTGTGAAGATTCCCCCAAATTAAGCTTGTCACAGGCTCTCATCAATGACAATCTGTCCTCAGGTGTACCATTATTGGCACACGTTGGGTATGTGTGCTCGGGGTGGCCTAAGTGTAACTATAGTGCAATGGGCAGTTATACGTAGATTGTGTTGTGCAATATGTGCTGTGTTTTGGAAGACCAGGTTCCACCAGTAAAGCACTAACTTTTTCACAAATAATCCCATAATTACTTTCACAGCCCTGCCTACAAAAGAATTAGATTTCAAGATAAAAAAAAAGGATAGTAATCACGTTCCCATGGCATTTACCGTCTCTATCTACCATACTAACACTTCCATATGTTAAGTATTGTATCTCTCAGTCTCGTGACGATAGTAAAAACAAATCCAAAATTCGAACAATAAGGATGTTGAAGGTAAGTAAATAACCATCCTACACTGATTCAGGTGTTAAACTTCCTTTGGCACTTAATGTCTTACAAAACCCCTTACGAGAATTCCATGATACCAAAAAGCTGTTAAAAGTACTCGATACACACATACAAACAGACCTCCCTACGTCTGATCAGGTATAAAGAGAACTAGAGTCTCATGTCTAAGCCAGAAATAATGTAATGACTGACCTAAATGTGTAAATAGCCACGTTTGCGATCAAAACTTACCTATCTATCCATGTATGTTACTACCTCGTGGAACTTGCAAGATTACTGGGTAGCAAACAGTCCCAGCGTACAGGCTCGTCAGCGGTTAAGTCTGACAGCGAACAAATGACGACAACAAACACACCCGCCCACCCTCTCCCTCGAAAAATCAATACCCCCATCCTCTCTCTCTCTAAATTATCATCTTTCCATGCACATGCAAATATCAAAATTTTGGTCAAGGGAGGGAGAAGGGAAAATTCAAAACTTTCCAAGGGGAAAAGGAGGGGGGTGGGGGGATTACGAACTTTCAGGGGAAGTGAACTACCAACTCGGTGAGAGAATGATACACGCAAAATAAAAATGGTATGTAAGAGGACAATGTATCTTGGAAACTTAACTGCTTTTGAGAAAATAGGATGTTAAATATAATTTCTATGTAATTGAGATTCTCATGATGAATACAGCTGTAAGTTTATTATGAGCCTAGCGACCATTTTGGAAAAGAAAATTTTCATCTAAGAAACAGCCGATCGCAGTAACCCAGGATGTTTTGAACATAAAAATGAATCATTACGTTTCTACTAGTATGGAAAATTTCATTGTAAACTTGAGTCAGTGTTTTGGGAAAGTATTGAAATTGTCAAGGTTGTGTTCTTCAACACTAGTGCAAATAAAATGACCATAGTTTTTTTTCTTCTCATTAATTAAAAAGAATTAGAATAATTAAGAGAATATATGAATCATCGGTAACATTAACTTTATTGAACATTGTGTTGTTCATAAGGGGAGGGGGAACACCCATTGCCACACACATCCTTGCATATGCCCCATCCCAAACTTAGATCACCCTTGCTCTATTTTGTATTAGTTAACTACAGCAAATCCCTTTCATATAATCCCAAAATGTTAGAGCAAGCTTAATCTGCGAAATTTAGTGCGGCTCAGCTTGGTGCGATTAATGTTTGTGCGACTTAACTATAGTTCACTACCCATACCCTGACCTAATATCTCGCTCCTCCTTCCCATATTACCGCTAGCAAATGAATTCCACAAGAAACCTGTACTTCACTCGGCCTAATAGTGTCGTGCGTGGGGTAAGATCTGTGGAGACACCTATTTTCACAGTTTAAGTGGACCTAATGTTTTATGTAACTTTGAGGTATACCGAGTACACTGTATTCACTATTCCCCTATATATATATATATATATATATATATATATATATATATATATATATATATATCCCTGGGGACAGGGGAGAAAGAATACTTCCCACGTATTCCCTGCGTGTCTTACAAGGCGACTAAAAGGGGAGGGAGCAGGTGGCTGGAAATCCTCCCCTCTCGTTTTTTTTTTTTTTCCAAAAAAAGGAGGAACAGAGAAGGGGGCCAGGTGAGGATATGCCCTCTAAGGCCCAGTCCTCTCTTCTTAACGCTACCTCGCTAACGCGGGAAATGGCGAATAGTATGAAAAAAAGAATATATATATATATATATATATATATATATATATATATATATATATATATATATATATATATATTTTTTTTGCTTTGTCGCTGTCTCCCGCATTTGCGAGGTAGCGCAAGGAAACAGACGAAAGAAATGGCCCAACCCACCCCCATACACATGTATATACATACGTCCACACACGCAAATATACATACCTACACAGCTTTCCATGGTTTACCCCAGACGCTTCACATGCCTTGATTCAATCCACTGACAGCACGTCAACCCCGGTATACCACATCGCTCCAATTCACTCTATTCCTTGCCCTCCTTTCACCCTCCTGCATGTTCAGGCCCCGATCACACAAAATCTTTTTCACTTCATCTTTCCACCTCCAATTTGGTCTCCCTCTTCTCCTCGTTCCCTCCACCTCCGACACATATATCCTCTTGGTCAATCTTTCCTCACTCATTCTCTCCATGTGCCCAAACCATTTCAAAACACCCTCTTCTGCTCTCTCAACCACGCTCTTTTTATTTCCACACATCTCTCTTACCCTTACGTTACTTACTCGATCAAACCACCTCACACCACACATTGTCCTCAAACATCTCATTTCCAGCACATCCATCCTCCTGCGCACAACTCTATCCATAGCCCACGCCTCGCAACCATACAACATTGTATATATATATATATATATATATATATATATATATATATATATATATATATATATATATATATATATTTTTTCATACTATTCGCCATTTCCCGCATTAGCGAGGTAGCGTTGAGAACAGAGGACTGGGCCCTTGAGGGAATATCCTCACCTGGGCCCCTTCTCTGTTCCCTCTTTTGGAAAATTAAAAAAAAAAGTGAGAGGGGAGGATTTCCAGCCCCCCGCTCCCTCCCCTTTTAGTCGCCTTCTACGACACGCAGGGAATACGTGGGAAGTATTCTTTCTCCCCCATCCCCAGGGATATATATATATATATTTTTTTTTTTTTTTTTTTTTTTTATACTTTGTCGCTGTCTCCCGCGTTTGCGAGGTAGCGCAAGGAAACAGACGAAAGAAATGGCCCAACCCCCCCCATACACATGTACATACACACGTCCACACACGCAAATATACATACCTACACAGCCTTCCATGGTTTACCCCAGACGCTTCACATGCCTTGATTCAATCCACTGACATCACGTCAACCCCTGTACACCACATCGCTCCAATTCACTCTATTCCTTGCCCTCCTTTCACCCTCCTGCATGTTCAGGCCCCGATCACACAAAATCCTTTTCACTCCATCTTTCCACCTCCAATTTGGTCTCCCTCTTCTCCTCGTTCCCTCCACCTCCGACACATATATCCTCTTGGTCAATCTTTCCTCACTCATTCTCTCCATGTGCCCAAACCATTTCAAAACACCCTCTTCTGCTCTCTCAACCACGCTCTTTTTATTTCCACACATCTCTCTTACCCTTACGTTACTTACTCGATCAAACCACCTCACACCACACATTGTCCTCAAACATCTCATTTCCAGCACATCCATCCTCCTGCGCACAACTCTATCCATAGCCCACGCCTCGCAACCATACAACATTGTTGGAACTACTATTCCTTCAAACATACCCATTTTTGCTTTCCGGGATAATGTTCTCGACTTCCACACATTTTTCAAGGCTCCCAAAATTTTCGCCCCCTCCCCCACCCTATGATCCACTTCCGCTTCCATATATATATATATATATATATATATATATATATATATTTTTACAAAACGGCTTTACCCTCCTTACTGAGCTAAAATAGGAGCAGAACAGATAACCAATATCCTCATTTGCACATATTCACTCTTTAGCTGTCATGTAAAATAAACCAAAACAGCAGCCTACCATCCACAGCCAATCCCCATAGACTATTCCAAGGTAAATGGTGGCCACTTTGTATGCCCCAGTCAATCCCATTGACAGCATGTCACCTAGTGTATACCACATTCATCCAATTCATTGTTTCATGTATGCCTTTCATCCTCCTGACTGTTCAATCCCCAATACCCTTAGTGCCTCTTTCACTCTATCCTATATAAAATAGTTGAATGTATTATGACATGGAATGAATGTAGAAGGAAAGGTGATATATTGGCAAGGATGGAGGATGATTGTTTAAGAGTGAAATTATTTTGGAGAGGGAAAACCAAAAAAAAAGATATATATATATATATATATATATATATATATATATATATATATATATATATATATATATATATATTCTTTCTTTTCTTTTAAACTATTCACCATTTCCCGCATTAGCGAGGTAGCGTTAAGAACAGAGGACTGGGCCTTTTTTGGAATATCCTCACCTGGCCCCCTCTGTTCCTTCTTTTGGAAAAAAAAAAAACGAGAGGGGAGGATTTCCAGCCCCCCGCTCCCTCCCCTTTTAGTCGCCTTCTACGACACGCAGGGAATACGTGGGAACTATTCTTAATCCCCTATCCCCAGGGATAATATATATATATATATATATATATATTGGTTCTCAGTGAATGTAGGTTTGCGGCAGGGGTGTGTGATGTCTCCATGGTTGTTTAATTTGTTTATGGATGGGGTTGTTAGGGAGGTGAATGCAAGAGTTTTGGAAAGAGGGGCAAGTATGAAGTCTGTTGGGGATGAGAGAGCTTGGGAAGCGAGTCAGTTGTTGTTCGCTGATGATACAGCGCTGGTGGCTGATTCATGTGAGAAACTGCAGAAGCTGGTGACTGAGTTTGGTAAAGTGTGTGAAAGAAGAAAGTTAAGAGTAAATGTGAATAAGAGCAAGGTTATTAGGTACAGTAGGGTTGAGGGTCAAGTCAATTGGGAGGTGAGTTTGAATGGAGAAAAACTGGAGGAAGTGAAGTGTTTTAGATATCTGGGAGTGGATCTGGCAGCGGATGGAACCATGGAAGCGGAAGTGGATCATAGGGTGGGGGAGGGGGCGAAAATTATGGGAGCCTTGAAGAATGTGTGGAAGTCGAGAACATTATCTCGGAAAGCAAAAATGGGTATGTTTGAAGGAATAGTGGTTCCAACAATGTTGTATGGTTGCGAGGCGTGGGCTATGGATAGAGTTGTGCGCAGGAGGATGGATGTGCTGGAAATGAGATGTTTGAGGACAATGTGTGGTGTGAGGTGGTTTGATCGAGTAAGTAACGTAAGGGTAAGAGAGATGTGTGGAAATAAAAAGAGCGTGGTTGAGAGAGCAGAAGAGGGTGTTTTGAAATGGTTCGGGCACATGGAGAGAATGAGTGAGGAAAGATTGACCAAGAGAATATATGTGTCGGAGGTGGAGGGAACGAGGAGAAGAGGGAGACCAAATTGGAGGTGGAAAGATGGAGTGAAAAAGATTTTGTGTGATCGGGGCCTGAACATGCAGGAGGGTGAAAGGAGGGCAAGGAATAGAGTGAATTGGAGCGATGTGGTATACCGGGGTTGACGTGCTGTCAGTGGATTGAATCAAGGCATGTGAAGCGTCTGGGGTAAACCATGGAAAGCTGTGTAGGTATGTATATTTGCGTGTGTGGACGTATGTATATACATGTGTATGGGGGTGGGTTGGGCCATTTCTTTCGTCTGTTTCCTTGCGCTACCTCGCAAACGCGGGAGACAGCGACAAAGAAAAAAAAAAAATATATATTATATATATATATATATATATATATATATATATATATATATATATATATATATATATATACTTATGTAAGTAGGAGAGATGGCCAGAGAGCGTTATTGGATTACGTGTTAATTGACAGGTGTGCGAAAGAGAGACTTTTGGATGTTAATGTGCTGAGAGGTGCAACTGGAGGGATGTCTGATCATTATCTTGTTGAGGCTAAGGTGAAGATTTGTATGGGTTTTCAGAAAAGAAGAGTGAATGTTGGGGTGAAGAGGGTGGTGAGAGTAAGTGAGCTTGGGAAGGAGACCTGTGTGAGGAAGTACCAGGAGAGACTGAGTACAGAATGGAAAAAGGTGAGAACAATGGAAGTAAGGGGAGTGGGGGAGGAATGGGATGTATTTAGGGAATCAGTGATGGATTGCACAAAAGATGCTTGTGGCATGAGAAGAGTGGGAGGTGGGTTGATTAGAAAGGGTAGTGAGTGGTGGGATGAAGAAGTAAGAGTATTAGTGAAAGAGAAGAGAGAGGCATTTGGACGATTTTTGCAGGGAAAAAATGCAATTGAGTGGGAGATGTATAAAAGAAAGAGACAGGAGGTCAAGAGAAAGGTGCAAGAGGTGAAAAAAAGGGCAAATGAGAGTTGGGGTGAGAGAGTATCATTAAATTTTAGGGAGAATAAAAAGATGTTCTGGAAGGAGGTAAATAAAGTGCGTAAGACAAGGGAGCAAATGGGAACTTCAGTGAAGGGCGCAAATGGGGAGGTGATAACAAGTAGTGGTGATGTGAGAAGGAGATGGAGTGAGTATTTTGAAGGTTTGTTGAATGTGTTTGATGATAGAGTGGCAGATATAGGGTGTTTTTGTCGAGGTGGTGTGCAAAGTGAGAGGGTTAGGGAAAATGATTTGGTAAACAGAGAAGAGGTAGTGAAAGCTTTGCGGAAGATGAAAGCCGGCAAGGCAGCAGGTTTGGATGGTATTGCAGTGGAATTTATTAAAAAAGGGGGTGACTGTATTGTTGACTGGTTGGTAAGGTTATTTAATGTATGTATGACTCATGGTGAGGTGCCTGAGGATTGGCGGAATGCGTGCATAGTGCCATTGTACAAAGGCAAAGGGGATAAGAGTGAGTGCTCAAATTACAGAGGTATAAGTTTGTTGAGTATTCCTGGTAAATTATATGGGAGGGTATTGATTGAGAGGGTGAAGGCATGTACAGAGCATCAGATTGGGGAAGAGCAGTGTGGTTTCAGAAGTGGTAGAGGATGTGTGGATCAGGTGTTTGCTTTGAAGAATGTATGTGAGAAATACTTAGAAAAGCAAATGGATTTGTATGTAGCATTTATGGATCTGGAGAAGGCATATGATAGAGTTGATAGAGATGCTCTGTGGAAGGTATTAAGAATATATGGTGTGGGAGGAAAGTTGTTAGAAGCAGTGAAAAGTTTTTATCAAGGATGTAAGGCATGTGTACGTGTAGGAAGAGAGGAAAGTGATTGGTTCTCAGTGAATATATATATATATATATATATATATATATATATATATATATATATATATATATATATTTCCCTCTAAGGCCCAGTCCTCTGTTCTTAATGCTACCTCGCAAATGCGGGAAATGGCGAATCGTATGAAAAAAAAAAAAATATATATATATATATATATATATATATATATATATATATATATTGTACAGAATATTGTTTTTCTTTAACAATTACTTATATCAAAAGTCATCTATATAAGTATGAAATTTTTAATGCTGTCTGTAGTAAGTATGGTTGTTTTACTTGCTTACTATGTTTAAGTGTGTTGGCACATTACCACAATCAGGGGTGGAAGGGGTTACTTATAGTGACTATATGAAGCTTTAATTTATGGATATGAACTGTGAGAGCAGCAGATGTGTGTGTGTGTGTGTTCTCAGGTGCTCAGCATTTTGTAAGTACTGTAACTTGAGACGACTTTCGTTGTCTGTAAATAACCACATGTATGGAGATTTGCTCCAGTAAAATATAGCTTGATAGAAATGTTGGGTATGTTTAGTTAAGGTGTACTACGGTCAGAAGTTTTGTTGTGACAGTTTGGAACAGCAGCAGAATGCATAATCATAATTAATCACACAGAACAAAAAAGTTGTCTTTATCACCTTTATCATCAGTGTGGGGAGACATTCAATCACTATGTTGTGTACGTTGAATACTTCTGCACCGATAACTTATGAGTGCGAGGACAGTTTATCCTTGACGACAGTTTAGCTGAAGAGTTCAACATAGTAGGATTAAGAGAAATGCTGGTAGAGCAAAGGAAAATAGACATAAATCTGGAGAAAAATGGCAGTAAAATCACAAAATTCAAAGTTTACAAGACATGCAACATTCTGTTTATTTTACAAGTGGCATGTGTTATCATCCTTAAAGCAAAAACAGTGAACAGATTTATTTTACAGTGGTGTGTGTTATCATCCTTAAGGTAAAAGCAGTTAAACAGATAAGTAAAATAAAAATCATTATTGGACTGCTGAATCTTTTAAAAGAAGTGAACAAATGAGAAAAGTGGCAGATACTTTGTGTTCGAAACAGGGAAAATTAGCTACAAGGCAGTATTAGTGATCTGAAAAGAGAAAGTAGCATATCATAAAGAATTGTTAGTGGTGGAGACAATATTACTGTCAAATCTTTATTAGCAGCTAGCATGAGGTCCATGGATTCTTTTGATTTCAGCTGAACTTCATTCACAAAAACTTCACTACAAACATGTCAGCACAGGCATAAAGAATAAACCAAAGTAAAAGTCATTCTGATACATTTATCTGTTATGGAAAAATGTAGGTATCTAAAATTAGAAAAGTCTCATCTCTCTCCAGTGGTGTCTCACAGGCATATCTGATTCTTTGGGATATCCTCTTAGAAAATCTGGGTTAGGATCTTCTAACCTCCAACCTTTCTGGTGGGTAAACACTGGCTTCCCCTGCAGCTGTCATCCCAACGGCAGCTTAAATATTTTGAGTTCACCTTTGACCAAACTGCCACAGAAATTATGTTAATGACCCACTCACTTTCGGCTATTTAGCAGCTTAGAATCTGCAGATCATGCAGAGCAAATAATCCAGAATTTTTTCCCCTAATTTCAAAATCTACTTTTCTCTCCTCTGTAGCCTGTTCTGCATGCACAAGAGCATACCCATGCAAAGTATGGGGGTGCACAGAAAAACCTTCAAAATAAGAAAAATACCATCATTGGCAAATCAAAAGGAAACTGGAATAAGTATTTTCTGAAGGAAGAATCCCCTGAGCAACAAAGGAAAAATGCACAATATCCAAGTCTGATGAAAGAAGTAGATAGGAGCCAAAGACCCCTTTCGCTGATGTTCGTCAACAAAGGGTTCATGAGGAAGGCTAATGTAGAACCCAGATTCCTCAAATCATGTATTTTTCAATTCATACACATAATTTTCACCATATGGAATTTCATGATTCTAAGGAGCACAAATATATTTCCCCCGATAATCTCCAGAAAAGTCAAAAATATCTTTAACAGACTGAACTAGAAAGAGGGTATGAAGCTTACTTGGCAATGCCTTCCAAGAGCTGATGAAAACATGGCTTTTTTTTTATATTAAACATTCATTTTTCGAGAATAATCTTGGGTTATCCAAGAAAAGATTCTCATACATGGACATCCTATATAATCACTACCTTGCCATCTAGAGGCCAAGGTTAAAAGGAAAAAAATATTCATTTGAAGAGGTTAAGCAACTAAACTTTTGAAAATCTATCAGATTGTAAAATATCTATGACTTTAGAAAGCTTCCACTTGGGCTGCACAGAAGCAACTGGTTTCCTCAGTAAGAAAGATTAGAGAAGTTTATCACAAACAAGGCCTGGGAGATTAATAAAAGGATCTAAAGGTAAAAATAAATGAAATGAAATGAAATAAATGTCACCAACTTTAATCTTGTTACAAAAAAGCTGAAACAAAAATATACAACTTCAGTCACATCCGAGAGATTCTTCAAGATTACACTAACCCTCCTGATACTCAGAAAGGTAGTACTGGTTGATCAGGCTGATTTTTTCTTTTTTTAAGAGGTGTTCAGTACTCTTAGCCCATGTCTGGCATATTCCTTCTTGATGCTGAAATCATCGAAAGGCTTGAACTATCACTGAAGATGCTTATTTCTTGGGAGTAAGGTAGTAATTACTTTGGTGAAACTTGTGAGGATATGCTTAAGCCTACAGTCATCACCTTGAATTGCCAGGTCTGTGTACTGATTTTGAATGACAGAAACATCATTTTGGGGTGTACTAAAATGTACCAATAAATTTTCTAAGTCTGTGATGACTGTCTAAGACAGTCCTCATATGCTAGGTATTCTCAAATATTCTTAAGAAATAAACTCCAAAGGTTAGTTACAATGATTAATCAGAATATAATTTTCTAAATACAAGAATATGCAACTCAACCCACTGAAGCAATGTTCATTTGCATAAAAAGACTTTGATGTATGCTGATCTGCCTCCAGATATAAGAGCAATCTTAGGGTATTTTCTGGAATATTGAGATAAGTGGTCTTTTTCAAAGTGTTTTTGTCACAAAAAAATACGAGAATACTAAGGTTTTTCACCTTTTCTTGCAACAGTGACATACCCTCAAAAATATAATGTTAGAGCAAAGATCTTGTACTAGCCTCCTTAAAATCACAATTATTGATCAGTCTGTTTGAAGAAAATTATGGAGTAGTGTTTGGAAGCTGCATGGGATGCTACTACAGGCATAATGGCAGTATATATATATATATATATATATATACTCCAGCTGCACTGAGGAAAAAATACCATGGTGTATATATACCAACCACAGCTGACAAAAAAAAAAATAAATAAATAAAGTGAAAAATAAGGGACATTTACATCCCATCTACAGTAGTTGGTAGGCAGCCAATGACCAGGGAGGTACATTACCAGCACTACCCGTCTGAGTATAGGAAGGGTTAGTGAAATCTGCATTGTGAGCCAGCACTTAAGTGGCTGTGAAGTTGCACTCCTCTGACCTAGGCAGCTGTCTTTTCTTTCTATCCACAAACATACATTCTACCCCTGTCATTGTAACACTTTGACAACACTTAACTCTTGCAGTTCATTGTTTGTAACTCTAGATTTTCCTGCAGTGAACAGTATGTGCTAACCCTGCCTTTTGGCAAAATGGCAGGAACATTAAGTAGAAGCATTATGTAATAGAGGTAGGAGCATTAGATAGAAGTTGTCATCAGGAATATTAGGTAGGAGCCTCTGCAAACACTACATTAGACTTGCCCTCTGCCAAGTGGCATGTTAAGGGTGAGGCACTAAAGCCTACGAAGCAGCACTAGAGTTCTTTACTTATGGAGACTGTTGCCGTAGCCACCCCTCTGAGGGAGTTCCCATTGGAAAAATGTCAGAGAAACAAATAGATAGACAGATCCACAGTGAAAGGACTAAGTAAAGTCTGTCATAGGCCTCACAAAGTGTTCATCTTAACATTTTCAGTGAGTGAGTAATTAAAAAAGACAGATCCAAAATTGTTTTTGTATTAAACTCCCATCTATTTCATTGTGAAACTGCCTAAAGACCCAGTTCAACTGCCTCCAAAGACCCCTCTGCCTGAGAGACAGTAAGACATAGATAAATGAAAACTCCTCCTTTTCAGAATAGTAAGGGAGGACCAGCAAACACCCTTTTAAGATTAGGAATAACAATTACTGTTTTCTTCACATGAAAATTCTTGTAGACTTAGCATAAGGACATTCTGAATGGCCTCTTTAGGAAAGAGGGCGAGGATTGTGATAGATTAACTGCTTTTCTTTGTTAGGAAAAGAAACAGCCAGTATTCAAACATGCTGCTATGACATCAGCAAATGCATAAAAGTTTCAGAATGGAATAAGCTGTTTTAACACATGACCCAAAATTCTCCTAAAGAGTTCCAGATCAACTGGATATTCTGTCGTCTGTGACAGACAGGTTTCACAAAAGCACACACATCTGCAATACCAGGGTACACTTTCAAAATACAGTGAGGGAAGGAGGATGAATTAAACAACAAATGGACTAAGTATATTCAAATACCATTTGACTTGGTAAGCCCTGGGGAACAGCAGTTCAATCTAAAAGAAGGGAACTCTGTCCTTCCCTTATCTGTGAGGCTCCTCTAGAGAAGACAAACTGAACAATCTCTTTCATAAACATAGCTTTTAAAACATCTTTTTACAATATACTATGTCCTTAGGGATGTGAAACATAGCAGGATTAGCCAGAACATCCTTCAAGTGAAAATAGGTCATCTAGAAAGCCAAAGACAAGCCACTGTTTCACTCCATAAGCAGCATTGATGAGGTGGGGCTTACAAAATACCTTCAAAGAATCCTGAGACCAACTGCCTGATCTGAGATGGCTTCCTTAGCATCATACAAATTCTCCTTCCAGGTAGAAGGTTGTGATAGAGGAAACTTACATTAACCAAAATGGATGTCTGGCTTATAAGAATCAAAAGGAAGGTCTCCATGTATTACCATCAAAAGTAATGGAAAGTGAAGGATGAACTCTTCTCCATGTCCAACTGGTCTCAAGAACAGATTCTGTAAATGCTACTTCATTCTATGAAGTTTCAAAGATGGCATCAAAAACAGATGACTGAGCCTTAGAAGGAAAAATCCTCATTCAGCCCACCCATCTCTTCCTTCTTTTGGAAAAGTAAATCAGGAAGGGAGCAGTTCCAGCTCCCACCCCGTTTAGTCGCCTTCTACTGCACACAGGAATATGCAGGAGGTATTCTTTCTCCCCTATCCCAAGGGATAATATATATTTTGAAATGGTTTGGACAAATGGAGAGAATGAGTGAGGAAGGATTGACAAAGAGGATACATGTGTCAGAGGTGGAGGGAAGAAGGAGAAGGGGAAGACCAAATTGGAGGTGGAAGGATGGAGTGAAAAAGATTTTGAGCAATTGGGGCTTGAACATACAGGAGGGTGAAAGGCTTGCAAGGAATAGAGTGAATTGGAACAGTGCGGTATACCAGGGTTGATGTGCTGTCAATGGATTGAACCAGGGCATGTGAAGCGTCTGGGGTAAACCATGGAAAGTTCTGTGGGACCTGGATGTGGAAAGGGAGCCGTGGTTTTGGTGCATTATTACATGACAGCTAGAGACTGAGTGTGAACTAATGTGGCCTTTGTTGTCTTTTCCTAGCGCTACCTCACACACATGAGGAGGGAGGGGGTTGTTATTCCATGTGTGGCAGGGTGGCAATGGGAATGAATAGGGGCAGATAATGTGAATTATGTACATGTGTATATATGTATATGTCTGTGTGTGTATATATATGTGTACATTGAGATGTACAGGTATGTATATTTGCGTGTGTGGACGTGTATGTATATACATGTGTATGTGGGTGGGTTGGGCAATTCTTTCGTCTGTTTCCTTGCGCTATCTCGCTAATGCGGGAGACAGCGATAAAGCAAAATAAATAATAAATATATACATATATCTTTTCTTTTCTTTCATACTATTCGCCATTTCCCGCGATAGCAAGGTAGCGTCAAGAACAGAGGACTGGGCCCCTGAGGGAATATTCTCACCTGACCCACCCCTCCGCTCCTTCTTTTGGAAAAAAAAAGAAAAAGAAAAATGAGAGGGGAGGATTTCCAGCCCCCCGCTCCCTTCCCTTTTAGTCGCCTTCTACGACACGCAGGGAATACGTGGGAAGTATTCTTTCTCCCCTATCCCCAGGGATAATATATATATATATATATATATATATATATATATATATATATATATATATATATATACATATATATATATATATATATATATATATATATATATATATATATATATATATATATATATATATATATATATATTTTTTTTTTTTTTTTATACTTTGTCGCTGTCTCCCGCGTTTGCGAGGTAGCGCAAGGAAACAGACGAAAGAAATGGCCCAACCCCCCCCCATACACATGTATATACATACGTCCACACACGCAAATATACATACCTACACAGCTTTCCATGGTTTACCCCAGACGCTTCACATGCCTTGATTCAATCCACTGACAGCACATCAACCCCGGTATACAACATCGCTCCAATTCACTCTATTCCTTGCCCTCCTTTCACCCTCCTGCATGTTCAGGCCCCGATCACACAAAATCTTTTTCACTCCATCTTTCCACCTCCAATTTGGTCTCCCTCTTCTCCTTGCTCCCTCCACCTCCGACACATATATCCTCTTGGTCAATCTTTCCTCACTCATCCTCTCCATGTGCCCAAACCACTTCAAAACACCCTCTTCTGCTCTCTCAACCACGCTCTTTTTATTTCCACACATCTCTCTTACCCTTACGTTACTCACTCGATCAAACCACCTCACACCACACATTGTCCTCAAACATCTCATTTCCAGCACATCCATCCTCCTGCGCACAACTCTATCCATAGCCCACGCCTCGCAACCATACAACATTGTTGGAACCACTATTCCTTCAAACATACCCATTTTTGCTTTCCGAGATAATGTTCTCAACTTCCACACACTCTTCAAGGCCCCCAGAATTTTCACCCCCTCCCCCACCCTATGATCCACTTCCGCTTCCATGGTTCCATCCGCTGCCAGATCCACTCCCAGATATCTAAAACACTTCACTTCCTCCAGTTTTTCTCCATTCAAACTCACCTCCCAATTGACTTGACCCTCAACCCTACTGTACCTAATAACCTTGCTCTTATTCACATTTACTCTTAACTTTCCTCTTCCACACACTTTACCAAACTCAGTCACCAGCTTCTGCAGTTTCTCACATGAATCAGCCACCAGCGCTGTATCATCAGCGAACAACAACTGACTCACTTCCCAAGCTCTCTCATCTCCAACAGACTTCATACTTGCCCCTCTTTCCAAAACTCTTGCATTTACCTCCCTAACAACCCCATCCATAAACAAATTAAACAACCATGGAGACATCACACACCCCTGCCGCAAACCCACATTCACTGAGAACCAATCACTTTCCTCTCTTCCTACACGCACACATGCCTTACATCCTCGATAAAAACTTTTCACTGCTTCTAACAACTTTCCTCCCACACCATATATTCTTAATACTTTCCACAGAGCATCTCTATCAACTCTATCATATGCCTTCTCCAGATCCATAAATGCTACATACAAATCCATTTGCTTTTCTAAGTATTTCTCACATACATTCTTCAAAGCAAACACCTGATCCACACATCCTCTACCACTTCTGAAACCACACTGCTCCTCCCCAATCCGATGCTCTGCACATGCCCTCACCCTCTCAATCAATACCCTCCCATACAACTCACCAGGAGCACTCAACAAACCTATACCTCTGTAATTTGAGCACTCACTCTTATCCCCTTTGCCCCTGTACAATGGCACTATGCATGCACCCCGCCAATCCTCAGGCACCCCACCATGAGTCACACATACATCAAATAACCCCACCAACCAGTCAACAATACAGCCACCCCCCTTTTTAATAAATTCCACTGCAATACCATATATATATATTATCCCTGGGGATAGGGGAGAAAGAATACTTCCCACATATTCCCTGCGTGTCGTAAAAGGCGACTAAAAGGGAAGGGAGCGGGGGGCTGGAAATCCTCCCCTCTCGTTTTTTTTAATTTTCCAAAAGAAGGGACAGAGAAGGGGGCCAGGTGAGGATATTCCCTCAAAGGTCCAGTCCTCTGTTCTTAACGCAACCTCGCTAATGCGGGAAATGGCGAATAGTATGAAAGAAAGAAAGATATATATATATATATATATATATATATATATATATATATATATATATATATATATATATATATATATATATATATCCCTGGGGATAGGGGAGAAAGAATACTTCCCACGTATTCCCTGCGTGTCGTAGAAGGCGACTAAAAGGGAAGGGAGGGGGGGGGCTGGAAATCCTCCCCTCTTGGTTTTTTTTTTGTTTTTCTCAAAGAAGGAACAGAGAAGGGGGCCAGATGAGGATTTTCCCTCAAAGGTCCAGTCCTCTGTTCTTAACGCTACCTTGCTAACACGGGAAATGGCGAATAGTATGAAAGAACGAAAAGAATATATATATATACATCTTTCTTTCTTTTAAACTATTCGCCATTTCCCGCGTTAGCGAGGTAGCGTTAAAAACAGAGGACTGGGCCTTTTTTGGAATATCCTCACCTGGCCCCCTCTGTTCCTTCTTTTGGAAAAAAAAAAAAAAAACGAGAGGGGAGGATTTCCAGCCCCCCGCTCCCTCCCCTTTTAGTCGCCTTCTATGACACGCAGGGAATACGTGGGAAGTACTCTTAATCCCCTATCCCCAGGGATATATATATACATCTATACACACATATATACATATATGTATCAACATTTACACATATACATACAAAGACATATACATATATACACATGTATATATTCATACTTGCTTGCCTTCATCCATTCCCAGCGCTACTCCACCCTACAGGAAACAGCATCACTACCCCCCATTTCAGCAAGGTAGCACCAGGAAAAAAACAAAATACTGACCTATCCTTAATATACTAAATGATACTAAAAAAAAAAAGGGAGGGGGGGGGGAAGGAGAGTAATTCATGAAATGGAAAAAAGCCAGTCCAGTGTAAGATATGTTGTTAGTGTGCAATCAAAGAGAGTTCTCTGATGTTGGGAGCCCAGGATGAGAGAGATGATTACATCATTTTTGTGACAATCTTTGACTGGTGGATCACAGGTATGAAATAAGCTAGCTGCTGCTACCTGGTTGGGAGGAGAGTGACATGTGGGGAAGCCAATGTTTCCTCACTAGAAAGACATGAGTACCTGAAGGTGCTACAGTAAACTTGTTCTTCCTAAAAAACCTCTCATGGATAAAGAAAAGAATACAGAAGATATATCTTTTTAAATGACATGAAGCGAAAAGTCTGCCCTATTCTGACACCCATTCCAGTGCCTGTTACAGAGGCTCTACAGGTGAAATTCTATCATGATACATTGTTGCAAGCACATCAAAACTTGCAAGAAAGTCTGGTGAAGGTGTATCTTGTAAAATCTTCTGTTTGGGCCTCATCCTCTTCCTCTTCCTCCTCCTCTGAAAATGGAGAAAAACAAAACTACAATTTACAAAAAAACATCCATGGCAGTGCATTCATTCCCTGCATAACTGTAGCTTGTTCACAAAATTTTGATATACCCTAACCTATATATCAGGAAATTAATTAATTTACTGGAATGATAAGATCCATTATAATGGAATTTCTCATTTTCAATTATCTACATATTTTGTCTTGGCACTGAGCTGACCTTCTAGTATGATTAGATAATTGCTTTACCTAGATCTGGATTGGATCTAGATACAGATTAATTTTTAGTACAGTCTCTGTTTTCAAATCCTTAAGTGGGGCTTGTAGTAACCATTTTGTATGAGGTTAACAATCTTCACATACTCCAGGGAACTCCCAGCTGACAGGCTATCTGGTGTGCACCAGTCTTCACATCCTGAAAATCTGCTTCCTGCAGATCTCTAAGTATCATGTAATCTGCAGTCCTCAGATTTTCCTGCAGATCTCTAAGTATCAAGTAATCTGCAGTCCTCATATTTTCCTATCATAAAAAGGAGCTGAAATCTCTAAGTATCAAGTAATCTGCTGTCCAGATTTTCCTGTTATAAAAAAGGGTCTAGTATGAATACCATCTGGGAAAACAGAATTTTACAACTTTACATAGGTTTTTTGGCACAAGCATGCTTCATACCCTTAGGTGGGGCAAAAAGCAGGCCAACTTGGTGTGAGTCAATTATCTGAAGCAAGATGGACACTCATGGCCAAAATTTTCCCTGAGAAGGAAGGAACTTAAGGCTATAACAAGAATATAATAAGAGTATATGGTGTAGGAGGTAAGTTGCTAGAAGCAGTGAAAAGTTTTTACCATGGATGTAAGGCATGTGCACAAGTAAGAAGGGAGGAAAATGATTGGTTCCCAGTGAATGTCGGTTTGTGGCAGGAGGGAGTGATGTCTCCATGATTGTTTAATTTGTTTATGGATGGGGTTGTTAGAGAGGTGAATGCAAGAGTTTTGGAGAGAGGGGCAAGTATGTAGTCAGTTAAGGATGAGAGGGCTTGGGAAGCAAGTAAGTTGTTGTTCGCTGATGATACAGTGCTGGTGGATGATTCGGGTAAGAAACTGCAGAGGTTGGTGACTGAGTTTGGTAAAGTGGGTGAAAAAAGAAAGATGAGAGTAAATGTGAAGAAGTTGAGAGTAAATGTGAATGAAAGCAACATTATTAGGTTCAGTAGGGTTGAGGGACAAGTTAATTGGGAGGTAGAAAGGGAGCTGTGGTTTCGGTGCATTACACATGACAGATAGAGACTAAGTGTGAATGAATGTGGCCCTTTTTGTCTGTTCCTGTCACTGCCTTGCTGGAGGGGGGGATGCTATCTCGTGTGTGGTGGGGTGGCGACAGGAATGGATGAGGGCAGCAAGTATGGATATGTACATGTGTATATATGTGTATGTCTGTGTATGTATATGTAAGTATACGCTGAAATGTATGTATGTAAATATGCGTGTGTAGGCATTTATGTATATACATGTGCATGTGGGTGGGTTAGGCCATTCCTTGTCTGTTTCCTTGCGCTACCTCGCAAATGTGGGAGACAGCGATTAAGTATAACAAATACAAATAAATATATTACAATAATAAGAAATATTAAATTGTCCCTTTCACACTACCAGTACGCATAAGTGCAAGGAGACTGAATGGTTGGTACATGTTGGTAAGATACTGAGAGTGTTTTTCTTTGGAAATATTATAGCTCCTTACTTAAACTGTTACCTATGTTTTACAATACCCCGTAATTATATAAAGAGAAATGTAGGTGCACTTCCTACATAATTTCCTCCACAAGTAAGGTAAGAAGAAACACTTCCTATAAAAGCTTTTGTCCTTATGTAATCCCACAAAAATTACCCTTGGTCACTTATTTCTTTGCATTTCTCATGTTAGGCTTCTTCAGTATCCTCACAAATTGATATGATATATGATATGATACATCCAAATTCTACATATTTTCAATGAAGTCACCATATATGCAAAGTCTACAGGTTGACTTCTGTGCACCTATAATTACTGTAGGAATACTGGAGTGGAATTTTTTTGTACAGTCCACAAGCAATGGAAAAGACCTCAATAGCCTGCTAATGATGAAGAAAGTTGACTGATTATTCAAACAGAGGTGGGGAAAGTGAGTACATCAATTGTTGCTGACTGAAGTACTCTAGGAGCACTCTTTCTTTTCCCCCATGTCGGAGGCTTCTGTCAAGGACAAAAGTCCACATCATAGCTGGACCTTAACTGAAATATAGAGCAGTTAATGAAAATGTAAAAAAAAGATACAAGGGGAAACTATTTAAAATTTTTGGAAGAAATGAAAAAACTGTCTTTTAAAATGTGCCAGGTCATAGTTATTGGGACAGACATGAGACAGTAGAGAATTCCAAAGATTTGAGGTGTACGGAAAGAAACAGTTATCAAAACAGATCATCCTTGAGTTGCCATCAGCCACACAGTAATCATACAATACAGCAGCTTGCCAAGTACTGCGTGCATGGTCTAGCTAGTTGTGGGGGCTCAAAAGCAGCCAGCTCTTGGGAGCAAAAACCAAAGAGGGAAAGTGAACCAACACTGTTGAACGGGCCGAGTCAAGTTTTGAAATTAGTCTTGGAAATTTATAAGTGGAACTGCTTTCAACTCAAGTTTGTCAAGTAAGGATGCAGAGCTACAGCCATCCCAGATGTAAGAGCACAAATTATTCAGAAAAAAAGAATTTTGACACGTAAACAGGACTCTCAGTTTTTTTTTGTTGGTTTCCATTTTCTAAGTAAATCCTTTGTTCTCAGCAGCTGTTTAAGGGCTAAGAAGTAGTTTAAGCATGAAGACTAGTATGCAGTATGACAAACTTGCATTGCTTGCATGTCTGTCCAGTTCTTTGGCCTTGATGACAATGAAAACTCATCTTCACAAAAAGAGGGAAACATAAATGTGCACTTACCATTATCTTGATCTGAGAGGAAGTAATTGAGGCTGGGTGGTTGGCTGTTGGATTTTACAGGTGGTGGCTTCATTCTGAGCCTGGGAATATAAATCTTCAATCATTATCACTTGCAAACTCTTTCACATACACCAGTTAACTTTATGCAAAACCAGCTATTGCTTGCACCTCAAAAAGGCATCTGAGAATGTCATCTGAACTGTACCTTATCTTGAATTAGTTTAAATTTCAAAGATTTTCACATAATTATTGCAGATGGATTTATGGGATGAAGCCTAAATTCATTATTCCTAAATAAGTTATTACTGTTTGTTTATTTTCCAGGTGGTGGTTTCACTCTGAGCCTGAGAATATAAATCTTCAATCATTAGCACTTGCATACTCTTTCATATACACCAGTTAACTCTATGCAAAACGAGCTATTGCTTGCACCTCAAAAAGGCATCTGAAAATGTCATCTGAACTGTGCCTTATCTTGGATTGTTTAAACCTTAAAGATTTTCATAGAAAATCATTGCAAATGGACTTATGGGATGAAGCTTAAATTCATTATTCCAAAATAAGTTATTACTGTTTGTTTATTTAGTAAAGACTATGCAGAGGTCAAAAGAAGATTTTTCAAATCACATGTACATCTTAAAGATTTATACAAGTAAAGGATGTGTTGGAATGTGTTGGAAATGAGATGTTTGAGGACAATATGTGGTGTGAGGTGGTTTGATCGAGTAAGTATTGAAAGGGTGAGAGAGATGTGTGGTAATAAAAAGAGTGTGGATGATAGAGAAGAAGAGGGTGTATTGAAGTGATCTGGTCACATGGAGAGAAAGAGTGAGGAAAGACTGACAAAGAGGATATATGAGTCAGAGGTGGAGGAAACAAGGAAAAGTGGGAGACCAAGTTGGAGGTGGAAGGATGGAGTGATAAAGATTTTGAGCGATCGGGGCCTGAACATACAGGAGGGTGAAAGGCGTGCAAGGAATAGAGTGAACTGGAACGATATGGTACACCAGGGTCAACGTGCTGTTAATGGATTGAACCAGGACATGTGAAGCGTCTGGTGTAAACCATGGAGAGTTTGGTGGGGCCTGGATGTGGAAAGGGAGCTGTGGTTTTGGTGCATTACACATGACAGCTAGAGTCTGACTGTGGACGAATGTGGCCTTTGTTGCCCTTTCCTAGTGCTACCCCGTGCGCATGTGGGGGGAGGAGGGTGTTTTTTCATGTGTGGCAGGGTGGCGGCGGAATGGATGAAGACAGCATGTATAAATATGTTTTTTTTTTTTTTTTTTTTTTTATACTTTGTCGCTGTCTCCCGCGTTTGCGAGGTAGCGCAAGGAAACAGACGAAAGAAATGGCCCAACCCCCCCCCCCCATACACATGTACATACACACGTCCACACACGCAAATATACATACCTACACAGCTTTCCATGGTTTACCCCAGACGCTTCACATGCCTTGATTCAATCCACTGACAGCACGTCAACCCCTGTATACCACATCGCTCCAATTCACTCTATTCCTTGCCCTCCTTTCACCCTCCTGCATGTTCAGGCCCCGATCACACAAAATCTTTTTCACTCCATCTTTCCACCTCCAATTTGGTCTCCCTCTTCTCCTCGTTCCCTCCACCTCCGACACATATATCCTCTTGGTCAATCTTTCCTCACTCATTCTCTCCATGTGCCCAAACCACTTCAAAACACCCTCTTCTGCTCTCTCAACCACGCTCTTTTTATTTCCACACATCTCTCTTACCCTTACGTTACTTACTCGATCAAACCACCTCACACCACACATTGTCCTCAAACATCTCATTTCCAGCACATCCATCCTCCTGCGCACAACTCTATCCATAGCCCACGCCTCGCAACCATACAACATTGTTGGAACCACTATTCCTTCAAACATACCCATTTTTGCTTTCCGAGATAATGTTCTCGACTTCCACACATTTTTCAAGGCTCCCAAAATTTTCGCCCCCTCCCCCACCCTATGATCCACTTCCGCTTCCATGGTTCCATCCGCTGCCAGATCCACTCCCAGATATCTAAAACACTTCACTTCCTCCAGTTTTTCTCCATTCAAACTCACCTCCCAATTGACTTGACCCTCAACCCTACTGTACCTAATAACCTTGCTCTTATTCACATTTACTCTTAACTTTCTTCTTCCACACACTTTACCAAACTCAGTCACCAGCTTCTGCAGTTTCTCACATGAATCAGCCACCAGCGCTGTATCATCAGCGAACAACAACTGACTCACTTCCCAAGCTCTCTCATCCCCAACAGACTTCATACTTGCCCCTCTTTCCAGGACTCTTGCATTTACCTCCCTAACAACCCCATCCATAAACAAATTAAACAACCATGGAGACATCACACACCCCTGCCGCAAACCTACATTCACTGAGAACCAATCACTTTCCTCTCTTCCTACACGTACACATGCCTTACATCCTCGATAAAAACTTTTCACTGCTTCTAACAACTTGCCTCCCACACCATATATTCTTAATACCTTCCACAGAGCATCTCTATCAACTCTATCATATGCCTTCTCCAGATCCATAAATGCTACATACAAATCCATTTGCTTTTCTAAGTATTTCTCACATACATTCTTCAAAGCAAACACCTGATCCACACATCCTCTACCACTTCTGAAACCGCACTGCTCTTCCCCAATCTGATGCTCTGTACATGCCTTCACCCTCTCAATCAATACCCTCCCATATAATTTACCAGGAATACTCAACAAACTTATACCTCTGTAATTTGAACACTCACTCTTATCCCCTTTGCCTTTGTACAATGGCACTATGCACGCATTCCGCCAATCCTCAGGCACCTCACCATGAGTCATACATACATTAAATAACCTTACCAACCAGTCAACAATACAGTCACCCCCTTTTTTAATAAATTCCACTGCAATACCATCCAAACCTGCTGCCTTGCCGGCTTTCATCTTTCGCAAAGCTTTTACTACCTCTTCTCTGTTTACCAAATCATTTTCCCTAACCCTCTCACTTTGCACACCACCTCGACCAAAACACCCTATATCTGCCACTCTGTCATCAGACACATTCAACAAACCTTCAAAATACTCATTCCATCTCCTTCTCACATCACCACTACTTGTTATCACCTCCCCATTTACGCCCTTCACTGAAGGGCATGTGTATATATGTATATATGTATATGTCTGTGTATGTACATGTATTTATACATTGAGAAGTATAGGTATGTATATGTGCATGTGTGGGTGTTTATGTATATACATGTGTATGTGGGTGGGATGGGCCATTCTTTTGTCTGTTTCCTTGAGCTACCTCGCTAATGCGGGAAACAGCGACAAAGTATAATAATAATAATAATAATAATAATATTAATAATAATTTATTTATTCATTCATTTATTATACTTTGTCGCTGTCTCCCGCGTTAGCGAGGCAGCACAAGGAAACAGACGAAAGAATGGCCCAACCCACCCACATACACATGTATATACATACACGTCCACACACGCACATATACATAATAATTATAATAATAATAATAATAATAATAATAATTTATCCCTGGGGATAGGGGATTAAGAATACTTCCCACGTATTCCCTGCGTGTCGTAGAAGGCGACTAAAAGGGGAGGGAGCGGGGGGCTGGAAATCCTCCCCTCTCGTTTTTTTTTTAATTTTCCAAAAGAAGGAGCAGAGGGGGCCAGGTGAGGATGTTCCAAAAATGGCCCAGTCCTCTGTTCTTAACGCTACCTCGCTAACGCGGGAAATGGCGAATAGTTTAAAAGAAAGAAAATAATAATAATAATAATAATAATAATAATAATAATTTTGAGTGCGAGATATACATAAGTATACTTACGTAAGTAGGAGAGATGGCCAGAGAGCGTTATTGGATTACGTGTTAATTGACAGGCGTGCGAAAGAGAGACTTTTGGATGTTAATGTGCTGAGAGGTGCAACTGGAGGGATGTCTGATCATTATCTTGTGGAGGCTAAGGTGAAGATTTGTATGGGTTTTCAGAAAAGAAGAGTGAATGTTGGGGTGAAGAGGGTGGTGAGAGTAAGTGAGCTTGAGAAGGAGACCTGTGTGAGGAAGTACCAGGAGAGACTGAGTACAGAATGGAAAAAGGTGAGAACAATGGAAGTAAGGGGAGTGGGGGAGGAATGGGATGTATTTAGGGAATCAGTGAGGGATTGCGCAAAAGATGCTTGTGGCATGAGAAGAGTGGGAGGTGGGTTGATTAGAAAGGGTAGTGAGTGGTGGGATGAAGAAGTAAGAGTATTAGTGAAAGAGAAGAGAGAGGCATTTGGACGATTTTTGCAGGGAAAAAATGCAATTGAGTGGGAGATGTATAAAAGAAAGAGACAGGAGGTCAAGAGAAAGGTGCAAGAGGTGAAAAAAAGGGCAAATGAGAGTTGGGGTGAGAGAGTATCATTAAATTTTAGGGAGAATAAAAAGATGTTCTGGAAGGAGGTAAATAAAGTGCGTAAGACAAGGGAGCAAATGGGAACTTCAGTGAAGGGCGCAAATGGGGAGGTGATAACAAGTAGTGGTGATGTGAGAAGGAGATGGAGTGAGTATTTTGAAGGTTTGTTGAATGTGCTTGATGATAGAGTGGCAGATATAGGGTGTCTTGGTCGAGGTGGTGTGCAAAGTGAGAGGGTTAGGGAAAATGATTTGGTAAACAGAGAAGAGGTAGTGAAAGCTTTGCGGAAGATGAAAGCCGGCAAGGCAGCAGGTTTGGATGGTATTGCAGTGGAATTTATTAAAAAAGGGGGTGACTGTATTGTTGACTGGTTGGTAAGGTTATTTAATGTATGTATGACTCATGGTGAGGTGCCTGAGGATTGGCGGAATGCGTGCATAGTGCCATTGTACAAAGGCAAAGGGGATAAGAGTGAGTGCTCAAATTACAGAGGTATAAGTTTGTTGAGTATTCCTGGTAAATTATATGGGAGGGTATTGATTGAGAGGGTGAAGGCATGTACAGAGCATCAGATTGGGGAAGAGCAGTGTGGTTTCAGAAGTGGTAGAGGATGTGTGGATCAGGTGTTCGCTTTGAAGAATGTATGTGAGAAATACTTAGAAAAGCAAATGGATTTGTATGTAGCATTTATGGATCTGGAGAAGGCATATGATAGAGTTGATAGTGATGCTCTGTGGAAGGTATTAAGAATATATGGTGTGGGAGGAAAGTTGTTAGAAGCAGTGAAAAGTTTTTATCGAGGATGTAAGGCATGTGTACGTGTAGGAAGAGAGGAAAGTGATTGGTTCTCAGTGAATGTAGGTTTGCGGCAGGGGTGTGTGATGTCTCCATGGTTGTTTAATTTGTTTATGGATGGGGTTGTTAGGGAGGTAAATGCAAGAGTTTTGGAAAGAGGGGAAAGTATGAAGTCTGTTGGGGATGAGAGAGCTTGGGAAGTGAGTCAGTTGTTGTTCGCTGATGATACAGCGCTGGTGGCTGATTCATGTGAGAAACTGCAGAAGCTGGTGACTGAGTTTGGTAAAGTGTGTGGAAGAAGAAAGTTAAGAGTAAATGTGAATAAGAGCAAGGTTATTAGGTACAGTAGGGTTGAGGGTCAAGTCAATTGGGAGGTGAGTTTGAATGGAGAAAAACTGGAGGAAGTAAAGTGTTTTAGATATCTGGGAGTGGATCTGGCAGCGGATGGAACCATGGAAGCGGAAGTGGATCATAGGGTGGGGGAGGGGGCGAAAATTCTGGGGGCCTTGAAGAATGTGTGGAAGTCGAGAACATTATCTCGGAAAGCAAAAATGGGTATGTTTGAAGGAATAGTGGTTCCAACAATGTTGTATGGTTGCGAGGCGTGGGCTATGGATAGAGTTGTGCGCAGGAGGATGGATGTGCTGGAAATGAGATGTTTGAGGACAATGTGTGGTGTGAGGTGGTTTGATCGAGTGAGTAACGTAAGGGTAAGAGAGATGTGTGGAAATAAAAAGAGCGTGGTTGAGAGAACAGAAGAGGGTGTTTTGAAGTGGTTTGGGCACATGGAGAGGATGAGTGAGGAAAGATTGACCAAGAGGATATATGTGTCGGAGGTGGAGGGAACAAGGAGAAGAGGGAGACCAAATTGGAGGTGGAAAGATGGAATGAAAAAGATTTTGTGTGATCGGGGCCTGAACATGCAGGAGGGTGAAAGGAGGGCAAGGAATAGAGTGAATTGGAGCGATGTGGAATACCGGGGTTGACGTGCTGTCAGTGGATTGAATCAAGGCATGTGAAGCGTCTGGGGTAAGCCATGGAAAGCTGTGTAGGTATGTATATTTGCGTGTGTGGACGTATGTATATACATGTGTATGTGGGGGGTTGGGCCATTTCTTTCGTCTGTTTCCTTGCGCTACCTCGCAAACGCGGGAGACAGCGACAAAGTATAATAAATAAAATAAAATAATAATTTTGAAGGTTTGTTGAATGTGTTTGATGATAGAGTGGCAGATATAGGGTGTTTTGGTCGAGGTGGTGTGCAAAGTGAGAGGGTTAGGGATAATGATTTGGTAAACAGAGAAGAGGTAGTAAAAGCTTTGCAGAAGATGAAAGCCGGCAAGGCAGCAGGTTTGGATGGTATTGCAGTGGAATTTATTAAAAAAGGGGGTGACTGTATTGTTGACTGGTTGATAAGGTTATTTAATGTATGTATGATTCATGGTGAGGTGCCTGAGGATTGGCGGAATGCTTGCATAGTGCCATTGTACAAAGGCAAAGGGGATAAGAGTGCTCAAATTACAGAGGTATAAGTTTGTTGAGTATTCCTGGTAAATTATATGGGAGGGTATTGATTGAGAGGGTGAAGGCATGTACAGAGCATCAGATTGGGGAAGAGCAGTGTGGTTTCAGAAGTGGTAGAGGATGTGTGGATCAGGTGTTTGCTTTGAAGAATGTATGTGAGAAATACTTAGAAAAGCAAATGGATTTGTATGTAGCATTTATGGATCTGGAGAAGGCATATGATAGAGTTGATAGAGATGCTCTGTGGAAGGTATTAAGAATATATGGTGTGGGAGGAAAAGTTGTTAGAAGCAGTGAAAAGTTTTTATCGAGGATGTAAGGCATGTGTACGTGTAGGAAGAGAGGAGAGTGATTGGTTCTCAGTGAATGTAGGTTTGCGGCAGGGGTGTGTGATGTCTCCATGGTTGTTTAATTTGTTTATGGATGGGGTTGTTAGGGAGGTGAATGCAAGAGTTTTGGAAAGAGGGGCAAGTATGAAGTCTGTTGGGGATGAGAGGGCTTGGGAAGTGAGTCAGTTGTTGTTTGCTGATGATACAGCACTGGTGGCTGATTCATGTGAGAAACTGCAGAAGCTGGTGACTGAGTTTGGTAAAGTGTGTGAAAGAAGAAAGTTAAGAGTAAATGTGAATAAGAGCAAGGTTATTAGGTACAGTAGGGTTGAGGGTCAAGTCAATTGGGAGGTAAGTTTGAATGGAGAAAAACTGGAGGAAGTAAAGTGTTTTAGATATCTGGGAGTGGATCTGGAAGCGGATGGAACCATGGAAGCGCGAGTGAATCATAGGGTGGGGGAGGGGGCGAAAATCCTGGGAGCGTTGAAGAATGTGTGGAAGTCAAGAACATTATCTCGGAAAGCAAAAATGGGTATGTTTGAAGGAATAGTGGTTCCAACAATGTTGTATGGTTGCGAGGCGTGGGCTATGGATAGAGTTGTGTGCAGGAGGGTGGATGTGCTGGAAATGAGATGTTTGAGGACAATGTGTGGTGTGAGGTGGTTTGATCGAGTAAGTAATGTAAGGGTAAGAGAGATGTGTGGAAATAAAAAGAGCGTGGTTGAGAGAGCAGAAGAGGGTGTTTTGAAATGGTTTGGGCACATGGAGAGAATGAGTGAGGAAAGATTGACCAAGAGGATATATGTGTCGGAGGTGGAGGGAACGAGGAGAAGTGGGAGACCAAATTGGAGGTGGAAAGATGGAGTGAAAAAGATTTTGAGTGATCAGGGCCTGAACATGCAAGAGGGTGAAAGGCGGGCAAGGAATAGAGTGAATTGGATTGATGTGGTATACCGGGGTTGACGTGCTGTCAGTGGATTGAATCAGGGCATGTGAAGCGTCTGGGGTAAATCATGGAAAGTTTTGTGGGGCCAGGATGTGGAAAGGGGGCTGTGGTTTCGGGCATTATTGCATGAGAGCTAGAGACTGAGTGTGAACGAATGGGGCCTTTGTTGTCTTTTCCTAGCGCTACCTCGCACACATGAGGGGGGAGGGGGATGGTATTCCATGTGTGGCGAGGTGGTGATGGGAATGAATAAAGGCAGACAGTGTGAATTGTGTGCATGGGTTTATATGTTTGTGTCTGCGTGTGTATATATATGTGTACATTGAGATGTATAGGTATGTATTAGGTATGTATATTTGCGTGTGTGGACGTGTATGTATATACATGTGTATGGGGGTGGGTTGGGCCATTTCTTTCGTGTTTCCTTGTGCTACCTCGCAAACGCGGGAGACAGAGACAAAGCAAAATAAATAAAAATAATATAATAATATAATAATATAATAATGTATGTGAGAAATACTTAGAAAAGCAAATGGATTTGTATGTAGCATTTATGGATCTGGAGAAGGCATATGATAGAGTTGATAGAGATGCTCTGTGGAAGGTATTAAGAATATATGGTGTGGGAGGAAAGTTGTTAGAAGCAGTGAAAAGTTTTTATCGAGGATGTAAGGCATGTGTACGTGTAGGAAGAGAGGAAAGTGATTGGTTTTCAGTGAATGTAGGTTTGCGGCAGGGGTGTGTGATGTCTCCATGGTTGTTTAATTTGTTTATGGATGGGGTTGTTAGGGAGGTAAATGCAAGAGTTTTGGAAAGAGGGGCAAGTATGAAGTCTGTTGGGGATGAGAGAGCTTGGGAAGTGAGTCAGTTGTTGTTCGCTGATGATACAGCGCTGGTGGCTGATTCATGTGAGAAACTGCAGAAGCTGGTGACTGAGTTTGGTAAAGTGTGTGGAAGAAGAAAGTTAAGAGTAAATGTGAATAAGAGCAAGGTTATTAGGTACAGTAGGGTTGAGGGTCAAGTCAATTGGGAGGTGAGTTTGAATGGAGAAAAACTGGAGGAAGTGAAGTGTTTTAGATATCTGGGAGTGGATCTGGCAGCGGATGGAACCATGGAAGCGGAAGTGGATCATAGGGTGGGGGAGGGGGCGAAAATTCTGGGGGCCTTGAAGAATGTGTGGAAGTCGAGAACATTATCTCGGAAAACAAAAATGGGTATGTTTGAAGGAGTAGTGGTTCCAACAATGTTGTATGGTTGCGAGGCGTGGGCTATGGATAGAGTTGTGCGCAGGAGGATGGATGTGCTGGAAATGAGATGTTTGAGGACAATGTGTGGTGTGAGGTGGTTTGATCGAGTGAGTAACGTAAGGGTAAGAGAGATGTGTGGAAATAAAAAGAGCGTGGTTGAGAGAGCAGAAGAGGGTGTTTTGAAGTGGTTTGGGCACATGGAGAGAATGAGTGAGGAAAGATTGACCAAGAGGATATATGTGTCGGAGGTGGAGGGAACGAGGAGAAGAGGGAGACCAAATTGGAGGTGGAAAGATGGAGTGAAAAAGATTTTGTGTGATCGGGGCCTGAACATGCAGGAGGGTGAAAGGAGGGCAAGGAATAGAGTGAATTGGAGTGATGTGGTATACCGGGGTTGACGTGCTGTCAGTGGATTGAATCAAGGCATGTGAAGCGTCTGGGGTAAACCATGGAAAGCTGTGTAGGTATGTATATTTGCGTGTGTGGACGTATGTATATACATGTGTATGGGGGTGGGTTGGGCCATTTCTTTCGTCTGTTTCCTTGCGCTACCTCGCAAACGCGGGAGACAGCGACAAAGTATAATAATAAAAAAAAATAATAATATAATAATAATAATAATAGTAAGTAAAGTTGTTATGGCTGCACATCAGTAAACCTCAGTCATCTAAATCTGCATGGAAGAAGGTATAGTCAAATAGATGATATTCAGTATTTTTGAATGCGGTGAATTCTTAGAGGATCTTGGCTGCCTTCCAAGCCACATTTATACCAATATCACTTGGAATAAATCTTCACAATGAACTGATAGTAGCCAGACCCTAACTAATTATCATTTAACATACACTAATGAATAACATAAGGCACAAATTCACTTAGTAATCTCCTTTCCTGATCATCAGTCTCTTTTTCACTTTCTGAGCACAAAATCATGGCTGTGAATAGTTCTCTGATGGATCCATGCAAGTGCATAAATCTACAGATGTTTCTTGCTTCTTTCATATGAAAACTCATTGGTAATGTAGCTCATATTGCTCTGATAGTCTATGGCTAGAAGACAGACTCTATGAAGTTAAGAATCAACTTACATAAGAATGGCATAAGACAGTTGTGGTTTTCTAGGATTCTGTTGAATTTTGATGGGTGAATGGATAATAGTGGGCACACAGCTCTACTTCAGTAGCAGTAATCATAGCAACAGCAGTAGGTGGCACCTACTTGTACTGCCACTATTCTGTAGTAGCAGCAATGGGTGGCTGACAAACACTGACCAGGGAAGTACTAACACCTGGGTTTCAGGAAGGATAATGGTGGTGGTACAGTTAACCAGCGCTGAGGCATTTGTTACAAACTCCCTTTTAGGCCCACACCAGTGTCCTTTTTCCTTGCCTCATTCACATGTGGGTTGTTAGCATTCAATCCCAACCCCCACCCTCCTTTTCTCCTCCACAACACTTACAACACATAATTCACTCCCATCTTTATTCATTTTTCTATTTTTCTTACTTTTCATTATCTCAAAACATTGCAGTGCAATCATCAATTAAGAGCAATACCACTAGTCAAGAAGGATTTAGTAGATTCCAGGGTCCACTTGACCACCATCATATGACTGGGATCCATGCCATTCCCATAGTTTCAGCTAACAGAACTGGTTCTTTCTCTTTCCCTTTCTGCAACATCTGCAGTCTTAATTCTAACTCTCCTTCTGTTGAACACTACCTGTTTGCTCCTCCCATGACCTGAAATCTTATTGTCCAAAGTTGTTTCTCCTTTGCACCATCAGATCTCCAACTATAATCTTATCATTTCTACTCTAATGTTGGAGTTTGAGCCTACAGTAGCACAAAGACAACAACTGCAAGCTACCCAGCTCTTGGATTCCATGGTGAAACTATATAAGCTTAATGTGGAATCTTAAATCTAGGGACAGAGAATATAAATTTCATTTTGAAGTTTTCTTTATAAACAATGTTCATTCCACTGATATCAATCCCCAGATGCTTTTTGTGTTTAGTCATGGAGAATATTTTGGCAAGGTCTTGGTGGGTACATATGATAGCAGTCCTTCATTCTTGAAGAAAGGATGTTATTAAGTATCTTTATATTCAACATTTAATAATTTGAAGATTCAAAATGAGGATTTCTAGCTTTTTCTTTTCTAATCCAAATCTCTATACTTGTTTGAAGGTTACTTGAGGATTCCCACATTCCAGTTCATCTACGAAGTGGTAATTTTGTCTGACCATTAAACACTGTCATCCTTAATTAATCATATAACTCCAGGAACCCCTTAACAATGTTCCTGGAGTTTTAAGGCAGTACTACAATCAGTGCCAGGAAAATAACAGACTCCTTTGACTCCTTTTCCATTGACCATGATACAGCCTCCCCTATGCAATTTTCATTCACAGTATAACCCTGTGTAGGCAAAGGTCTGGTAACAACCTACTGTCCTTCACTGAGTGAATCAATTCATTGAGTCCAACACATTATATACTTGATTTACTAACATAATGATAAAGGCTTATACACTTATAATGGTGCATAATTTTTTCTATCTGGTTGAGACAAACATGCATGAAAAGATATCATGAAAATGTATTATGTTCTAATGCTCTCAGAAGGGCATTACTGAACTATATCTAAATAAGTACACTTTAAAAGCAGAATTCAGTGTGTTACTTGCTAGTTACTATCCCTGTATGTACAGCAAATGAAAACCACTGAACAAAAATTTGTGAAACTGAAAACTGCAATATTTTTCAGTCCAAGTCTCACTAATAATTGTGATACTACTGGACAAGGGTAAAATACTTTCACCCCTATCCCCAGAGATGATATCATTCTAATTATGCCCTTCTATACACAGTTTGTTTCACGTGATGACAGAATTTTCTTTCTTTTCTAACTCATATAAATTTCACTGGATTCATGACGTCTCACACTAAACATGTTTATGCGTGAGTACGTGTCAAAATGTGCTTTAAGAAAAAAATCCTTCAAAACATTGGTATAGTTTAAAGTTGTGTTTGTAAAAGAAAAAAGCATGGAACTGATATAAAGTACTTACAGTCATGTGGAATGCAGATAGAAAATCCCCATATAAGACTTCAAAGAAACAATTCAGGAGAACTTTTGGATATGCTAGACATAAATCAATGGTACCAACCTGCGTGCCATTGACCTGCGGTCTTCATCACTCATTGCATGAAAAGGGCTCTCTCCATTATCTGCAACACATCACAAACTTTCAAGTAATCAAAAGTTTTTTTTAATATCTAACATCCCATTATAAACAGGTGAGTATATATGTATACATGAGGATGTCCTCTGATTAACTCACATTCCAATGTTGTTGCAATGTCAACACTGATGGTGACATGGGTGCTTTCTCTCTGCATGCTGAACACCTCAGAAAGTGGAACTTGCTGCTGTCCTGGAAAAACAGCCATCATTATCAACAGCAGAAAGTGAGAAAACAAGTTGAAGTGCACTTTGTATATGGAGAAATAAAAGGGCTGAAAGCATGGGTTCAATTTCATATATTGATAAAAATTTTGGAAGACTTTCTACAAGTCTAAAATATAAATCTTTGTCACAATGTCTTACATAGATTACTTCCAATACAGCGTATATACAGTTTATGTAACATACATTAACTCTTCTTTTATATAAATACTGAGAAACAATGCAGATATGAATAAGAACTTACATAAATAAATTTATATAAATAAAAACTTTCCATTTGGTATAAAGCTTCCTTTCACTGTATCCAATCTTTAACAAATCTTTAACATTCTCATTAAGCTTCCTTTCACTGTGTTCAATCTTTAACACTTTATTAGGTTTTCTTTCACTCTACCCTATCATTATCACTTTCCTGAAGATAAACTATGTCAGGCATGAATCTAACCAAATATGGAGCTTGTCTATTTCTTATTGTAAGTCACAGACATCGGACTTTGCAAAGTTGGGTGTGGCCTCCAGAAAGGGCATCAAAACCACTAAAGTCTAGATAATCTAAATGAATGACTTAATAGCTGAAGGCACCACTCACTGATATCACATATGTGATGTTACAGGTTATATGCATGCTTCCTACCCAAAGTTACCTCACAGATAATGTTTATAAACTTCTCAGCTTATTAGGATGCTATTAAAATTGCAAAGGGTGAAAGATTAGTTATTCATCCATATCTAAGGGGGTTCAGTTGCATAGCCCCTTAAATCCATCATTATCTATAGATTTATCTTACTTCTCTCATGACTTCAGCCTCATCCACAAGTATATTCAAAGTTGAGAGTGATTTCTTAATCTGCTTGAAAAGATATACTCACTTTGTTACTATTTTCTGTATGCCTAATTCTTGGAAATGGCCATGAAGAGACAGAGGGGTGGCACAATAAACCATTACCAAAGTAAAGCGTAATTAACAGTGTCTGAGGAAGACAGTACTTGATAATGGGGTTAAAACACCATCCTCCCTATCCTTATTAGATGTATAAATGAGGCTTTGCATGCTCTGACCACCATCAATCATATGAACCTGGCAGATGATCATTCAAAAGGCCTTAAAACTAAGCAGTCATCTGCCCAGGTCTGTGATATTATAGTGCAGTGATGAAATGGCATGAGTCAGGTAGACACAACCATCATTTACAGACCATTGGCATCTCTGCCTTAGATCTTTAACAATTAGGAATCAAGATTTATTTTCTTCTTTAAGGAAAGAGGGGCGTGAGCAAAACATGCCGCAGTTAAGTTCATCTCAGGTGAAAAGAATTTAGGGTATAAGAAAAACAAAGAAATTAATCAGAGATCCTAAGGTGTATGATAACCTGAGTCTTAAATGTAGAAAGGTCACAGGAGGAGAGAAATTTCCAAATCAATCATTGTTTGTCCACAAAAGGAAAAAAATATTCCTTTATATTTTCATGTCTAATACAGACAAGTGTGAAAGGATCTGCTTTATTCATCAAGAGTGAAGTTGCAGTAAAAGACACCAATAAAACAGTGTGCTCACAGACTTAGGACTGTCAAACCACTGCATCATACCAACTGAAGTCTAAATACAGGTGGCAGTCAAAACCCACACCAAGAAACATGCTCCTGCTCATAATATACAGAGTGAAAAACATGCTTTAAAGAAAGCTGCATATGCATATAATGTGAAAGAGGCATTTAACCACTTTATTTCACCAAAAATGAGACAAAATTTTCATCATAAGTTCCAGTTTTATATCAAATTTCAAAATTTCTTGTATTACTTAATGTGTTCTATTTTCTTTCACGTACCTGAACAACAGACAACTGTCATTTACACATGTCTCCTAGCTTTATAGTTAAGGGGTTCTGCCCTACTTCCCTAATCCAAATTAAGTTTGAACAGCCCTTGTTCACATAAGGGATAAGGAAAGCTGGGTCTCCTCACTTTCAGGGCCTCTTACCTATCAGGCCTTCAGATAATTTAAGCAAAGTCAGATCCTTTCATTTTCAGCCTTGATCTTACACCCCAGGCTACCAGGCCCTGGAATAACTTAAGGAAAGTCTCATCTTATTTTTGGAGGCCCCTCCCATCCCTACAAGTTTTAAAAATGCATTCAGGAAAATTTCTTACCATGTCACAGAACACACTAGGATGAAAGGAATCTTATCTTCACTCATACTACCATGGATATTGAGAACATTATATACAATTCACCAGTTGGAGAAGTAATCATGTAATGCTGAAGTTTGAATTTGTGATAAAAGAGGACAGTAAAAAAAAGAAAAAAAAAATCAGAGGTGAGACACGAAATAAAGTGGAGATATAACCGTGGAAACTTCACAAACCTCAAATAATTTCTAAGTTAACATAGATTAATAAATAGAGTTCAGTAGCTAACAACCACGGATTTGTGGTGAGAGGTTCCATGAGATTTACAATGAAAGAGTAATAGAGTGGGAATAGTAAGAAAGAGGAAGGAATAGTTTGATAAAAGATGTTATAATCAAAGGAACTTCAAGATGTGCGCTGGTTATGATACACATGGCACTCTAGCCAGCAAGCACCTGACTATATCGTAGGAATAGAAAAGATGAACAAAGAACCTTTGAAAAGAAACCTGTGGACAAGGCAGGTGAAATTCCAATCCTTTTCCACAAATTCATCAGGAGCCATTTGTCAGTTAAGGAGCTGCTAACCAAGGAAAAACTGTAAAGGATGATGTAAGGATATGTGAGGAACTGAATAACAAGTTCAAAAGTGTTTTCACATCGAAAGACACTATAGCTCCAACACCAGTGAAATGGAATGGGGAAGAGGTTTTGGAAATTGTTGAGATATCTAGAAAAGATGTTAACAGAATACTAAAAGGACTTAGCCCATACAAGGCTCATAGCACTGATGAAATTTCATCCTTTGTGCTACAGATGTGTGCAGATATGCTCGATAAGCCACTTGCAATACTGCTCAAGATGTCCATGGAGAGAAGTTTGGTGCCAAAGGAATACAAATGGACAACCTTTACACCTATATGTACAAAAAGGACTGGGAACAGCCACAGAACTAAAGAACAGTTTCTGTGGTGTGTAAGGTTCTCGAAAATTACTTTGTATGGAGCAGAAATTTTCCAAGTAACACAGCAGTGTTTTAAGGGTAAGAGGTCATGTGTAACTAACATCTCGAAGTTCCATGCAAGAAGTGAGCCCAGTCCTGGAAAAAGGGAAAGCTGGGTGGACTATCTGTATCTGGACTGCTAGAAGGCATATGACACTGTACCAAATTAGGAGAATGATCAACAAATTGGGTGATCAAGCAAAACAAGGGGGTAACTCTTATGATGGACAGGAGATTATGTCAGAGGATGGGAACAAAGGATGCATGTTAGAAGAGCCTTCATCACATGGGTTGAGGTGACCAATGAAGTGTCACAAGGTTCACTCTTTGACCATTACTCTTCTTGATCTATATCACCGACTTTGCCTGAAGGTTTGGAATCCTACTTGAATATATTTGCAAGTGATGCAAAGGTCATGAGGGAAGTGAAAAGTGAGCAGGATTGCAACAGCTTCCAATTGTCCTCAATATGAGTTTTGCCTAGCAGGAAATGAGCTTCATAATTCAAAGTATGTGAAAAACTTGGGAGGCGACATCATCCCTAAGTTATTGCCAGATTGCCATATGAAAAGAACTGTGAAGAAGACAAACTGTCTTCTGTCAAATATCAGAAACATTTTCAAGTACATGGATTAAGAAATATTTAGCAAGCATTCATATCCTACATAAGGCCAAAACAATATTACGCTTCTTAGGATTGGTCAACACACCAAGAGAAGCACAAAGATCTCATACAGAAGGTCCAGAGGAGGGCAACACAGAATTAAGAGAGATAAGCTACAGGGAAAGGCTTAAGGATCTAAATTTACCCACCTTGGCAGAGAGGAGAGTGTGGGGTGACTTGAACACAATCTTAAAATTTCAAAAGATATTGACAAAGTGGACAGAGGACAGTAGACAGTCCTTTGAGAGATGTGGGGCTAGAGTAACCAGAAGACATAACATGAAATCAAGTAAGAAACTTGTAAGTAAGGATGTAATGAAATACTTTTATAGTACAAGAGTGGCAGATGAATGGAGCAGAATGACTGAGAACATGGTTATAATTGCTGACAGAAGACATACACTTAAGAGGTTGTATGATAGTTGAGTGTTCAAGAAATGGAACCCCAAGCATGTAAGACTCCCTTCCCATACAGTACAAACAGGTAATTACAGGGATGTAAATTTGCTAATTCAACAAAGATGAGTGATACATACATGTGCAATATGCCTTCACAGCATACACAATAATGTGTACCATATACACTTCATACAGGTCCGTAAAATTGGTGATGAGAGTAGACATCTCTAATGCAGAATGAGATAGTGTAAGTGAGGATGCAAGGCAAGGAATGGTTGTACAGAGAACTGTAAACACAAGATGCAGTTTACACTGAAAGATAAGACTGTACACCACATCATTCCAATTCACTCTATTCCTTGCTTACCTCTCACCCTCCTGTATATTTAGGCCCTGATCGCTCAAAATCTTTTTTGCTCCATCCTTCCAACTCCAATTTAGCCTCCTGCTTTTCCTTGTTCCCTCCACTTCTGATTCATATATCCTCTTTGTCAATCTTTCCTCACTCATTCTTTCCATAAGTCCAAACCATTTCTACACACCCTCTTCTGCTCTCTCAACCTTCGCCCCCTCCTCCACTCTGTGACTCTTTTCCACTTCCATGGTTCCATTCGCTGCTAAGTCAACTCCCGCATATATAAAACAATTCATTTCCTCCAATTTTTCTCCATTCAGACTTATATATATAGTGTTAATGGGATGGCCTTGATTAGGGCCTCAGCTGCCCATGCAGTCTCAGCTTAAAAACAAAAAATCTGTCAAAATCACATCACAGAAGAAAATAAACAATCAATGGCTTACTCTCCCTTAAGCGTATTTCCTCAAAGTGCTGAAGAAGAGTCTGGATGTCTGTCTCTGTAAGGTATACTCCATCAGGTCGTATCTGTTGAGGAGCAGGAGCTGGCAAGAAGTTGCAGATCTTTTCAACGTAGTCTCTGTAAATCAATAAGAACTGATGAAAGAAACTCCAATACAATACCATGCTCAGAACATATATTTTCATTTCACACACAGACACACACACACAATTTTTTTTCATAAGTATCCACCATTTCCTGCATTAGCAAGGTAACACCTCAGACAGACTAAGAAAGGCTTCATGCGCTCACATCTATTCTCTAGCTGTCATGCGCACTGCCTCAAAATTATAGCCCCCAATCCACAACCAAGCCCCACAGACCTTTTCACGGTTTCCCACAGCTGCTTCACATAACCTGGTTTGGTCCATCTACATCATATCACCCTCTGTATATCAATCACTTCAATTCCTTTAATCCTGTGAACATCTTTAACCCTCCTACATGTTCAAGCCCTGGACACTAAAAAATCTTTTCACTCCATTCCTCCACTTCCACTTTGGTCTCCCCTTTCTCCTATTCCCCTCTACTTCTGACACATATATTCTCTTTTTCAGCCTCTCTTCACTCATTCTCTCCATATGTCCAAACCATTGCAGCACACCCTCTTCAGCTTGTTCAACCACACTCTTCTTATTACCAAACCTCTCTCTTACCCTTTTATAACAAGGATAGTTTTCATAAACTATTTCAATATTTACCTAGATTACATGAATATATTTTAGTTTTTATAGACTTTTAAGGTCATGTAGACTAACTGCTACAAAAAGGAAAGCAAAATGAAATATGTTGAACATGTAAATAAAACGTAAAACCATACTGAGCGCATCGTTCCAAAAATTGGAGAAACTTTGGATACAAAGTCTTACCCATGTCTAAATGACTTGAAAACTGGAAAATACTGAAACAAAAGGAACTTTCCAGTTAAATATGGCTTTGGTATGTTAACACTGTGTGATATACATCTTATGTAAAGTTTTTTTTTTTTTTTTTCTTCTTTGTCGCTGTCTCCCGCGTTTGCGAGGTAACGCAAGGAAACAGACGAAAGAAATGGCCCAACCCACCCCCATACACATGTATATACATACGTCCACACACGCAAATATACATACCTACACAGCTTTCCATGGTTTACCCCAGACGCTTCACATGCCCTGATTCAACCCACTGACAGCACGTCAACCCCCGTATACCACATCGATCCAATTCACTCTATTCCTTGCCCTCCTTTCACCCTCTTGCATGTTCAGGCCCCGATCACACAAAATCTTTTTCACTTCATCTTTCCACCTCCAGTTTGGTCTCCCACTTCTCCTCGTTCCCTCCACCTCCGACACATATATCCTCTTGGTCAATCTTTCCTCACTCATTCTCTCCATGTGCCCAAACCATTTCAAAACACCCTCTTCTGCTCTCTCAACCACGCTCTTTTTATTTCCACACATCTCTCTCACCCTTACGTTACTTACTCGATCAAACCACCTCACACCACACATTGTCCTCAAACATCTCATTTCCAGCACATCCATCCTCCTGCGCACAACTCTATCCATAGCCCACGCCTCGCAACCATACAACATTGTTTGAACCACTATTCCTTCAAACATACCCATTTTTGCTTTCCGAGATAATGTTCTTGACTTCCACACATTCTTCAAGGCTCCCAGAATTCCCCCCCCCCCCCCCACCCTATGATCCACTTCCGCTTCCATGGTTCCATCCGCTGCCAGATCCACTCCCAGATATCTAAAACACTTTACTTCCTCCAGTTTTTCTCCATTCAAACTTACCTCCCAATTGACTTGACCCCCAACTCTACTGTACCTAATAACCTTGCTCTTATTCACATTTACTCTTAACTTTCTTCTTTAACACTTTACCAAACTCAGTCACCAGCTTCTGCAGTTTCTCACATGAATCAGCCACCAGAGCTATATCATCAGCGAACAACAACTGACTCACTCACTTATGTAAAGTACTCTTTCTAAAAGAGTATGATTGCATTACAAAAGTGGGTGGAATATTTGCAATGGGAGTGGATCAATTTAAAGACTGAATACTGAACATTTTATGGATACAAAAATGAATACCAGAGATACAACTATAACAATATATTTTAGTTTGGGAAATGAATGTACAAACAGTAAAAGACTGCATGTGAAATGGAAGGAAAGAGTGTGGAGGTGCACATATGAGAATGTAAGTATATGCAGATGTGAAATAATGTAAAGTAACTATAATATTTGTGCTTGATCTGCCTGGATCTTCCTGGTAAAAACTGTGTTTCAATATACCAAACAGCCATGTGGCTCATTTGTTCTCATCCAATAAGTAATGACCAAATTTTTTGTAAGCAGCATTAGCTATTCTAATGTCTCACCTGTTGCTGAAGAGAACATGTGTACGAAGGGCAACAATCTCATAAAGGTCTCTCACAAGAGCTCTGGGAAGTGTCTCCATCACCAGTGCTAAAATCTGATAAAAATAAGCATTTTTAGTTCATGAATTATATCTCTTTTGATAATAATCCCTACTTTGGTGTCAGCCACTCCCCCATTCATTGTTTCCTCAGCCAGTTCATGACTGCCAGAACCATGACTGGTAATTTGATTTTTACCAAACCTCAGCTTTTGCAGTTGTTAGTGTCTGCCTAAAGATGGTCATAGACAGCACTGAGAGAAGTTTCTTTAGTAAATGAAAGAGGGAAAGGAAGGGAAAGGAGAAACAAAAACAATGTTCATGAGGGTCTGTTTCAAGAGAGAAAAGGTTTTCACTCTTCAAACTATATATTTCTCTCCAACTGATAATGGTTCTCTGAAGAAAACAAGGCTGTAGAAGACAGTTATACAACCAGATGACCTGGTAAACCACCACGTCATCAGTACACTAGCTTGGCCTATATACACTTTTTGGCTTTTGATTCGGTCTTTGTATCCACCACTAATACTTGAGAATATGAAAAGATCTTGACTGAGAATCGAGAAATATCCAGAAAGACACAGAAATCATGACCAAAGATGCCCAGTAAGAAGTGTTCTCAAACAACTTTAAGCCCTATGAGGATTTGAGCTGGTGCTACCTTTAGGTAGATCCATGTTCCCTAATGTATCATGGCACACTAGACAAGATGTTGGATGGCAATGGAAACTTGTAAATCATCCACAAGTTCTACAAGAACAAAAAATCCTCCAAGGCAAAGCCTCTTGTCATTTGGAACCTCATACATTCAGAGGTAAAAAAAAATATGGAAATGATTAGCTAATGTCTGCTGCAGGGTTAAATAACTCAAAGTTTCAAATTAGTATAGCCCATTTAAAATATTCTTTTTGTTCCTTCATCTATAAATTAATCCTACAAGAGCTGGGCCCATACACTTAATTCTCTGCTGAGAAAATTAAGAAAACTTGATCAGAAAGGAAGTAAAGGAAGAGAGAGCAAAACAAAGAAAATGAAAATGGCCACCACCTTATAGAGTGAAGACAATGTGGATCTAACTGTGTAACAATTTTCTTCAAAGAAAACCAAAGCTACTTACAATTGTTTGGATATTCTGAAAATAAAAAAGGATACCAATCTATGATGAAAGAGGGTACAGGCTTTATAAGGACTACCCCAGCATCCATGTGACTAAGATGGTAAGCTAGCAAAATCTAAGGAATACAGAAAATCTGAGGTGCTGACTCAGGTCACATGATTGTTGAATGGCTGAGAAATCACCACAAACAAGCAATTGGCTGAAGGGGTGAATGACTATCAAAGGATGGTGAATTCCCACAATACTGGTAGGGGATTAGTGAATTCTACTCCCTTGAGAGAACTGAGCTTTCTTGTTCATGGGGAGATAAAAAATCATAAGTGCAAATGATCTTTGGTATGTATTTCAATCCTTCAGAATCCATTTCAGTATGCTTCAACTAACCTTAAATCCTTGCTTATCAAATTCTTCATAGCGACCTCGGCGAATCACTTGCTGTGACCACCTGCAAAAGTCTTCACATTCAATCTCAAAGTTCCTCTAAATATTGTCATCATGACTAAAACACTTAATGCAACATAAAGCACTTCAGTTACAAAACATAAAGATTTCAAAACTGAAACTGCTTAAAGATTGAACATTTTTAATTCATAACAGCAACATGTAATAGCAGTGAATGAATGAGGATGTAAGAAATCATAACCTTAAACCCCAGCCTATCAAATTTTTTGTGGCGACCTCAGTGAATCACCTGCTGTGACCACCTGCAAAAGTCTTCACGTTCAATCTCAAAGTTCCCCTAAATATTGTCAACATAACTAAAACACTTAATGCGACATAAAGCACTTCAGTTACAAAACCTAAAAATTTCAAAACTGAAACTGCTTAAAGATTGAACATTTTTAATTCATAACAGCAACATGTAATAGCAGTGAATGAATAAGGAAAGTAATGTAAGAAATCATAACCTTAAACCCCAGCCTATCAAATTCTTTGTGGCAACCTGCAAAAGTCCTCACATTCAATCTCAAAGTTCCCCTAAATATTGTCATCATAATTAAAAAACTTAATGCAACATAAAGCACTTCATTTACAAAACCTAAAAATTTCATAACTGAAACTGCTTAAAGATTGAACATTCCTAATTCATAACAGCAACATGTAATAACAGTGAATGAATGAGGAGAGTGATGTAAGAAATCAAAACCTTAAACCCCTGCTTATCAAATTCTTTGTGGCGACCTGCAAAAGTCCACACATTCAAGCTCAAAGTTACTGTAAATATTGTCATTATAGGTAAAATGCTTATGGTGGTTAATGGGACATAAAGCACTTCAGTTACAAAAACTAAAAATTTCAGACTTGAAACTACTTAAAGACTGAAAATTTCTTATAATAGTAACATGTATTAGTGGTGAATGAGTAAGGTGAGTAATGTGAGAAATCATAAGTGTTAGTGTGGATATGATCTGCACAGAGTTAGTATGTTCAGATACATCAATACAGAAACAACAGCCTCTTCACTCTTTTCTTAAATCTTTTTTTATCATAGTTCAACCTACACAGTAAACTACAGCTAATAGGTTAGCATCAGTCAGCAACCCAAAGATATCTGATGTTACTCACAACACCACCAAAGTAGTTTTCTAGCCATGCATTCAGCAGCTATACCACCTAGTTGAGGAGCAAAAAATATTATTCATGAGAAAAATATGAAAAGAAAAAGGAAATATACAAAAAACATATAATCTTTAGCAAACAGTAATTTCTGGAGTGACCTGGTGTGAGACATTCCCAATGACCATACACACATTTAGAAATTTTATGGGCATATGTTATGAATACAAAAATATATAGGAGCACAGCATACTCCAACATCCACACTCTGACTCTAACTTAGGGTTCTTCCCAGACATGCATTTTCTAATCAATGTCACCTAACTTTCAAAATCATCACAAAACTTCCAATGTCACACAATTGTAAGCAACACAACTGTTTGTGCCATCACACATTTGCTGTACACAACAGCTGACATCATCATATATGCTAACTCTGCTAAACAGATACCACTCTAAGCCAGAATACTCTTACAAAACACACAACTCACCTACACCTCACAAGATTGTCAGTGGCTATAACCAGCATCCTTCGAGAGTTACGCACAGCGTCCTCCACGTTCTCTATTAAAGACATGGGATGAAGATCTGTATAAATGAATTGAGAAGCTCTATGCACCTGATCTATCCCATGTAAATGGGAAGGGAGTTAATGATATGCATAAACTTTTTGGTATTAACAAAATGCTGTTCATACATAAACATAGTGCTTACGTAAAATCTATGAAACTGCTTCAAATTGACAAACTGCAAGTCTGCAAGGAAAGAGGTACGTGTGTTCTCACTTAATTGTAAATTTCACAGAACTTTTCACCACAATACCCTTGTTCCTGGCATCTGAACTCCATATCTCAATTTATGTTACCACTGAAATCGTTAAATCTTGTGTAGTTTCCAAGATCTCCTCAAGACCTGTCTCATCTCTGCTCTTTTATCTTCCTCATTCACCACATAATCATATTCAAGCATTACATGATCAATTTTTCGAGGTAGTGTATCATATATCATACTTTCTACAGGGAGAGCTAAGTCATTGAGTACCTATACTACAAATGATAAAACACCTCATTCTTGGTACTATTGTTATAAGTAATGGTCTACAGGACTTTTAACACATACAGAGATCAACTACCCCCTCCTCCTCCCCTTCCTTCCTCAAACAATGTCACTTCAGTGTTTCATTGAACCCAAGCATGTCCAGGTGCTAACAGGGGTTACTGTGAAAATAGTGAAGACAAAGTGCAACAAAGTATGCTGAAAAGTATCCCAACACTGCTGTACCATACTGCAATGCAGTGGCACTTAACTGCCAAGTTTCATGAAACTGGATCAGTTGCAGATGCGACAAGATACAATAGGCCAGCAGCAGTAACATAAAACATTTGATATTCAGACTGCATAATGCAAAGCCTGAAAAAGTCCATTCATAAATTGGCACAGTAGATGGGTTTCTTGTACAGCAGCACACAAAGAGTGCACCTGCATCTTTACAAGATAACACCAGTGAATGAACTAAAAAAAGGGACATCAAGCATGCTGAATATTGCCAATGGTTTAGAGATTTTATTACTTCCAATGGAGTGGATATTAATACTAGACATTACATTCTTTACTGATAAAGTGTTGTTTCATTTATCTGATTACATCAATACCGAAAACAATCAAGTTTGGTCGGTGACTAATCTACGTAAGATCAAGGAAGCACTATCATATGATCAAAAGGTTGGTGTGTGGTGCAACATATCATGAAATTGGATAACTGGCCCCATATTCTTCAGTGGCACTATCAATTCAGAACATTTTGTGAAGTGAATCTTTACCCCTTCATTGGACATTTAAATGAGGATGAAACTGCATACATCTACTTCCAAACTTCCGACGGGACATTGCTGCTGCACACATGACTTGTGTCTCCGTGAAGTTACTGCACTGAGACTGTGCTATGCATTTGGGGACAGAATAATTTCAAACATCATTTGGCCACCACAGTTGCTAGGTCTTACATCCTCTGATTATTAGCTATGGGGAGCAATGAATGGTAGTTTGCAAAAGAAAATCTTCACACTCTCCCTGAACTGACAGGAGCCATGATAAATTCCATCAGGAACATCTCTCATTGATTTGTCAGTAGAGGTATGTCTATATGCATGCGAGTGCCATTCCTAACTTAAGAAAGTATGGAAAATGTATTCATACTATGTACCAAGGCTGAATATGTTTGTTGTTTACAATAGGTTCAGTGACTTCTAGTTCACCCTGTATACCATGGCAGTCTGTGTAAAGATTTAGTAATATGGGTGAATCAGTCCCTCTAAAGTAAGTTTGATTGGAAAACCTACAGCAAGATATCGTCTTAAGGCTACCAATATTCTTGATCTATGTTAATGACACAGATGAAGAACTTGATTAATATAGAATATATTTACTGATGATGCTCAAACCATGAAAGAAGTAAGGAATGGCCAGGATCTGATGAAGTTACAAAGGGAATCAGACTAACTACGGAGTTCATCAGTATGTGGTTGATAAACCTAAACTCAGGCAACTGCAACTGTATGGTAATGAAGACAGGACACAGTAAAATGAGGCCTTATTATGATGGTGATCTGGCAGGAAAGAAGCCACTTGAATCTGTTTGTCAATTGGAATGGGGCTTATGCAAACTAAATGCCAAAACTCCACATTAAGAGAGCTTTTGAAGAGGCAACTTATCTCATTAAAGGTTAGCATTAGAACTGCATTTTAGCACATGTATATGGGAATGCGTTGTAAATTGTTTACACCTTATGTTAGATCTGAATCAAAATATGGTTTTCAAGTTTGGTCATCTTATTTAAAGAAGCAAACATTTAACAGACAAGGTCAAGAGGAGGGCCATAAAGATGATACACGAAAAAAGAAAGCTTAACTATATGCAGAGGTTAGAATCCGTATGTTTGCCTACCATCAAACAGAGAGGAATAAGGGGACTTAATTACAACTTTCATGATTCCTGTCAAACATGTTATGTGAAAAAAGAAAGTATAATTATATACAAAGGTTAGAAGCTCTATGTTTCCCCACTATCGAAGACATAATACAGAAAAACAATTACAACTTCGATGTTTCTCAAATAATCTAACAATGCTGACAGCTTGCAGTTCCCTGTAAAATGCTGAGAAAGAGCAACTAAATATTATAGCAAGAAATTAAGCACTGAATTCATTTGAAAAGATGTAAAGAAGTATTTCCACAGTAATATATTTGTACAAGAGTGGAGGTAGCTGAGTATCGAAACTGAAAGAGATTATGAAAGTTGCATGAAAAAGTTCAAGAGAAAGGGGCCCATCATGTACTTATTCATGGCATTTGTTTACTTACTCCTACCTAAGGACCTCCCTTTTAGGGGGATACTTTACAAACAGATAGTTACTTAAGTGTGATGAGACAAATGACCATACCTAAAACCCAGTCTCCTGGCCTGAAGACATTATCGTGCCAAGCCACACAGTAACCATGATGAGTGAGTGGAATGACAACATGCCCCCGTACCAGTTCATTATCCAATGTGGAATGAACAATGAAGACATCATACCTCCTCTATTAGGGAAGAAGAGCGATTTCACATAAAAAACAAGCACTGCAATTAAATACAAGAAATGTAAGGATCATGGTAATGTTTGTTTTAAATCCAACAAAAAATCTTCAACATGCACGGGAATGATTCAACATATGTGAATGGTGGAAGGTAGGCAGATTAGGGTAGTGAGTGGTGGGATGAAGAAGTAAATTTGCTAGTGAAAGAGAAAAGAGAGGCATTTGGGTGGTGCTTACATGGGAGGAGTGCAAAAAAATGGGAGATGTATAAGAGAAAGCGGCAGGAGGTCAAGAGGAAGGTGCAGGGGTTAAAAAAGAGGGCAAATGAGAGCTGGGATGAGAGAGTATCATTAAACTTTAGAGAGAATAAAAAGATGTTTTGAAAGGAGGTAAATAATGTGCAAATAAAGTGATGGAGTGAGGAAGAGTATTCTGAAGTATTTTGAAGGATTGGTGATAAGAGTGGTATATGTAGGGTGTTTTGGTTTAGGTGGTATGCAAAATGGGAGAGTCATGGAGAGTGGTTTGGTGTAGGTAGATGAGTTGGTGAAAGCCTAACCACAAGAAATATCATTGAATCTTCTGTCAGTAAATACAAAAAGAATTATAATGTTAATGTTAATATTTGTGAAGCTCTATAAAAATTGGAGGTGAATGCAAGTTTTATAGAGAGGGGCAAGTATGCAGTCTGTTGTGGATGAGAGGGCTTGGAAAATGAGTCAGTTGGTGTTCGCTGATGATACAGCACTGGTGGCTGATTCAGGTGAGAAACTGCAGAAGCTGGTGACTGAGTTTGGTAAAGTGTGAGAAAGAAGAAAGCTGAGAGTAAATGTGAATAAGGGCAAGGTTATCAGGTACAGTAAGGTTGAGGGACAAGTCTATTGGGAGGTAAGTTTGAATGGAGAAAAACTGGAGGATATCTGGGAGTGGATTTGGCAGCAGATGGAACCATGGAAGTGGAAGTCAGTCACAGGGTGGGGGAGGAGGCGAAGGTTCTAGGAGCTTTGAAGAATGTGTGGAAGGCAAGAACATTATCTCAGAAAGCAAAAATGGGTATGTTTGAAAGAACAGTGGTTCCCACAATGTTATATGGTTGCGAGGCATGGGCTATAGATAGGGTTGTGCAGAGGGGGGTGGATGTGTTGGAAATGAGATGTTTAAGGACAATATGCGGTGTGAGGTTGTTTGATCGAGTAAGTAATGAAAGGGTAAGAGAGATGTGCGGTAATAAAAAGAGTGTGGTTGAGAGAGCAGAAGAGGGTGTATTGAAATGGTTTGGTCACATGGAGAGAATGAGTGAGGATTGATTGACAAAGAGGATATATGTGTCAGAGGTGGAGGGAACGAGAAGTGGGAGACCAAATTGGAGGTAGAAGGATGGAGTGAATAAGATTTTGAGCGATCGGGGCCTGAACATGCAGGAGGGTGAAAGGCATACAAGGAATAGAGTGAATTGGAAAGACGTGGTATACCGGGGTTGACGTGCTGTCAATGGATTGAACCAGGGCATGTGAAGCATCTGGGGTAAACCATGGAAAGTTTTGTGGGGCCTGGATGTGGAAAGGGAGCTGTAGTTTCGGTGCATTATACATGACAGCTAGAGACTGAGTGTGAACGAATGTGGCCTTTGTTGTCTTTTCATAGCACTACCTCGCGCACATGCGGGGAGGAATGGGGTGTCATTTCATGTGTGGCGGGGTGGTGATGGGAATGAGTAAAGGCAGCAAGTATGAATTATGTACATGTGTATATATGTATATGTATGTGTATGTATATATATGTATACATTGAAATTTATAGGTATGTACAGGTGCATGTGTGGAAGTGTATGTATATACATGTGTATGTGGGTGGGTTGGGCCATTCTTTTGTCTGTTTCCTTGCGCTACCTTGCTAACGTGGGAGACAGTGACAAAGTATAATAAAATATAAAACAAATAAATATATATATTGTCTGTGTATGTGTATGTATATGTTGATATGCATGTGTGTGTGTATGGGTTTTTTTTTTTTTTTTTTTTTTGCTTTGTCGCTGTCTCCCGCGTTTGCGAGGTAGCACAAGGAAACAGACGAAAGAAATGGCCCAACCCACCCCCATACACATGTATATACATACGTCCACACACGCAAATATACATACCTACACAGCTTTCCATGGTTTACCCCAGACGCTTCACATGCCCTGATTCAATCCATTGACAGCACGTCAACCCCGGTATACCACCTCGATCCGATTCACTCTATTCCTTGCCCTCCTTTCACCCTCCTGCATGTTCAGGCCCCGATCACACAAAATCTTTTTCACTCCATCTTTCCACCTCCAATTTGGTCTCCCACTTCTCCTCGTTCCCTCCACCTCCGACACATATATCCTCTTGGTCAATCTTTCCTCACTCATTCTCTCCATGTGCCCAAACCATTTCAAAACACCCTCTTCTGCTCTCTCAACCACGCTCTTTTTATTTCCACACATCTCTCTTAACCTTACGTTACTTACTCGATCAAACCACCTCACACCACACATTGTCCTCAAACATCTCATTTCCAGCACATCCATCCTCCTGTGCACAACTCTATCCATAGCCCACGCCTCGCAACCATACAACATTGTTGGAACCACTATTCCTTCAAACATACCCATTTTTGCTTTCTGAGATAATGTTGTCGACTTCCAAACATTCTTCAAGGCTCCCAGGATTTTCACCCCCTCCCCCACCCTATGATCCACTTCTGCTTCCATGGTTCCATCCGCTGCCAGATCCACTCCCAGATATCTAAAACACTTTACTTCCTCCAGTTTTTCTCCATTCAAACTTACCTCCCAATTGACTTGACCCTCAACCCTACTGTACCTAATAACTTTGCTCTTATTCACATTTACTCTTAACTTTCTTCTTTCACACACTTTACCAAACTCAGTCACCAGCTTCTGCAGTTTCTCACATGAATCAGCTACCAGTGCTGTATCATCAGTGAACAACAACTGACTCACTTCCCAAGCTCTCTCATCCCCAACAGACTTCATACTTGCCCCTCTTTCCAAAACTCTTGCATTCACCTCCCTAACAACCCCATCCATAAACAAATTAAACAACCATGGAGACATCACACACCCCTGCCGCAAACCTACATTCACTGAGAACCAATCACTTTCCTCTCTTCCTACACGTACACATGCCTTACATCCTCGATAAAAACTTTTCACTGCTTCTAACAACTTGCCTCCCACACCATATATTTTTAATACCTTCCACAGGGCATCTCTATCAACTCTATCATATGCCTTCTCCAGATCCATAAATGCTACATACAAATCCATTTGTTTTTCTAAGTATTTCTCACATACATTCTTCAAAGCAAACACCTGATCCACACATCCTCTACCACTTCTGAAACCACACTGCTCTTCCCCAATCTGATGCTCTGTACATGCCTTCACCCTCTCAATCAATACCCTCCCATATAATTTACCAGGAACACTCAACAAACATATACCTCTGTAATGGGTATATGTATATGTATATGTATGTATATATGTGTATATGAGTGGATGGGCCATTCTTCGTCTGTTTCCTGGCACAACCTCGCTGACACGGGAAACAGCGATTAAGTATAATAAATAAATAATAAAACATGCATATACATACACATGCACAGGCTTATACATATATACACATGTACATATTCATACTTGCCTGCCTTCATCCACTCCTAGTGCTAACCTGCCCCACAGGAAACAGCATCACTACCCACTGCTTCAGTAAGGTAGCATCAGAACAGACAAAAAAAGGCCACATTTGTTCAATAGGTTGTGCAATACCAAAGATAAATTTGGAATTGACCCCAAAGGTGTTTGACTCCTTGTATTATGCAAATATGCAATTAGTGACAGTTAAATCAAAGACTTGCCTTAATAAGTTCACTAGAGTTGAAAATTGTCCAAATGGGGACTGAAGTGCAAAAAGAGGAATGACCATTCACTAATGGTGACTGTGCCTTACTTGTAATAAGAATCTATATGAAGTAGCTACTAACCCCAACTGTGACATCCCTATCATCAAGATGAAGAGGTTTCCTTAAGAAACACAGTTTGTAGCGTCTGATCAATATGGAGTAACAGATGACAAGAGAGGGGACGATGATGATAAAGTAGGCTACCAGACTCATGAAAACACGATCATGTGATCTCTCATGGCATGCCTGTGAGGATGAAAAAATCATCAAGACATTAGGAAGAATACTACTGAAGTAACTGGGAGTAAATATATTAGTTAAAATGAGGATATACACATAAGTTAATTCTATCAAATGTTGAGCTTCTAATTTCATTTCTACATTACAACTTAAGTGTATGAAATTGTAATCAACAATAATATACAACAGAAATTGACAAAAGCTAATTCCATATAACTGGAAATCAAGGTAAACTAAAATCTAGTTTCCCTTAAAAATGGAAAGTTCACACACAAAGTTGATGGCTAAATGCTCAGGAAGATTTATAGAGTACACCTATGTATGGACAGTTCATGCCTTAGTAGCTAAATCTCATTTAGTGTCTCATAATTTCATACACAATACTAGTAACTATACATGTATCCACGAATGGAAGATTTGTTTGAAACATTGGTAGCTAAGCTGTCTGCTGTGAATGGTAGCTAAACTTCGTTGTGAATGACACTACAGTTCATACATAGCATTGGTAAATAAAAATTTGACCTTGCATGTGAATGGCTCCTACACAAGAATAATTGCTGAATCTTCCCTTTTGTACTAAGAGCTCATTAAAACCACTCTGCAGCTAGATGTGTATGGATAGTTTTTACAAAACTCTTCCATCTATGTATCTCGTATCTTTAACCCACTGAGACATAATTCTTTTAATGGTCACCATTCCTTGTATGACTTTTTTAAAGAAATCAATAAATAGAATAATTACTAATTCTTCAACTACTCCAGCTGTATAAACATGGACCATGGGTAACTTCTCCATCTGTTTATATACAAATTAGGATTTCTTGCCATAATTTTAAAGCTATGTACTGGGAATGGATTTAGGAGGTAGGGTATATTGGTGCTAAATTCCTTCATAGGACTTAACATTTCAGTTGCTCTTCAGGCACAAGAGGAGGAGGTTACACACTTTGTGCTTATGTTGCAGCCACAGCAAAAATTTCCCTACATTTCCTCTGATGTATGTCCTATGTTCATTGATACTATTCAAAGAGTGTATGAACATATCAATGATCAAAATGGATTGAATTCAGTATGATAATAATTCCATCATTGCATGTTATAGTTAAAAAAATCATGATAAAACAAGCCTGGTGGCAACACTCTCTGTCCACTATTATCTATAATACTCATGGCACAGCAATGTATCTCGTACTTTACATGGCTAAATTTACCTTTACATTTCAATTTCCCATTTGCTACAGATAAAGATATTTTCATATAACTTGAAAAAAAGTCACAAAGGAATAGACAAAAAAATTCATTGAGAGGTGAAGAGGTTCCTTCAAATCATCCACATGAGTGTGAAAGAATTATGGACATTTAAGGCTCCATAAACATCATCACTATCATTAAAAATTTTCACAAATGCACAGGTTTAATGCAAGTCAATAATTTGGCAACAATATCAACTCATACAAGATTGTGCACAGAATAATACAACTGCAAAGTGATGAGTTATCTCGACAAAGAATATTAATGTATTACCTGTGTTCACATTTATATGGAGAGCTCAAATGCATGCAGCCTCTCAGTTCAACCACATATAACCTTAAACTGTGTTCAGTACGGCATTTGAAAAAGAAACAGGTCTCTCACATTAATATGAAAACTTCTCTCTTTTATCAAACTGGATGTAATACTGACTAACACTTTCAGTGCTCTCATTCTCAACTGTGGCAAGCAATTAGAGTGTAATGATCCTTAATTTAGCAACTGAAAAATTTAGCACTAGAGTCTATTGAGTGGTCACTGATGGTAACCCAAACATAGAATGAGTCACTGGAACAATTCGGGAGCCTTAAACACCCTCTCATAAGCATGGGAGACAGTCATGAACCTTTTTTGAATGCATTTTGGATATCTGAGTTTTCTTGAACCTCCTTCCCAAACCATTTCACTAGAGTAGGAATAATAGCACATTCCATTGTGCAAACACTTTTAAACTTGTCATTCAGTTCCTCACAAATCCTTACATCATCCTTTACAAGTCTTCCCTCTGAATCCTTTAGCTTGTGTTTAATACTTTTCTCAGTGAATTTATCTTAATCTTTCCATACCTGGGTCAATGCCTGTCTTGACTTCCTGATCTCCATGGTAATTCTTCGTTTGTTTCCCAATTTACTTCATTTGTACCTTCATTCCCTATATCTTTTCCTAAAGCATTTACTCCCTCTCTCTCTCTTCCTCTGCATCTATATTCCCTTTTGTATCCTAAATCAAAATAAGTGCAATGGTGGCTTGGTTGGTGGTAATGGTGAGTTCCTATTTTCAGCTTCAAAGAAACAGAATAATGACAAGAAACATTTTCTCTGATAGATATGGAAATGTTTCTTAAAGAATTCTTATATGATCATTGGAGAATTTGTTTAAATAAACAATTCATAATATCATGTAGCTACTTGACAAAGTTTTGAATAGAGACCATTTAAGGTTAAAATGGCATAATAGTTTCAGAGAAGATTTAAAGATAAAACATTACTGGACAGACAACAGATGATAATGGATGAAAAATTGAACCAAATCTCTAAAGCCTTCGGCTGAAAAAAGAAGGGGGTATGGATAGGGGAACCAGCTTGTTCCATTAGAATGACCTTGGTGACAGTGTCTGCATTGATATCTGTGTCCTTCAAGCTGCTTGGCAGATGGCACTTCATCGTCTGAACAGCGCTGATCAGCACTTGGTTCTTTAGCTCCTTCCACACTCTTCCCTATAAAGACAAAACATCAGTGAAAACAAAATAAGGCTTCATTGTGCATACTAATTGAGCTATCTTACCAAATTCTAAATGCTAATTGTACAGAATAGTTTGTTTCTGTAGATATCTGTAGATATCTCATATCTTAAAACTTGAAAGTATAAAATACTCATGAATTTCAATGCCTGTCAGACATATGCTTAGTTACCTGAAGTTTACTGAGTTCAGTGCAGTGACAAGACCACATATTGTTATCAAGGGTGAGTTTCTTTAAGGTTGAGATGTGCTTGAGGTCAAAGATTGGTTCAATCTGTGAAAACTTATTGTTGTCCAGGTAAAGTTCCTCTAGAGGACTTGATTCCATGGATGAAAATGGAGAATGTGGACTCCTGTAAAGATAATCAGATATGTTTAAACATGGTTTCTACTCTTGAAGATTTTGCATAATAAGATATAAAGAACAATACTATACCAACAACCAGGCTTTTCATGAACCACATCTTTTCATTTACTATTAATACATTATGTTATTGTCAAAATCAATGAAAAGAGAAGAGTGGCTTTGGAGTTTACCAGTTATGGATTTTTATGCTGTGGCCACCCCTTCAGGGTGTTCCCAAAGGGAACAGGCATCAGACTTTGAGATAAAAAGAATATAATTGTGAAAATTCATATGTATGAGTAGAATTGTAAAGGTTATACAGAAAAATGAAAGATGAATGCCTGGGCTAATTCTTCACTACTGCTGTAACAAAACACTGGTGTCTAATTTTCAATTATTCTTTTTTTTGTATTTCATGAAGGGTCAATTCCAACTGATGCTCAAACTTTCCAAAGTTATTCTGAAAAACTGAAAAAAACAGTTGAAATATTCTTGCCTCAAGCTGTGCGGATGATTTTCTAACACACGGCCCCTAAAATTCCCTCCTATGCACACAACTCCTGTCCCAAAGTCCACAACAAATACTTGACAATAAGCATATCATGGAGCATCCCAGCAGACTACAGACATCCGTCAAGTTAATACAGGTTTTACATGAGTACAAATACTTGACCAGAAAGTCAAGGAAAAAATCAATAGTGCTGCTCTCTAAATTAATCAGCTTATATGCTACATTTTTTTTTTCTTTAATGACTATGATGATTGCACCAGTGGTGTGATATGTATTCATTTTTCAATCAGTATGGTAGAGAAATGACCTTCAAACAAAAAAATATAAAAACAGATAATGTATGACCAGAAACAGCATGTACATTATTATTGTAAAGAAAAAAAAGACATCAGTTATGCATGAAAGGATATACAGCTCCTGAGTTTTTGTTTATTAAGATCAAGTAAAACACATCTAAGGAACTGTTCATCCAAAACAAAAAAAATCGAAAAAAAAAAAAATCGAAAAAAAAAGTGGGGGGGACAAAGGAGAACCTTGAGAAACTGTATACAAAAGAAAAAAGTAAAGGAGTTATATGAGAAATTGTAAATCACATAGCCATTATCCAAGAATTAGCCTTCCAACATAAGAAAGGTAAAACAGATACCTATTGTCACTGAAGTTCTCAAGAAGATTATGGCTGATGTCCAGAACTCTTAATTTGGGCATGAGATCAGTTATGCGTGGTTGCAATGTCATTAAGCTGTTGTGAGAAATGTACAGTTGCTGAAGGTTGGGATAAGTAGCAAAGTCTGGTCCCTCCATGCTGGTGATGTTGTTATGGCCCAGTTTGAGAACCTGTAGCTGCTGTAAAGAGCCACAAGACTGGGCTCCAAGAGTTTGCACCTGTTGAAGTTAGGGAAAGAAATATAAATTTTTTCTTGTGAACTTAAGCATCAAATTCAAAAATGCTAGTAACCCAAAACATAGAGATCTTAAGATTGATTCTTCCTGGTACAGGCATCAGGTAGAACCAGAGAGAGCAAAAGCACAAGAGATAGTAATACAGAAATACCACTTATTCAATCTATATGTGCAATATATTCCTATAACATCAAATATAAAAAGTCAAATACAAATATCAGCAATTCTTTACATGAAAGAGAGTGAAAAAGACAATATCTTGTATAAGGTAGGTTGATCATAAAAGGAATGACAGAGTAAGAGAGAGTTACATAGATACACAGAGATCCAAGATCCAAGCGAGGTGGTCTAGCCTTAACACAACTTAAAAAGAGAAAAAATACAACCCCCTTTGCAAGGAGTAGAAGAAAAGAATAGCAAAGTAAATGCTCTCTCCCCACCCTCCACTCCCACCAGCAACATTCCAGACAGAAAAACGGAAGGAAAAAATACCTTGCAAGATCAACATGCCTAAGTTAATTTCTATAGGAAAGTCATAAAGAATAATGAACTTGAATATGTCATGCATCCCATCACCAATGGCAAGCATCCCTTCACTTTCTGTTATAAAGACAATAGTAAAGATAAACCTGAACTCCATCCTCTCAACATATCATGTCTATATCATTCCTGAAGTTGACGTGGTAATATGCATAGTGTGAGTGAGAGAGCTGACCATGGTGTTTTGATATGCTTTGGACAAATGGGAAGGATAGGTGAAGAAAGATTAATGAAGAGGATCTATGTGTTAAAAGAGAAGCAAGCAAGGTACACTGAAGAGATGGAAGGATGAAGAGACGCTCTGAGGTACCATGGCCAGAAAATTCAAGTGAGTGAAAGGCATACATGAAACAGAATGAACTGGTAAAGGAGGAGTAATGAGATGTCAAAGGGGTTGAAGTAAGGCATGTGAAGCAGTGAGGGCACACCACACAGTAATTTAAGGGGCTTAGCGTAGTATGGTAGACTCTGGTTTCAGTACGTAATGCATGTCAGCTTGAGAGTGGATGTATTCAAGTAGGACTATTGTTCATATGCTCCTAGCATTACCTTCCTAAGGCACGAAACAGCAAAAAAGTATGAAAATGCAAAACATTAAGGAAACCAGATATACTGAACCAATTTCGGATATCTCATTACATTCTACAAAGCGAAATGTGTTGAGGGAAACTAATTAGAATTATCAATATGTCAGTGAGGTGTTAGCTTACTTAAAACATATGTTGAGTTATGGGTATGTGAGAACCATTTGTGCACACCCTGTCAAGGCCTTAATTCGATCCTTCTCTACTTTTTCTATTACTGTGCTGTGCAGTTTGCCTCTAGACCTCAGGTGATTCTTTTCTGTAGTGAATGAGACTGTTGAGGTGATGCTTCATCCCCTCCAAAAGCCATATCAATTGTGGTTACAGAAGTTTTTGTCTTTCAAGTACAACCTCAGTACAATCCTTCAATATCAATTACTCTTTCATATATTTTCCTTGGTACGTTTAAAAGGGTGTTTTTTTCTATGGCACTTTTGGGTCAACAGTTGGCATTTCTGTGTTTGGCATTGCTGTTACTAGGGCTTCCTTAAATCTTTGGAAAAAAAATGTCCTGTGTTAAGCACTTCACTGCAGATAAGGAGGCAGTGAAGACCACCATGTGATAACATGATAATTTGCTTCTTGTTTACAGGTAGTAGCTGGCAGGCAGCCACTGACCAGGGAGATATATTATCAGTACTACCCACCTGGGTGTTAGTTAGCCAGCATTTCAGTGGTTGTTAAGTTGCACTCCTTGGACCTAAGTAGCTGTCTTTTCTGTCTGCCTCTCCCACATATGGACTGCTAGCATTCTGTCCACAAACGTACAGTATCTCCTTGTCAAACATAACTCAACTCATTCTTTGTAACTATATTCTCCTGTGGTAAGAACTATTTGCTAGCCCTGCCTTTTGGAAGAATGGCAGGAGCAATAGACAGAAGTAGTAGGTATACACAACAGGCAGCAGCATTAGGAAGAAACATTTGTAGAGGCAGTGGATAAGAAAATGAAGCAGGAGCATTTATGTAGTAGTGTTTAGAACATTAGGCAGACACATTAAGTAATAGTAGTTGGTAGGAACATAGGTAGAAGCCTCTGGAAACTATACTACAGTTGCTTGCTACCAGTGTCCTGTTAAGGGTAAGGCACTAAAGGCTAAGAAGTGGCACTGGAGTTCATCTTAACTGTTATGGACACTTTTGCTACAGCCATCCCCCTGAGGGAGCTCTCAGAGGGAACAGGTATCAGATATAGACAGACACGCATGTCATCCTGACCATGAACCACAATACAATAAAATCACTAATTCTCAAGGAAACCATGCTATATGAAGCAGTTTCTTTGCATGTATCTTTTCAATACCATCAAAAGTGAGATTTTTTTTCTCTAAGTAATATTTTTCAATCTGCATAACACTGAAGACTCAATGTAATACACTCACGATTTAAAGTGAGAGTAGATGGTTTATGGAACAGGAACTCGCACTTCCATAGTACAGTGAGAATAAAATGGTTTAAGAAAGACCAACAAAATTACCTGTAATTAATACTAGATAAGTATGTGGATATGAGGGACTAGATGGGAAGGTAGAATAAAGAAATAAACATACGGAAGGGGGCACCTTTAAAAAAAATGTGAGATGTGGAAATTCTAAATGAAGTTACTGGTCTTACAGTAAGAAACAATATGTTGAATGTAGATACAAGGTATTCATGACACAAGGAATCAAAGCAGTAAAATTCTCTGACTTGATATCCAAATGACTGGCATTTAATCCTTTATCTTACACCTTTTCTTCTATATGAAAGAGTAAATACATTTCATTATTTTCTTAAATGACACACCCTTTGACAAACAGCATAATTCAAAATTACCTTGTTCCAATTTAGATGGATTTCCTGCAAAGGGTATAGCAATGGACAGTCAAAGGCTAAAATGCCCTCAACACTGTTGTGAGTCAGACTGAGCATCTGCAGATGCTGTGGGAAGCAATCTTGTTTTGTATTATAATAATCCTCATTTTCTTGGCAGCGACAATGGCCAGTCATCCCAGGGGACACTAATGAGGCAAAAAAAAAAAGCATAAATAAAATCACAAATCTTCAAACACTTCTTTTGGTGCAAGGATCATAAATCCCAAAACTCATTACAACATCCATAGTATTCGTAAATTAATTGTTTGTCTGTATCATCTACAATTCAAAAGTAACCTCATTTGACACAAATACATTACATAAATTCATCATACCACTTGTTTAGAAGTAACCTGCATCATATATAATCCTTCTTATAACAAATTAAATCCTTTCTGTAACATATCATTCTACTCTAGAAATCTATATTGCTATATCATTCTAATCCATCTTCAAACAAAGTGTATCTATCTTGGTGTGCAAAGTGAGAGGGTTAGGGAAAATGATTTGGTAAACAGAGAAGAGGTAGTAAAAGCTTTGCGGAAGATGAAAGCTGGCAAGGCAGCAGGTTTGGATGGTATTGAGTGGAATTTATTAAAAAAGGGGGTGACTATTGTTGACTGGTTGGTAAGGTTATTTAATGTATGTATGATTCATGGTGAGGTGCCAGAGGATTGGTGGAATGCTTGCATAGTGCCACTGTACAAAGGCAAAGGGGAAAAGAGTGAGTGCTCAAATTACAGAGGTATAAGTTTGTTGAGTATTCCTGGTATATTATATGGGAGGGTATTGATTGAGAGGGTGAAGGCATGTACAGAGAGCATCAGATTGGGGAAGAGCAGTGTGGTTTCAGGAGTGGTAGAGGATGTGCGAATCAGGTGTTTGCTTTGAAGAATGTATGTGAGAAATACTTAGAAAAGCAAATGGATTTGTATGTAGCATTTATGGATCTGGAGAAGGCATATGATAGAGTTGATAGAGATGCTCTGTGGAAGGTACTAAGAATATATGGTGTGGGAGGCAAGTTGTTAGAAGCAGTGAAAAGTTTCTATTGAGGATGTAAGGCATGTGTACGTGTAGGAAGAGAGGAAAGTGATTGGTTCTCAGTGAATGTAGGTTTGCGGCAGGGGTGTGTGATGTCTCCATGGTTGTTTAATTTGTTTATGGATGGGGTTGTTAGGGAGGTGAATGCAAGAGTTTTGGAAAGAGGGGCAAGTATGCAGTCTGTTGGGGATGAGAGAGCTTGGGAAGTGAGTCAGTTGTTGTTCGCTGATGATACAGCGCTGGTGGCTGATTCATGTGAGAAACTGCAGAAGCTGGTGACTGAGTTTGGTAAAGTGTGTGAAAGAAGAAAGTTAAGAGTAAATGTGAATAAGAGCAAGGTTATTAGGTACAGTAGGGTTGAGGGTCAAGTCAACTGGGAGGTAAGTTTGAATGGAGAAAAACTGGAGGAAGTAAAGTGTTTTAGATATCTGGGAGTGGATCTGGCAGCGGATGGAACCATGGAAGCAGAAGTGAATCATAGGGTGGGGGAGGGGACGAAAATCCTGGGAGTCTTGAAGAATGTTTGGAAGTCGAGAACATTATCTCCGAAAGCAAAAATGGCTATGTTTGAAGGAATAGTGGTTCCAACAATGTTGTATGGTTGCGAGGCGTGGGCTATGGATAGAGTTGTGCGCAGGAGGGTGGATGTGCTGGAAATGAGATGTTTGAGGACAATATGTGGTATGAGGTGGTTTGATCGAGTAAGTAATGTTAGGGTAAGAGAGATGTGTGGAAATAAAAAGAGCATGGTTGAGAGAGCAGAAGAGGGTGTTTTGAAATGGTTTGGGCATGTGGAGAGAATGAGTGAGGAAAGATTGACCAAGAGGATATATGTGTCGGAGGTGGAGGGAACGAGGAGAAGTGGGAGACCAAATTGGAGGTGGAAAGATGGAGTGAAAAAGATTTTGAGTGATCGGGGCCTGAACATGCAGGAGGGTGAAAGGAGGGCAAGGAAGAGTGAATTGGATTGATGTGGTATACCGGGGTCGACGTGCTGTCAATGGATTGAACCAGGGCATGTGAAGCATCTGGGGTAAACCATGGAAAGTTCTGTGGGGCCTGGATATGGAAAGGGAGCTGTGGTTTCGGGCATTATTATATGACAGCTAGAGACTGAGTGTGAACGAATGGGGCCTTTGTTGTCTTTTCCTAGCGCTACCTCGCACACATGAGGGGGGAGGGGGATGTTATTCCATGTGAGGCGAGGTGGCGATGGGAATAAATAAAGGCAGACAGTATGAATTATGTACATGTGTATGTATGTATATTCTGTATATGTATATGTCTGTGTGTGTATATATATGTGTATATTGAGATGTATAGGTATGTATATTTGCATGTGTGGACGTGTATGTATATACATGTGTATGGGGGTGGGTTGGACCATATCTTTCGTCTGTCTCCTTGCGCCACCTCACAAACACGTGAGACAGCGACAAAGCAAAATAATAATAGTAATAACCATAATCACAGTAATTCAATTTTTGTGAGAAAATCAAATTTATGATTATTCTTTCATAACACCACTGTAGGAGCTGAACAAGATTTCAGTGTATGTATGTATCTAAGACTTAAATTTCAATAAACAAAGTCCATTTCATGAATTACCTACACTAGAAAAAATTTGGTTGCTAAGTGCAGTAGGATTTACTCTGCAAAACTCCCACTGTATTTGCTTTTGTGCACTTCTCCATCTATATCACTATCTTCACTGTGTACTGTTTTCAAGGATTCATATGACAATCAGAAGAGAGCCTGCATAACGGAGGCAATATATCTCAACTCTCAAATTCAGTGTTGCCAGTTTTTATTTGAAAATAATCATCATCAACTCGAACATGTACATTTTTATATTGGTTTTCTGTTATTCTGTCAAGAATATTCTGCTATACTGTATCTAAATGCTGTGCTATATCTAAAGACATTCCTACAAAATCAAAATGTCTAATAAAAGCTCAACACATAAGGAAATTCCTGAGACTTATGACACCTGACCAACAGAGTGAAATAAGCTTATAAAAAGAGTATCAAAAGAGCAGTATAATCAGCTAAAAGTGAAAGATTTCTTTAATAAGGTCAGAATCAAAAATAAACCAATTGACTTGACCCTCAACCCTACTGTACCTAATAACCTTGCTCTTATTCACATTTACTCTTAACTTTCTTCTTCCACACGCTTTACCAAACTCCGTCACCAGCTTCTGCAGTTTCTCACGGATTCATGTGAGAAACTGCAGAAGCTGGTGACGGAGTTTGGTAAAGTGTGTGGAAGAAGAAAGTTAAGAGTAAATGTGAATAAGAGCAAGGTTATTAGGTACAGTAGGGTTGAGGGTCAAGTCAATTGGGAGGTGAGTTTGAATGGAGAAAAACTGGAGGAAGTGAAGTGTTTTAGATATCTGGGAGTGGATCTGTCAGCGGATGGAACCATGGAAGCGGAAGTGGATCATAGGGTGGGGGAGGGGGCGAAAATTTTGGGAGCCTTGAAAAATGTGTGGAAGTCGAGAACATTATCCCGGAAAGCAAAAATGGGTATGTTTGAAGGAATAGTGGTTCCAACAATGTTGTATGGTTGCGAGGCGTGGGCTATGGATAGAGTTGTGCGCAGGAGGATGGATGTGCTGGAAATGAGATGTTTGAGGACAATGTGTGGTGTGAGGTGGTTTGATCGAGTAAGTAACGTAAGGGTAAGAGAGATGTGTGGAAATAAAAAGAGCGTGGTTGAGAGAGCAGAAGAGGGTGTTTTGAAATGGTTTGGGCACATGGAGAGAATGAGTGAGGAAAGATTGACCAAGAGGATATATGTGTCGGAGGTGGAGGGAACGAGGAGAAGAGGGAGACCAAATTGGAGGTGGAAAGATGGAGTGAAAAGGATTTTGTGTGATCGGGGCCTGAACATGCAGGAGGGTGAAAGGAGGGCAAGGAATAGAGTGAATTGGAGCGATGTGGTATACAGGGGTTGACGTGCTGTCAGTGGATTGAATCAAGGCATGTGAAGCGTCCGGGGTAAACCATGGAAAGCTGTGTAGGTATGTATATTTGCGTGTGTGGACGTGTGTATGTACTTGTGTATGGGGTGGTTGGGCCATTTCTTTCGTCTGTTTCCTTGCGCTACCTCGCAAACGCGGGAGACAGCGACAAAGTATAAAAAAAAGAAAAAAAAAAGTACTGGTGCTATAACTGTTTTATATTTTCATCATGAAAGTAGTGAGAGAGGTTTTAGCAAGAGATGTGGAAATAAGAGTAAATTTAAAGAATGTTTGTGAAAGACTGAAAAATAGGGCAGTCAAACAGGTAAACAAAAGTTTCACAATTGTTCTGTCTGAAACATGGAAGTTGGGATTTCAAATATAAATGAGTACTGGTATACTGAATATATATATATATATATATATATATATATATATATATATCTTTTCTTTCATACTATTCGCCATTTCCCGCACTGGCGAGGTAGTGTTAAGAACAGAGGACTGGGCCTTTGAGGGAATATCCTCACCTGGCCCCCTTCTCTGTTCCCTCTTTTGGAAAAAAAAATGAGAGGGGAGGATTTCCAGCCTCCCACTCCCTTCCCAATATGACCAAGGTTACACTGCAAATTAAAATAACTCAATAATGAACAGATGGATGTACAGACAGACACACAGATGATGATCGGCAGAACAGTCCCTAAACAACACAAAAATGGCTGCACTTAATGATGGAGATAATGTATGTGGCTTGCAGTTGTTCACATAGTGGTTTTGTTTTATGAATAACTCACTTACAGTTATACAAGTACATATGAAAATTATAGTTAAATAAGGATAAATACCAATCTAACAAACTCTACAGAATTATGTGACTATTTGCTTCTCAATTTCTTCTGACTAAAGACAGGGATATGATGAAATCACCATATTTATTTTATCAATATCAGTTGCTTTCTTCATTGTAACAACAGGTCTATAAATTCTTTTATCACTATAAGCATGCTTACATATATATATTATTATTTATCATTATTTTGCTTTGTCGCTGTCTCCCATGTTAGCGAGGTAGCGCAAGGAAACAGACGAAAGAATGGCCCAACCCGCCCACATACACATGTATATACATACACGTCCACACACGCAAATATACATACCTATACATCTCAACGTACACATATATATACACACACAGACATAAACATATATACACATGTACATAATTCATAGTCTGCCTTTATTTGTTCCCATCGCCACCTCGCCACACATGGAATAACAACCCCCTCCCCCCTCATGTGTGCGAGGTAGCGCTAAGAAAGACACCAAAGGCCCCATTCGTTCATACTCAGTCTCTAGCTGTCATGTAATAATGCACCAAAACCACAGCTCCCTTTCCACATCCAGGCCCCACACACTTTCCATGGTTTACCCCAGACGCTTCACATGCCCTGGTTCAATCCATTGACAGCACGTCGACCCCGGTAAACCATATTGTTCCAATTCACTCTATTCCTTGCACGCCTTTCACCCTCCTGCATGTTCAGGCCCCGATCACTCAAAATCTTTTTCACTCCATCTTTCCACCTCCAATTTGGTCTCCCACTTCTCGTTCCCTCCACCTCTGACACATATATCCTCTTGGTCAATCTTTCCCCACTCATTCTCTCCATGAGACCAAACCATTTCAAAACACCCTCTTCTGCTCTCTCACCACACTCTTTTTATTTCCACACATCTCTCTCACCCTTACATTACTTACTCGATCAAACCACCCCACACCACATATTGTCCTCAAACATCTCATTTCCAGCACATCCACCCTCCTGCGCACAACTCTATCCATAGACCACGCCTCGCAACCATACAACATTGTTGGAACCACTATTCCTTCAAACATAGCCATTTTTGCTTTCCGAGATAATGTTCTCGACTTCCAAACATTCTTCAAGGCTCCCAGAATTTTCGCCCCCTCCCCCACCCTATGATTCACTTCCGATTCCATGGTTTCATCCGCTGCCAGATCCAATCCCAGATATCTAAAACACTATACTTCCTCCAGTTTTTCTCCATTCAAACTTACCTCCCAATTGACCCCAATACACTCCATGTATACCAATTATTCCCTCCACTGCCACATTACTCACCTTTGCATTCTTGTGCATCAAAACCACTAACACACTCATTCAGCTGCTCCCAAAACACTTGCCTCTCATGATCTTTCTTCTCATGCCCAGGTGCATATGCACCAATAATCACCCATCTCTCTCCATCAACTTTCAGTTTTACCCATATCAATCTAGAATTTACTTTCTTACACTCCATCACATACTCCCACAACTCCTGATTCAGGAGTAGTGCTACTCCTTCCCTTGCTCTTGTCCTCTCACTAACCCCTGACTTTACTCCCAAGACATTCCCAAACCACTCTTCCCCTTTACCCTTTAGCTTCGTTTCATTAAGAGCCAAAACATCCAGGTTCCTTTCCTCAAACATACTACCTATCTCTCCTTTTTTCTCATCTTGGTTACACCCACAAACATTTAGACACCCCAATCTGAGCCTTTGAGGAGGATGAGCACTCCTCGCATGACTCCTTCTTCTGTTTCCCCTTTCAGAAAGTTAAAATATAAGGAGGGGAGGGTTTCTGGCACCCCGCTCCTGTCCCCTTTAGTCGCCTTCTACGACACGTGAGGAATGTATATCACTGACTTATATTTCCCTCGTGTCTCCCCTGATGATGTGATTATTACATGAAAGTGCACTTGGGAACTTTTCGTGTTTCATTTTCCCCGTGGACTCATAGGAATATCTTGATCACGCACAAAATTGTGATCCTTTCCAACATATATATATATATATATATATATATATATATATATATATATATATATATATATATATATATATTTTTTTTTGCTTTGTCGCTGTCTCCCGCGTTTGCAAGGTAGCGCAAGGAAACAGACGAAAGAAATGGCCCAACCCACCCCCATACACATGTATATACATACGTCCACACATGCAAATATACATACCTACACAGCTTTCCATGGTTTACCCCAGACGCTTCACATGCCCTGATTCAATCCACTGACAGCACGTCAACCCCGGCGTACCACATCGATCCACTTCACTCTATTCCTTGCCCTCCTTTCACCCTCCTGCATGTTCAGGCCCCAATCACACAAAATCTTTTTCACTCCATCTTTCCACCTCCAATTTGGTCTCCCACTTCTCCACGTTCTCTCCACCTCCGACACATATATCCTCTTGGTCAATCTTTCCTCACTCATTCTCTCCATGTGCTGATGATACAGCGCTGGTGGCTGATTCATGTGAGAAACTGCAGAAGCTGGTGACTGAGTTTGGTAAAGTGTGTGAAAGAAGAAAGTTAAGAGTAAATGTGAATAAGAGCAAAGTTATTAGGTACAGTAGGGTTGAGGGTCAAGTCAATTGGGAGGTAAGTTTGAATGGAGAAAAACTGGAGGAAGTAAAGTGTTTTAGATATCTGGGAGTGGATCTGGCAGCGGATGGAACCATGGAAGCGGAAGTGGATCATAGGGTGAGGGAGGGGGCGAAAATTCTGGGAGCCTTGAAGAATATGTGGAAGTCGAGAACATTATCTCGGAAAGCAAAAATGGGTATGTTTGAAGGAATAGTGGTTCCAACAATGTTGTATGGTTGCGAGGTGTGGGCTATGGATAGAGTTGTGCACAGGAGGATGGATGTGCTGGAAATGAGATGTTTGAGGACAATGTGTGGTGTGAGGTGGTTTGATCGAGTAAGTAACGTAAGGGCAAGAGAGATGTGTGGAAATAAAAAGAGCATGGTAGAGAGAGCAGAAGAGGGTGTTTTGAAATGGTTTGGGCTTATATATATATTCTTCTTTCTTTCATACTATTCGCCATTTCCCGCGTTAGCAAGGTAGCGTTAAGAACAGAGGACTGGGCCTCTGAGAGAATATCCTCACCTGGCCTCGTTCTCTGTTCCTTCTTTTGGAAAATTAAAAAAAAAAAATGAAGAGGGGAGGATTTCCAGCCCCCCGCTCCCAAATATATATACATATATATATATATATATATATATATATATATATATATATATATATATATATATATTTTTTTTTTTCTGTCTCCCGCGTTTGCGAGGTAGCGCAAGGAAACAGACAAAAGAAATGGCCCAACCCACCCCATACACATGTATATACATACGTCCACACACGCAAATATACATACCTACACAGCTTTCCATGGTTTACCCCAGACGCATCACATACCTTGATTCAATCCACTGACAGCACGTCAACCCCAGTATACCACATCGCTCCAATTCACTCTATTCCTTGCCCTCCTTTCACCCTCCTGCATGTTCAGGCCCCGATCACACAAAATCTTTTTTACTCCATCTTTCCACCTCCAATTTGGTCTCCCTCTTCTCCTCGTTCCCTCCACCTCCGACACATATATCCTCTTGGTCAATCTTTCCTCACTCATTCTCTCCATGTGCCCAAACCATTTCAAAACACCCTCTCCTGCTCTCTCAACCACGCTCTTTCTATTTCCACACATCTCTCTTACCCTTACGTTACTTACTCGATCAAACCACCTCACACCACACATTGTCCTCAAACATCTCATTTCCAGCACATCCATCCTCCTGCGCACAACTCTATCCATAGCCCACGCCTCGCAACCATACAACATTGTTGGAACCACTATTCCTTCAAACATACCCATTTTTGCTTTCCGAGATAATGTTCTCGACTTCCACACATTCTTCAAGGCTCCCAGAATTTTCGCCCCCTCCCCCACCCTATGATCCACTTCCGCTTCCATGGTTCCATCCGCTGCCAGATCCACTCCCAGATATCTAAAACACTTCACTTCCTCCAGTTTTTCTCCATTCAAACTCACCTCCCAATTGACTTCACCCTCAACCCTACTGTACCTAATAACCTTGCTCTTATTAACATTTACTCTTAACTTTCTTCTTCCACACACTTTACCAAACTCAGTCACCAGCTTCTGCAGTTTCTCACATGAATCAGCCACCAGCGCTGTATCATCAGCGAACAACAACTGACTCACTTCCCAAGCTCTCTCATCCCCAACAGACTTCATACTTGCCCCTCTTTCCAAAACTCTTGCATTCACCTCCCTAACAACCCCATCCATAAACAAATTAAACAACCATGGAGACATCACACACCCCTGCCGCAAACCTACATTCACTGAGAACCAATCACTTTCCTCTCTTCCTACACGTACACATGCCTTACATCCTCGATAAAAACTTTTCACTGCTTCTAACAGCTTCCCTCCCACACTATATATTCTTAAAACCTTCCACAGAGCATCTCTATCAACTCTATCATATGCCTTCTCCAGATCCATAAATGCTACATACAAATCCATTTGCTTTTCTAAGTATTTCTCACATACATTCTTCAAAGCAAACACCTGATCCACACATCCTCTACCACTTCTGAAACCACACTGCTCTTCCCCAATCTGATACTCTGTACATGCCTTCACCCTCTCAATCAATACCCTCCTATATAATTTACCAGGAATACTCAACAAACTTATACCTCTGTAATTTGAGCACTCACTCTTATCCCCTTTGCCTTTGTACAATATATATATATATATATATATATATATATATATATCTATATATATATATATATATATATATATATATATATATATATATCTATATATATATATATAAATTACAGAGGTATAAGTTTGTTGAGTATTCCTGGTAAATTATATGGGAGGGTATTGATTGAGAGGGTGAAGGCATGTACAGAGCATCAGATTGGGGAAGAGCAGTGTGGTTTCAGAAGTGGTAGAGGATGTGTGGATCAGGTGTTTCTTTGAAGAATGTATGTGAGAAATACACAGAAAAGCAAATGGATTTGTATGTAGCATTTATGGATCTGGAGAAGGCATATGATAGAGTTGATAGAGATGCTCTGTGGAAGGTATTAAGAATATATGGTGTGGGAGGCAAGTTGTTAGAAGCAGTGAAAAGTTTTTATCGAGGATGTAAGGCATGTGTACGTGTAGGAAGAGAGGAAAGTGATTGGTTCTCAGTGAATGTAGGTTTGCAGCAGGGGTGTGTGATGTCTCCATGGTTGTTTAATTTGTTTATGGATGGGGTTGTTAGGGAGGTAAATGCAAGAGTCTTGGAAAGAGGGGCAAGTATGAAGTCTGTTGGGGATGAGAGAGCTTGGGAAGTGAGTCAGTTGTTGTTCGCTGATGATACAGCGCTGGTGGCGGATTCATGTGAGAAACTGCAGAAGCTGGTGACGGAGTTTGGTAAAGTGTGTGGAAGAAGAAAGTTAAGAGTAAATGTGAATAAGAGCAAGGTTATTAGGTATAGTAGGGTTGAGGGTCAAGTCAATTGGGAGGTGAGTTTGAATGGAGAAAAACTGGAGGAAGTGAAGTGTTTTAGATATCTGGGAGTGGATCTGTCAGCGGATGGAACCATGGAAGCGGAAGTGGATCATAGGGTGGGGGAGGGGGCGAAAATTTTGGGAGCCTTGAAAAATGTGTGGAAGTCGAGAACATTATCTCGGAAAGCAAAAATGGGTATGTTTGAAGGAATAGTAGTTCCAACAATGTTGTATGGTTGCGAGGCGTGGGCTATGGATAGAGTTGTGCGCAGGAGGATGGATGTGCTGGAAATGAGATGTTTGAGGACAATGTGTGGTGTGAGGTGGTTTGATCGAGTAAGTAACGTAAGGGTAAGAGAGATGTGTGGAAATAAAAAGAGCGTGGTTGAGAGAGCAGAAGAGGGTGTTTTGAAATGGTTTGGGCACATGGAGAGAATGAGTGAGGAAAGATTGACCAAGAGGATATATGTGTCGGAGGTGGAGGGAACGAGGAGAAGAGGGAGACCAAATTGGAGGTGGAAAGATGGAGTGAAAAGGATTTTGTGTGATCGGGGCCTGAACATGCAGGAGGGTGAAAGGAGGGCAAGGAATAGAGTGAATTGGAGCGATGTGGTATACAGGGGTTGACGTGCTGTCAGTGGATTGAATCAAGGCATGTGAAGCGTCCGGGGTAAACCAAGGAAAGCTGTGTAGGTATGTATATTTGCGTGTGTGGACGTGTGTATGTACATGTGTATGGAGGGGGTTGGGCCATTTCTTTCGTCTGTTTCCTTGCGCTACCTCGCAAACGCGGGAGACAGCGACAAAGTATAAAAAAAAAAAAAAAAAATATATATATATATATATATATATATATATATATATATATATATTTTTTTATACTTTGTCGCTGTCTCCCGCGTTTGCGAGGTAGCGCAAGGAAACAGACAAAAGAAATGGCCCAACCCACCCCATACACATGTATATACATACGTACACACACGCAAATATACATACCTACACAGCTTTCCATGGTTTACCCCAGACGCTTCACATGCCTTGATTCAATCCAATGACATCACGTCAACCCCGGTATACCACATCGCTCCAATTCACTCTATTCCTTGCCCTCCTTTCACCCTCCTGCATGTTCAGGCCCCGATCACACAAAATCTTTTTCACTCCATCTTTCCACCAATTTGGTCTCCCTCTTCTCCTCGTTCCCTCCACCTCCGACACATATATCCTCTTGGTCAATCTTTCCTCACTCATTCTCTCCATGTGCCCAAACCACTTCAAAACACCCTCTTCTGCTCTCTCAACCATGCTCTTTTTATTTCCACACATCTCTCTTACCCTTACGTTACTCACTCGATCAAACCACCTCACACCACACATTGTCCTCAAACATCTCATTTCCAGCACATCCATCCTCCTGCGCACATCTCTATCCATAGCCCACGCCTCGCAACCATACAACATTGTTGGAACCACTATTCCCTCAAACATACCCATTTTTGCTTTCCGAGATAATGTTCTCGACTTCCACACATTCTTCAAGGCCCCCAGAATTTTCGCCCCCTCCCCCACCCTATGATCCACTTCCGCTTCCATGGTTCCATCCGCTGACAGATCCACTCCCAGATATCTAAAACACTTCACTCCCTCCAGTTTTTCTCCATTCAAACTCACCTCCCAATTGACTTGACCCTCAACCCTACTGTACCTAATAACCTTGCTCTTATTCACATTTACTCTTAACTTTCTTTCACACACTTTACCAAACTCAGTCAAAAGCTTCTGCAGTTTCTCACATGAATCAGCCACCAGCGCTGTATCATATATATTATTATTATTATTATTATACTTTGTCGCTGTCTCCCGCGTTTGCGAGGTAGCGCAAGGAAACAGACGAAAGAAAATGGCCCAACCCCCCCCCATACACATGTATATACATACGTCCACACACGCAAATATACATACCTACACAGCTTTCCATGGTTTACCCCAGACGCTTCACATGCCCTGGTTCAATCCACTGACAGCACGTCAACCCCGGTATACCACATCGCTCCAATTCACTCTATTCCTTGCCCTCCTTTCACCCTCCTGCATGTTCAGGCCCCGATCACACAAAATCTTTTTCACTCCATCTTTCCACCTCCAATTTGGTCTCCCACTTCTCCTTGTTCCCTCCACCTCCGACACATATATCCTCTTGGTCAATCTTTCCTCACTCATTCTCTCCATGTGCCCAAACCACTTCAAAACACCCTCTTCTGCTCTCTCAACCACGCTCTTTTTATTTCCACACATCTCTCTTACCCTTACGTTACTCACTCGATCAAACCACCTCACACCACACACTGTCCTCAAACATCTCATTTCCAGCACATCCATCCTCCTGCGCACAACTCTATCCATAGCCCACGCCTCGCAACCATACAACATTGTTGGAACCACCATTCCTTCAAACATACCCATTTTTGCTTTCCGAGATAATGTTCTCGACTTCCACACATTCTTCAAGGCCCCCAGGATTTTCGCCCCCTCCCCCACCCTATGATCCACTTCCGCTTCCATGGTTCCATCCGCTGCCAGATCCACTCCCAGATATCTAAAACACTTCACTTCCTCCAGTTTTTCTCCATTCAAACTCACCTCCCAATTGACTTGACCCTCAACCCTACTGTACCTAATAACCTTGCTCTTATTCACATTTACTCTTAACTTTCTTCTTTCACACACTTTTCCAAACTCAGTCACCAGCTTCTGCAGTTTCTCACATGAATCAGCCACCAGCGCTGTATCATCAGCGAACAACAACTGACTCACTTCCCAAGCTCTCTCATCCCCAACAGACTTCATACTTGCCCCTCTTTCCAGGACTCTTGCATTTACCTCCCTAACAACCCCATCCATAAACAAATTAAACAACCATGGAGACATCACACACCCCTGCCGCAAACCTACATTCACTGAGAACCAATCACTTTCCTCTCTTCCTACACGTACACATGCCTTACATCCTCGATAAAAACTTTTCACTGCTTCTAACAACTTGCCTCCCACACCATATATTCTTAATACCTTCCACAGAGCATCTCTATCAACTCTATCATATGCCTTCTCCAGATCCATAAATGCTACATACAAATCCATTTGCTTTTCTAAGTATTTCTCACATACATTCTTCAAAGCAAACACCTGATCCACACATCCTCTACCACTTCTGAAACCACACTGCTCTTCCCCAATCTGATGCTCTGTACATGCCTTCACCCTCTCAATCAATACCCTCCCATATAATTTACCAGGAATACTCAACAAACTTATACCTCTGTAATTTGAGCACTCACTCTTATCCCCTTTGCCTTTGTACAATGGCACTATGTACGCATTCTGCCAATCCTCAGGCACCTCACCATGAGTCATACATACATTAAATAACCTTACCAACCAGTCAACAATACAGTCACCCCCTTTTTTAATAAATTCCACTGCAATACCATCCAAACCCGCTGCCTTGCCGGCTTTCATCTTCCGCAAAGCTTTCACTACCTCTTCATTTTCCCTAACCCTCTCACTTTGCACACCACCTTGACCAAAACACCCTATATCTGCCACTCTATCATCAAACACATTCAACAAACCTTCAAAATACTCACTCCATCTCCTTCTCACATCACCACTACTTGTTATCACCTCCCCACTTGCGCCCTTCACCGAAGTTCCCATTTGCTCCCTTGTCTTACGCACTTTATTTACCTCCTTCCAGAACATCTTTTTATTCTCCCTAAAATTTAATGATACTCTCTCACCCCAACTCTCATTTGCCCTTTTTTTCACCTCTTGCACCTTTCTCTTGACCTCCTGTCTCTTTCTTTTATACATCTCCCACTCAATTGCATTTTTTCCCTGCAAAAATCGTCCAAATGCCTCTCTCTTCTCTTTCACTAATACTCTTACTTCTTCATCCCACCACTCACTACCCTTTCTAATCAACCCACCTCCCACTCTTCTCATGCCACAAGCATCTTTTGCGCAATCCATCACTGATTCCCTAAATACATCCCATTCCTCCCCCACTCCCCTTACTTCCATTGTTCTATATATATATATATATATATATATATATATATATATATATATATATATATATCTCTTTTTTTTTTTTTGCTTTGTCGTTGTCGCTGTCTCCCGCGTTTGCGAGGTAGCGCAAGGAAACAGACGAAAGAAATGGCCCAACCCCCCCCATACACATGTATATACATAGGTCCACACACGCAAATATACATACCTACACAGCTTTCCATGATTTACACCAGACGCTTCACATGCCTTGATTCAATCCACTGACAGCACGTCAACCCCGGCATACCACATCGCTCCAATTCACTCTATTCCTTGCCCTCCTTTCACCCTCCTGCATGTTCAGGCCCCGATCACACAAAATCTTTTTCACTCCATCTTTCCACCTCCAATTTGGTCTCCCTCTTCTCCTCGTTCCCTCCACCTCAGACACATATATCCTCTTGGTCAATCTTTCCTCACTCATTCTCTCCATGTGCCCAAACCACTTCAAAACACCCTCTTCTGCTCTCTCAACCACGCTCTTTTTATTTCCACACATCTCTCTTACCCTTACGTTACTTACTCGATCAAACCACCTCACACCACACATTGTCCTCAAACATCTCATTTCCAGCACATCCATCCTCCTGCGCACAACTCTATCCATAGCCCACGCCTCGCAACCATACAACATTGTTGGAACCACTATTCCTTCAAACATACCCATTTTTGCTTTCCGAGATAATGTTCTCGACTTCCACACATTCGTCAAGGCCCCCAGAATTTTCGCCCCCTCCCCCACCCTATGATCCACTTCCGCTTCCATGGTTCCATCCGCTGCCAGATCCACTCCCAGATATCTAAAACACTTCACTTCCTCCAGTTTTTCTCCATTCAAACTCCATTCAAAATATTTTTTTTTTTTTTTTTTTTTTTTTTTTTTTTTTTTTTTTTTTTTTATACTTTGTCGCTGTCTCCCACGTTTGCGAGGTAGCGCAAGGAAACAGACGAAAGAAATGGCCCAACCCCCCCCCCCATACACATGTACATACACACGTCCACACACGCAAATATACATACCCACACAGCTCTCCATGGTTCACCCCAAACGCCTCACATGCCCTGATTCAATCCACTGACAGCACGTCAACCCCTGTATACCACATGACTCCAATTCACTCTATTCCTTGCCCTCCTTTCACCCTCCTGCATGTTCAGGCCCCGATCACACAAAATCTTTTTCACTCCATCTTTCCACCTCCAATTTGGTCTCCCTCTTCTCCTCGTTCCCTCCACCTCCGACACATATATCCTCTTGGTCAATCTCTCCTCACTCATTCTCTCCATGTGCCCAAACCATTTCAAAACACCCTCTTCTGCTCTTTCAACCACGCTCTTTTTATTTCCACACATCTCTCTTACCCTTACGTTACTTACTCGATCAAACCACCTCACACCACACATTGTCCTCAAACATCTCATTTCCAGCACATCCATCCTCCTGCGCACATCTCTATCCATAGCCCACGCCTCGCAACCATACAACATTGTTGGAACCACTATTCCCTCAAACATACCCATTTTTGCTTTCCGAGATAATGTTCTCGACTTCCACACATTTTTCAAGGCTCCCAAAATTTTCGCCCCCTCCCCCACCCTATGATCCACTTCCGCTTCCATGGTTCCATCCGCTGACAGATCCACTCCCAGATATCTAAAACACTTCACTTCCTCCAGTTTTTCTCCATTCAAACTCACCTCCCAATTGACTTGACCCTCACCCCTACTGTACCTAATAACCTTGCTCTTATTCACATTTACTCTCAACTTTCTTCTTCCACACACTTTACCAAACTCAGTCACCAGCTTCTGCAGTTTCTCACATGAATCAGCCACCAGCGCTGTATCATCAGCGAACAACAACTGACTCACTTCCCAAGCTCTCTCATCCCCAACAGACTTCATACTTGCCCCTCTTTCCAGGACTCTTGCATTTACCTCCCTTACAACCCCATCCATAAACAAATTAAACAACCATGGAGACATCACACACCCCTGCCGCAAACCTACATTCACTGAGAACCAATCACTTTCCTCTCTTCCTACACGTACACATGCCTTACATCCTCGATAAAAACTTTTCACTGCTTCTAACAACTTGCCTCCAACACCATATATTCTTAATACCTTCCACAGAGCATCTCTATCAACTCTATCATATGCCTTCTCCAGATCCATAAATGCTACATACAAATCCATTTGCTTTTCTAAGTATTTCTCACATACATTCTTCAAAGCAAACACCTGATCCACACATCCTCTACCACTTCTGAAACCGCACTGCTCTTCCCCAATCTGATGCTCTGTATATGCCTTCACCCTCTCAATCAATACCCTCCCATATAATTTACCAGGAATACTCAACAAACTTATACCTCTGTAATTTGAGCACTCACTCTTATCCCCTTTGCCTTTGTACAATGGCACTATGCACGCATTCCGCCAATCCTCAGGTACCTCACCATGAGTCATACATACATTAAATAACCTTACCAACCAGTCAACAATACAGTCACCCCCTTTTTTAATAAATTCCACTGCAATACCATCCAAACCTGCTGCCTTGCCGGCTTTCATCTTCCGCAAAGCTTTTACTACCTCTTCTCTGTTTACCAAATCATTTTCCCTAACCCTCTCACTTTGCACACCACCTCGACCAAAACACCCTATATCTGCCACTCTGTCATCAGACACATTCAACAAACCTTCAAAATACTCATTCCATCTCCTTCTCACATCACCGCTACTTGTTATCACCTCCCCATTTACGCCCTTCACTGAAGTTCCCATTTGCTCCCTTGTCTTACGCACCCTATTTACCTCCTTCCAGAACATCTTTTTATTCTCCCTAAAATTTACTGATAGTCTCTCACCCCAACTCTCATTTGCCCTTTTTTTCACCTCTTGCACCTTTCTCTTGACCTCCTGTCTCTTTCTTTTATACTTCTCCCACTCAATTGCATTTTTTCCCTGCAAAAATCGTCCAAATGCCTCTCTCTTCTCTTTCACTAATACTCTTACTTCTTCATCCCACCACTCACTACCCTTTCTAAATAGCCCCCCTCCCACTCTTCTCATGCCACAAGCATCTTTTGCGCAATCCATCACTGATTCCCTAAATACATCCCATTCCTCCCCCACTCCCCTTACTCCATTCAAAATATATATATATATATATATATATATATATATATATATATATATATATATATATATATATACATACATATTTCGCAAATATCTGAATACCCCATCCTGTAAGGAAGATGGAATGAGGCCATAATATCAAGAGTTGTAAGGATACAGTACATGTGAAGGGAAAGAATAAGAGATAAAGTCAGAAATACACTCCCAACAGAGGAAAAAAATGAGAGCCTTGGTGATTGGTTTCCCCTTTTGAAAAAAAAATAAATTCTGTGGTGAATTTGAGTATGACATGAAATTGTCTGCACACATAGAATAGCATGGAATAACCTTAACAATCAATATTCATTAATATGAAAAGGTTTTTTCCAGTACCCATAACACGGAAGCCATATGGAAGTACATAAAATGGTCCTCTGGTCGCCTTTTGATGAATACCAGCTATACAGCTGACTACTGAGGCGGTGTTTTCCAAAACAATCACGGCAGGAATAACAACTAAACACTCATTGCTATAAACAAGGAAGCACAAGGAGAAGTATGCATCTATGAAAAGCTGTATTCAGTTGCTTAATAAATGTAGTATGAAGAGGGAATTCTGTATGGCATACCTTGATATAAAGCCCACAAAACATGTCATATATAAGTAGAGATATAAACTATAATAGTTTTGTGTTAGTAGCTCATCAAAGTGTTCTCTGGCTACTTACCCAATATTTCAAGTTGATTGTATTCAAGCCTAAGTGTCATGAGGTTGCACCATGCTGGTGACTCAATACCAATCATGTTTGACAAGTGATTGTTTGCCAGAATGAGTGTTTCAGCATACGAAGGCCCCACGAAGGGGATTGTCTCCAGGCCTGTAGGATTAAGCTGCCTCTCAGTTATAACATTCAAAAAATAAAAAAGTAGTTTTTGAAGGATGAAAACCCTTTTCTCTCCTCAGCAGAATCCCACAAACATGAGATACATTTTCTGTCAGGACCCTTTTGAATCTCACATTTGCTGATGAGGCAGCAGCCTACACTCACCCTCTGCAAGTGACTCAATGGTATCCACAACCATTGCTAATCTTACCTCAGCCTGCCTTCGGCCAATCAGCAACTGTCATCAGGCTAACACCACTGACCTGCCTCTCACCAACCACAAAAAAGCTCATACATTTTGTTGACTGATGGTGCCATTCTATGGTGGTCACAAAAAGTAATAGAATCAAAATTCTTTAATAAAGTAGGGGAAAGCTAGGCAGGGTAATAAATCAAGAATTTTCTTAGAAGACAACACCTTAGAGAAAAAAAAATCTTTTCAACCTCTAAAACCTACATCTCTCTCCTTTATGGTCTGTCCCACAAGCATGAGAGCACTCCACAAGAAGGAAGAGGGTAAGAGATAAACATTCAAGCAAGTGATCATAGCAAAAAAAAATTCTTGGGTGAATCATAAGGAAACTGGATAATGATTATCCTAAGTGTGGAATCCCCAAAACCACAAAGGTATATCAAAAACATACAAACACTGGAGTGCTTTATGATCTGTATGTCATCACTACCCAGGTGCTCTGCCAAACTTCTCTCTATCATTCCAAATGAAAGGCTACTACTGTCCTAATTCCATTCTAAAAATAAACAAAATTTGTTTCATCCAAACCCATACATGTTTATAAAGACAGGATCTAGTCTCTAAAGAGCATGAAATTCACTAATTCTCTTCCCAGAGCCCATGTTTTCGACAAGATTTCATATAAAACACTAAGGAGATAAATGCCTGAAATAAAGGGATTATCAAATATCTAAAATTATAAGCTCCCACCTGAGCTGTTGAGAAAAAGGCAACCAGCTCCCCCAGAGGAAAACCAAAAAAAGTAAGTCTCAAACACAGCTTGATAGGAAAAAAAATAGATGTTCCTGAAGGACATTCTCAAGAGCTGTTAGCACTATGTTTGAAAATTCAAAGAAAGCACAAGTCACCTCCAAAACATCTGATTCTCCAGGAAAGACAAAGGTGTTGTACAAGGAGGGAGGTTTTACACTCACAGATCCCCACTGTTTGAACATTCTCTAATATCGTACAACTTCATAAACTTCCATATGCAGTCCACATTTACCACATCCCTTTTCAGTCTATTCCATTCACCCAGAACTCCTATGCTTCAAAAGTACTCATTTCCTACTAAATTTCATGTTATGTCTTCTGGTTGTCCTATCCCTGTATCTTTCAAAGACCTGTTCGCTGATGTTATTACATCATTCCCACTCTTCCCTCTTTCAGGTGGGTAAGCCTTCTAGCACATCTCTATAATGCGTGACTAAGCAATTTAAATACTTTTGTTATCCTCCCCTAGACCTTAACCATTTTTTTTGTGCTTCTTTAGATGCACTGACCAAAAATGAAAATATTCTAGTTCTGGCCTTAAAAAGGATAGGATCAGCATACTAAATAATTCCACAGACATATGTATGAAAGCTATTCTAATAACTGCCAGAAAAGAGTTTGTCTCCTTTACTATTTTCCTAGCGTGAAACTCTGGTGACAAGATAGGGACCACGTCAAATCCCAAGTCCCTCTCAAACACAGATTCCAGACACTTAATTCCTGATTGGTAATAATCTAAAGCCTTCTTTTAGTCTGCCCTATCCTTATTACTTTATAACTAATCAGGCTGAATTTTATCAAACATGTATTAGATGGTTGGTGTTTAAGACTGAGTTGGGAGGTTGACTGTTTAGTGCATGTCAGGTCATTACCATGTACATGTGACTTGTTAGTTTGTGATGGAGAATCTGTGAGAAGTGAATGCTGAAGTAAGGGGCAGGAGCAAACTTTTTATGAAACTCTAGGCATTCATCCCAAACACAAATAATATCAACACCAAGGCAAAACACAAACTAACAGCTCCTTGAACACTAAATGGTACGAGAATTATGCAAGAAAAAGAATACATTGATATTCTATACAGGCAATTCATTCATTCCACTTCAAACTATGCCTCACCAGCCTGGTCTTCCATCCTTTCAAAAGCAAACATATGTAATGTATGTAACACAAAACAGTACACCCAGAATGATTAATGATTGCTTAGCAACCACACACACTCGACACCTACACAATGAAAAAAAAGATCCTCTCAATACACTCCTACCTAAACATATGGTGAAAACATTCTCAGCACTCTTCTATGCCGGAGCACTAGATACCTCACAATTTGGATGTTATCCAAATTTAAGTTCATAATGGTAGTTTTGATATGATGAGACACAGACTGAGCAAGAGAAGACATAACAGATTTTAAGTAAGTGGAGGAATACAATGCTAAAGAGAAAATGCAAGCAGCATTGACATACAAGTTGTAAGTCAATCCATTTTTGTTACTGTTATGCATGACTGAAATCTAATTGTCACAGATGTAACTTGCCCATGCAAGAGTTGAGCACTCTGTTCAATAATAAAATCATGAGGATTTCACCTTCACCAGTACAACAGAGCACTAACATAGTGGCTATCCAGCCAAGCTGGGGAAATCAATTCATTTCAATCATGTGACCCTGCCTCCTCCATGGCCTACTATTTTTTTAAGTGAAAAAGTCAAATGCATGACATGTCAAGAAGGCTGGGGGCAAAGTCCATGCAGCATAAATAAACCAGTCTTTTTCTGATGGTATAAGGAATCAAGTTTACAACATTGGACGAGACTAAAAAAGTCTTGACACTAAGGATGAAACAAAAGTATCAAAAGCTTTCAATATTAAATGAATCGTTCAATGTGCTGTCATCTATGGCAGGAAAAGGTACTTAGGTGAGACTGTAACATATATTCTAATAAGAAAAATATTTCAATATTCATTATCATGTAAGAATACAAAAGAAATAACCCTTGCTACTATCGTTTCTAAAGGTTGATCCTCTAACCACTACCCTAAATCCTCTAACCACTACCCTAAGTAAAAAATATGACAACCAAAACTACCAGTTTACATGTGGAATCGTAACGTGCAACAGCATATGCCTTACCTGCATCTGTGCAATTTACGCTTTTGTTGTTTTTATTACAGTGGCACCCAAGAGGACACTCTTCCCAGCTGCAGGAGTGAAGGGCTTCCATCTCAAAGCAGTGAAGGTCAGCACCACCAACCACAAAATCTGGAGCCACATTGGTGGCATAGTTCCAAAGGTGGTACAAGGAACAATTCATACATGCCTTATGCCATGAGTTATCTGCAAAGAGCAATGTGTGGTTAGAAAGGAACACTGAACTGTACTGAAATCAGATGAAAACCTAAGGGTGCCAGGGGGTTTGTGAATGATGTACTACTTAGTATTCTAAGAGCCATCCTAACCAATATACAAGAAGGACTAGTTTGTCCTCCAAAAAGACATATAAAAAATAAAAGATTAACATCTAACTAAAAACAGTTTTAATGGGTGTGTGTCAGTCAAGGAAAAAAAATGACAATGAACAATAAAAGACAGTAAGCACTATTTTGCCACATGCAGTGGCAACAAAAAAATACTGAGACGTGACAGAAGGTACAGCACATGAAGAGAATGCCAATAGCAGTGTTAAGTAAATGTAATGCTTCACTAAAATCTATAAACTGATGAATAAATTGTTTTTCATTCAGTGAAAAATCAGCTTAAATATTCCCTCCATCTTTCACATGACACTTAACAACATGCAACTCACATGACTCTTTACTCAAACTCACAAGTTTCCTATATCAAGAGGGATATTGGAATAAGAAAACTACCCATTCATCTCCAGCAAATTGTAATTGGTGACTAAGCAGGGTGAAAGCAGGGGGATGGAATCCCTCCCATCTTCCTATTACTTTTGAAAATAAAGGTGAAAGAAAACAGACAAGTGCAGATGGTTCCCAAGAAGGTTCAGACTGATATGTCTATGTGTATGGATACAACCAGGATGAGAAAATGAGATAGATGCTAGTATGTATGGAAAAAGGAACCTGGATGTTCTGGTTCTCAGTGAAACTAAGCTTCAGGAGAAGGGGGAAGAATGGTTTGGGAATGTCCTATGGGTAAAGTCCGAGGTCAGCATGAGAGCAAAGGAGGTGGTGCTTCTGCTGAAGGAGGAGGTGTTAGAATATGATCAAGAGGGTAAGCATGTGAGTGCCAGAAGGGTATACGTGAGGGCAAAGTTGGATAACAAGAGACAGGTAACTGTCAATGATTATAAATCTGATAGCAAAACGTTAGAGGAGAAGCAAGTAAATAAGAAGCGAAGAAAGTATGTTGGCAATTTTGTGCAAAGGGTCGAGTATTAGAGGTAAGAATTTTGAATGCAAGAGTAGCAGCTGAGGGTGTTACTGGGGACATGGGCAGCTCATTGAGCTGTAAACTGAAAAAGGACTGGTATTTCAGAATAGGGGTAATTGGTTTAAAAAAAGGTGCATACAGAAGTATACACGGGTATGGAGAGTTTAGGGTGAATGAGCATTTCTGGATTATGTACCAACCAACAGGTATGTAGAAGAAACAATGCTGATTGTGAATATGCCAAAAGGGGCAGCTGGAGGGACATCCATTCACTTTTTGGTAAGGTGAGGGTGAAAGTTTATCGAGGCTTTATGAAACAAGGAAATGATAAGACTGGGAAGAAGGGTGGTGAAAATGAGTTTAAAAAAAGAAGATGGTGTGAGGATATACTATGAGAGACTGGGTGAGGAAAGGCATGTGGTGAGAGTAAACAAATCAAGGGGAGTCCATATTTAGGAAAAATCTGCTTACATGAGTGGGTGAAGTGTGTCACACACGGAAAATGGAAAGTGGGTATATGAAAATGGGTAGTGTGAGGAGGGATGAGGAAGTTATGCTAAATATAGACAAAACAAGTTATTATGCTGATGAAAGAACAGAGGAGGAATATGGGCATTACATACAGGAAGGAGCACAAATGACAGAAGAGGAGGAACATGGGCATTACCTACAGGAAGGAGCACAAATGACAGAAAGATGTACAAGAGAAAGTGGCAAGAGGTCATGAGAAAGATGCAGAGGAAGAAGAGAAGGGAGATGACAGATGGTGTGATATCATATTAGCAATCTTCAAGTAGAATATGTAAATGTTTTGGATGGAGGTGAATAGTGTGAGAACAAAAAGACAAATGGGAGCATCTGTGAGATAAGCAGATGGGGAAGTGGTAACAGACAAAGAGGTAAAAAAAGGTTGAAATGTGCATTATGAAGGACGAAGGACTATTGAGAGAGAGAGAGAGAGAGAGAGAGAGAGAGAGAGAGAAATGGAATTGAAAGGATGGTGAGAAAATGGTTTAAAGTGCTCAGGGTTTGAACCTGTAGAAGGGTGTAAGGCATGCACTGGACAGATTGAACTGAAGTGGTATACAAGGGTAGATGCGTTGTCAATGGACTAAACCAGAGCATATAAGGCAGTCAGGGAAAACCATGCAAAGGTCTGTTACAAGCATCTGCAAACATTTCTGCCTCTGCCTACCTATTCAGTACCTTCTATCAAATTTACTAATGAAGTGGAAAATGTTACAATTTTTAGATTGCATGATCCATAGAGTTGGAAACGTTTAAGTATAGCATATATTGAAAACCCACCACTGTTTGTTCTTATATTCATCATTACTCAGCCCACCACAATCTAAATAAACAATCATTACTCCAGTCGATGGTCCTAAAGAAATTACACATGTGCAATCCTGAATTTATCGATGAAAAGCTTTAGAAGATATATTCTCCTGGATTCAAGTTAAAGTATCCTGGATCTTTTATTAGAAAATTTCTTTAGTTGAAAAAGAAATATTTTTATACACTTAATCTTAATCTCCCCTTGATACCAAGAATCTTCTAGTTCACCCATTTGGTGATAATTTTACTTTAGTTTCCAACGTACTCAAATCTTTTAAAGTGAATATACCTTCAGCAATAACAATACTATAAGGAATTTTTTTTTTTTTTTTTTTTATACTTTGTCGCTGTCTCCCGCGTTTGCGAGGTAGCGCAAGGAAACAGACGAAAGAAATGGCCCAACCCTCCCCATACACATGTACATACACACGTCCACACATGCAAATATACATACCTACACAGCTTTCCATGGTTTACCCCGGACGCTTCACATGCCTTGATTCAATCCACTGACAGCACGTCAACCCCTGTATACCACATCGCTCCAATTCACTCTATTCCTTGCCCTCCTTTCACCCTCCTGCATGTTCAGGCCCCGATCACACAAAATCCTTTTCACTCCATCTTTCCACCTCCAATTTGGTCTCCCTCTTCTCCTCGTTCCCTCCACCTCCGACACATATATCCTCTTGGTCAATCTTTCCTCACTCATTCTCTCCATGTGCCCAAACCATTTCAAAACACCCTCTTCTGCTCTCTCAACCACGCTCTTTTTATTTCCACACATCTCTCTTACCCTTACGTTACTTACTCGATCAAACCACCTCACACCACACATTGTCCTCAAACATCTCATTTCCAGCACATCCATCCTCCTGCGCACAACTCTATCCATAGCCCACGCCTTGCAACCATACAACATTGTTGGAACTACTATTCCTTCAAACATACCCATTTTTGCTTTCCGGGATAATGTTCTTGACTTCCACACATTTTTCAAGGCTCCCAAAATTTTCGCCCCCTCCCCCACCCTATGATCCACTTCCGCTTCCATGGTTCCATCCGCTGACAGATCCACTCCCAGATATCTAAAACACTTCACTTCCTCCAGTTTTTCTCCATTCAAACTCACCTCCCAATTGACTTGACCCTCAACCCTACTGTACCTAATAACCTTGCTCTTATTCACATTTACTCTTAACTTTCTTCTTCCACACACTTTACCAAACTCCGTCACCAGCTTCTGCAGTTTCTCACATGAATCCGCCACCAGCGCTGTATCATCAGCGAACAACAACTGACTCACTTCCCAAGCTCTCTCATCCCCAACAGACTTCATACTTGCCCCTCTTTCCAAGACTCTTGCATTTACCTCCCTAACAACCCCATCCATAAACAAATTAAACAACCATGGAGACATCACACACCCCTGCCGCAAACCTACATTCACTGAGAACCAATCACTTTCCTCTCTTCCTACACGTACACATGCCTTACATCCTCGATAAAAACTTTTCACTGCTTCTAACAACTTGCCTCCCACACCATATATTCTTAATACCTTCCACAGAGCATCTCTATCAACTCTATCATATGCCTTCTCCAGATCCATAAATGCTACATACAAATCCATTTGCTTTCTAAGTATTTCTCACATACATTCTTCAAAGCAAACACCTGATCCACACATCCTCTACCACTTCTGAAACCACAATGCTCTTCCCCAATCTGATGCTCTGTACATGCCTTCACCCTCTCAATCAATACCCTCCCATATAATTTACCAGGAATACTCAACAAACTTATACCTCTGTAATTTGAGCACTCACTCTTATCCCCTTTGCCTTTGTACAATGGCACTATGTACGCATTCCGCCAATCCTCAGGCACCTCACCATGAGTCATACATACATTAAATAACCTTACCAACCAGTCAACAATACAGTCACCCCCTTTTTTAATAAATTCCACTGCAATACCATCCAAACCTGCTGCCTTGCCGGCTTTCATCTTCCGCAAAGCTTTTACTACCTCTTCTCTGTTTACCAAATCATTTTCCCTAACCCTCTCACTTTGCACACCACCTCGACCCAAACACCCTATATCTGCCACTCTGTCATCAGACACATTCAACAAACCTTCAAAATACTCATTCCATCTCCTTCTCACATCACCACTACTTGTTATCACCTCCCCATTTACGCCCTTCACTGAAGTTCCCATTTGCTCCCTTGTCTTACGCACCCTATTTACCTCCTTCCAGAACATCTTTTTATTCTCCCTAAAATTTACTGATAGTCTCTCACCCCAACAGAATATCTTGTAAAAGCCATAATCTATCTCATACTGGGCAGACTGGTAAGGATCTCTATGTCAAACTTTTTCTTTTTTTTTTTTCTTTTTTTTATTATAGTTTGTCGCTGTCTCCCGCGTTTGTCAAACTTAAGTGACATAAATATTGTATAAGAACAGGACAATATTCAAATGCTTTGCTTAATCATGTTACAGAGTACGACTACTGCAATGATTGGAACCGTTAATTCAGTTATAAGCTGTAACATCTTGATGAAGAAAAATATCAATGAATCTTCTCTTATTAAGTACACAAAGAACTGTAACATGAATATCTGCGAAGGTCTACATAAACTGGACAGCTTTATTAAAAAAATTTATCAAAAGGTTTCCTGTCCTGTCAACACAATAAAATCTTATAACACGCACATTACCAGACCTGAAAACCACAAACACTTGTGAAAGCACTGATGAAAATGATTTACACTTCATATTTTCCATTTCCTTATGGTTTTAACTGTTTTCCTGGCACTATCTCACTGAAGGAGGGGGTAGCAATGCTGTTTCCTATGGAGAAAGGTAGTGCCAGGAATGGATGAAGGCAAGCATGTGTATATGTCTGTTTATGTATGTGTATATGTTGATATGTATATGTATGGGAGTTTATGTATATATTTTTTTTCATACATATTCGCCATTTCCTACATTAGTGAGGTAGAGTTAAGAACAGGACTGAGCCTTTGAGGGAATATCTTCACTTGGCCCCCTTCTCTGTTCGCAGGAAACGGCAATCAAGTATAATAAAATAAATAATATATATACAGTTGCTGGGGATATGGGAGAAATAATACTTCCTACGTATTCTCTTCATGTTGTAGAAAATGACTAAAAGGGGGGGAGGGAGCGGGGAGCTGGAAATCTGCCGCCCCTGTTTATAATTTTCCAAGAGGGAACAGGGAAAGGGGCGAAGTGAAGACATTCCCTCTAAGGCAAATTGGAGGTGGAAGGATGGAGTGAAAAAGATTTTGAGAGATCGAGGCCTAATCATTCAGGAGGGTGAGATACATGTGAGTGAAATGGAACTATGTGGTATACTGGGGCCGATGTGCTGTCAATGGACTGAACCAGGGCATGTGAAACATCTGGGGGTAAACCATGGAAAGGTCTCTGGGGCCTGGATGTGGATAGGGAGCTGTGGTTTAGGTGCATTACACATGATAGCTAGAGACTGAGTGTGAACAAATGTGGCCTTTTTTGTCTGTTGTCCTGGCGCTACCTCACGATGCTGTTTCCTGTGGGGTGGGGTAGCACCAGGAATGGATGAAGGCAAGCATGCATGAATGTGTACATCCAGGAATGGATGAAGGCAAGCATGCATGAATGTGTACATGTGTATATATGTCTGTATATGTGTATAAGTATCTGTATGTATATGTGCATGTACAGGCGTTTATGTATATATATGAGCATATGAGTGGATAGACCATGACGTATTAAGTACCTGTGTGTGCTTGTGAGATAGGTGTGTAAATGTTGATATTGGAGTAAGCCCTAGAATGTATCCTACATTTACTATGATGAAACAGGTGTCATTTCTACTGCTTTTTCTCAATACCCATTGCCATGGAAAGGGAAGGATATTTAAGAGCTACTCTTAGTGGTAATAAATCTTTCACACAAATATTTGGTTATTTCAAATCTCATACAAAACTTTTATGACATGGAATCTATTTCCAGTGCACTGTTAACAATGTCCTATAAGAAACTTACTTGTAATTACTACATAGGTAGAAGATCTGGTGAGTACATCAATTAAGGAAGCTGGAAGTAATGTCAGCAGGTTGTGGGACACATCAAGTGACTGAAGGTTTGGTACTTGTGATGCAGTGCTGTTGGTTGATAAAGCCTCTACTCTCAACTCTTCCAGCCCACACCAAGATATGTTCAGATGGGTCAACCGATGTACAAGATCTGTGCAGCAGCAAAACAGTGTCTTCTTCAAATAGCTGATTATAAAAACCAAGGAAAATTTCAATCATTCTGCCCAGAAATAAAGAACAAACAGACAAAGAAAATGATGATGAAAGTTACTTAAATAGCCAAATAATCTCGTCTGTGTAAAGTAAATAAATTATGATGGTGAATTACATCTAATATGCATAGTCAATTTCCTCAGGCCAGTATGAATTTCATTCTCCACCTCATTTGACACCTTCTATAGCCAATGCAAGGGCATGCAATGCTCCAAGGCAGTAACCTATATGAGTTGCACTGAATGACAAAGGAATACACATACAGGGGTTAAGCCCAGGTCCAACATAATTATAAATACATCTACTCATATCTCTGATATTCTATTGTAAAGTAAGGTCAGTATCTCAGGAAAAACAAAATTGTAACATACCTTCATCCAGAGTAACTTGACAGAGGTTATTCCCAGCTATATTAAGGTACTTCAGTTCCTGATAATATACATAATATATTACTGCAATCTTAAAATATCCTCAACAAGACATAGGAACTAAAATCAATTAAAATATGATCAAGATAACATATCAGTTCCAGTAGAAACAAATACCACTTCTAGTAGCTGTCAAATTCCTATATACATACATGTAACATCAGCAGTTAACAATTCAATATTCCTTTAATGAAACAGTTACAATTTTACGAGTGAGGAGTTAGTAATTAAGTTAATACACAATAATGAATGATCAGGCAAATACATAACAGATTAAAAACTGTCTATCTACCATAAAGCTGGTTTAATTTCAAGTTAATAACAGTTTTAATAGTATCTAAATATAAAGATAATGAACTGCCTCAGTCATGTGCTAATAACATAGGTTGTTAGTTGATCATATTACATGCAAACATACTCATGTTTGCAGACTTGTTATCAATGATTCAAGGTTATCTCTTGTTATCAATGATTCAAGGTTATCTCATGTGTCTAGTTGCTTGAAACACTTCAAACAAGAGACCTGTATCTTTAGCTTATCTCAAATTTAATTCTATCAGGTTAAACATGTTTCTACTTTGAAATTTTATTACTTATCATTACCACTCTAGCCATGAGTGTTAAACATTGATTACAGTTTTGGGTGTAGACAAATATCTTTTACACACACAACTCCATTCCAGATCCTTTGCAGACAATCCAACATTCGCAGAAGTACATTATCAACCCCACTCAGCACTTATCCTATCCAAATCATTATAAATCTTGTGCAGCATATAAGAAATCTTTAAACCTATATCTGGTTGAAAAATATGTACATTGCTTTAATATAGTACCAACACTACTACTACAACTGCGACTAATTATTTCATTAATAAATCACATTTCAATATAGGGTACTCATCTGACTAGGGAGGAGCAATGTGGCAAAGGATGTGTGGACAAAGCATTTGCTCTGAAAACTTTGTGCAAGAATTTTGTCTGTGGCACTAATGGATCTGAACAGAACATATGATAAGGATAACAGAGATGCCTTGTGGAAGGTGCAGCGAGGATTTTTTTCCCATGAGAGTAAGGCATGTGTGCAGCAATGGTGCAGCCAGAAGCAGTGATAAAACAGAGTGGAAGCCTCCACTATGAGCTGGAGGTAATGGAAACACACACAAGTACCACGTAGACCAACCCCAATGTTCTACATCACAAAAAGGAAATCCTCCAACATCACCATCACTTCACTCACCATTTAAAGAGACTTCTTTTGAGGGTGACTAACAGGAAGGGGCGCCTAACTCTCAAGTCATCTCCACTCCTCCCACACTTATGCCACCCACTTATGTGGTCTAAGGTGGTTTGATCGAGTAAGTAATGAAAGGGTAAGAGAGATGTGTGATAATAAAAAGAGTGTGGTTGAGAAAGCAGAAAAGGGTGTTTTGAAGTGGTTTGGTCACATGGAGAGAATGAGTGAAGAGACAAAGAGGATAGATGTGTCAGAGGTGGAGGGAGCGAGTGGGAGACCAAATTGGAGGTGGAAAGATAGAGTGAAAAAGATTTTGAGCGATGGGGGCCTGAACATGCAGGAGGGTGAAAGGCATGCAAGGAATAGAGTGAACTGGAATGATGTGGTATACCAGGGTCGACATGCTGTCAATGGATTGAACCAGGGTATGTGAAGCATCTGGGGTAAACCATGGAAAGTTTTGTGGGGCCTGGATGAGGAAAGGGAGCTGTGGTTTCGGTGCATTATACATGACAGCTAGAGACCGAGTGTGAACGAATGTGTCCTTTACTGTCTTTTCCTAGCGCTACCTCACGCACATGTGGGGGGAGGGGGTTATTATTTCATGTGTGGCGGGTAGCGACGGGAATGAATAAGGGCAGACAGTATGAATTATGTACATGTGTATATATGTATATGTCTGTGTGTGTATTTATGTATACGTTGAGATGTATGGGTATGTACATGTGCGTGTGTGGACGTGTATGTATATACATGTGGGGGCAAGTTGTTAGAAGCAGTGAAAAGTTTTTATCAAGGATGTAAGGCATGTGTATTTGTAGGAAGAGAAGAAAGTGATTGGTTCTCAGTGAATGTTGATTTGCGGCAGGGGTGTGTGATGTCTCCATGGTTATTTAATTTGTTTATGGATGCAGTTGTTAGGGAGGTGAATGCAAGAGTTTAGGAAAAAGGGGCAAGTATGCAGTCTGTTGTGGATGAGAGAGCTTGGGAAGTGAGTCAGTTGTTGTTCACTGATGATACAGCGCTGGTGGCTGATTCGTGTGAGAAACTGCAGAGGTTGGTGACTGAGTTTGGTAAAGTGGGTGAAAGAAGAAAGCTTAGAGTAAATGTGAATAAGAGCAAGGTTAATAGGTACAGTAGGGTTGGGGTCAAGTCAATTGGGAGGTAAGTTTGAATGGAGAAAAACTGGAGGAAATGAAGTGTTTTAGATATCTGGGAGTGGATTTGGCAGTGGATGGAACCATGGAAGCAGAAGGGAATCGTAGGGTGGGGGAGGGGGCGAAAGTTCTGGGAGCGTTGAAGAATATGTGGAAGGCGAGAACATTATCTCGGAAAGCAAAAATGGCTATGTTTGAAGGAATAGTGGTTCCAACAACGTTATATGGTTGCGAGGCGTGGGCTATGGATAGAGTTGTGCGAAGGAGGGTGGATGTGCTGGAAATGAGATGTTTTAGGACAATATGTGGTGTGAGGTGGTTTGATCAAGTAAGTAATGAAAGGGTAAGGGAGATGTGTGGTAATAAAAAGAGTGTGGTTGAGAGAGCAGAAGAGGGTGTTTTGAAATGGTTTGATCACATGGAGAGAATGAGTGAGGAAAGATTGACCAAGAGGATATATGTGTCAGAGGTGGAGGGAACAAGGAGAAGTGGGAGACCAAATTGGAGGTGGAAAGATGGAGTGAAAAAGATTTTGAGTGATCAGGGCCTGAACATGCAGGAGGGTGAAAGGTGGGCAAGGAATAGAGTGAATAGGGAGCTGTGGTTTCAGTGCATTATACATGACAGCTAGAGATTGAGTGTGAATGAATGTGGCCTTTGTTGTCTTTTCCTAGCACTACCTCGTGCACATGCGGGGGGAGGGGGTTGTTATTTCATGTGTGGCGGGGTGGCGATGGGAATGAATAAAAAGCAGACAGTATGAATTATGTATATGTGTATATATGTATATGTCTGTGTGTGTATATATATGTATACGGTAAGATGTATGGGTATGTATATGTGCCTGAGGCAGTTTACCATTTTATCAACCAAACCCTAGGGGTTGATGAACTCCTGAGTTGACTATGAACCAACCGCTGCAACCAGGACTCAAACCTATGTGCTTAACCCTGGGCAGCTTGTGAATGCATTAAAGATTTTCATGGAATCTAACAAAGCCTTTCAGAGGATGCTGTCTAACTCATGAAAATATGCACTCAACCCATAAGGACAACGGATGTGAAAGTAATAGTCATTAAACTGTAAACAAAACTACAACTGATATTCCTATACATATGCATTAACTATGATGTTTGAGATACTCTTACCACAGAACTGTGAAATACCTATTTGCCTATCCACAGAAGTTTTTTTATTACATTTTAAACAGCTATAACGACATGCATCAACACCTAAAATATTTCAACTTACAAGGTTATGATGGAATTCGAGGAAGGGCAGGTCTTGCAGCCCAGTATATGAGAGATCTAGAAGTTTTAGTCTGGGCAGGTGCTTCATTAGAGGCATCAACTGTGAGCCTGAATAAAAAAAAAAATTATATATTTATTTATTCATTTATATTTGATCAGGCCCCGATCACTCAAAATCTTTTTCACTCCATCTTCCCACCTCCAATTTGGTCTCCCACTTCTCGTTCCCTCCACCTCTTACACATACATCCTCTTGGTCAATCCTTCCTCACTCATTCTCCCCATGTGACCAAACCATTTCAAAACACCCTCTTCTGCTCTCTGAACCACACTCTTTTTATTACCACACATCTCTCTTACCCTATTATTACTTGCTGGATCAAAACACCTCACACCACATATTGTCCTCAAACATCTCATTTCCAGCACATCCACCCTCCTCCGCACAACTCAATCTATAGCCCACGCCTTGCAACCATATAACATTGTTGGAACCACTATTCCTTCAAACATACCCACTTTTGCTTTCCGAGGTAATGTTCTCGACTTCCACAAATTCTTCAACGCACCCAGAACTTTCTCCCTCTCCCCCACCCTATGATTCACTTCCGCTTCCATGGTTCCATCCACTGCCAAATCCACTCCTGAACATGCAGGAGGGTGAAAGGCGTGCAAGGAATAGAGTGAATTGGAACAATGTGGTATACCGGGGTCGACATGCTGTCAATGGATTGAACCAGGGCATGTGAAGCGTCTGGGGTAAATCATGGAAAGTTCTGTGGGGCCTGGATGTGGAAAGGGAGCTGAGGTTTCAGTGTGTGTGAATGAGTGTGTGTGGTTTACCAGACTCTGCCTGCTTATGGTCAGACAAAAGTCACCTTCAACAAAGCTGTATTTCTGTCAGCTGACAAAACTGAGTACAGTCTCATCATAGAGTCCCTCGGAAAGTGGTGTTGTGGTAATTATAAACAATCAGACACAGAGGTGGTTTATCTACTTATCTATCTTACTCTATCTCTGATGCCCATTCTGTATGGAAACTCCCATCAAATGGGTGGCCATGGCAAAAGCCAACACTTATCCCTGTCTTAACATGCCTCCCTCACATGGTTGCTCTCCTGCAAACCAGTGAAACACCAGACCTGTAATGTAAGCTAAAAGAGAAGATAAAACAAGCACCTACAGAGACTTCCAGCAGGCAGATTGATAATGGCTTTGCCAAAGTCCAATCTCATGGGAACTAGCAAACCTGGTGGCAAGAGGGCCTTGGTTTAAAGAGTAAGCTCTGACCGACCTCCTGTAGGAGCAAGTTTGGTAAGCAACAGTCAGTAAAAGGAGTGTGTGTGTGTGTGTGTGCGTGTGTGTGTAAGGGGGGATAACTCTTGAATGGAAAGAAAAACAACTTATGATTAAACACAGAAAAAACACATGCCATCAACATAGACATGAAATTCTAAAACTGTTCAGGTAACTCTAGTTTCCTTCCTTTATTCTTAATGTAAAGTAAATCATTGCTGACCCAACTTATCCTAAACAACACATCTGGTGTTTAAAATTTTTCCTCATCAAATTTTCAACAATACATAATGGAAAGGAATTTCCCTCTGGGTGTATGGCCAATGAACAAACTGAAGAGAAGAAAGGAGGAACACACATAACACCAAAACAATAGCTAATAGCTTTTTGCAGCTGATGCTATAGAAACTTCATAGTGAATATCTTTTAGTTAAACTACTGCAAAATTAATAAAAAAAATACTTATTTTATGTGATGTAGATCTAGGGGATAAAAAAAATCACAAGAAGAAAAAAGAAAGCAAATTCAAGCATGACCTGAGTTGTCCTGTGAATGATAAGATGGGATCATTTGCCCTTGGCCTAACACAACCAACCAAATGGATATGCTAGGGGAGAGCCCAAGATCATTGTCATAAGATGAAGACAGCACAGTAGTGTAAACTTAAACAGAAAGAGACATTAGCCAAAGGGGGATACCAGACAGGTTCATGTGGCCTCGTGAGTGCTGGACTCTCATACCTTATGTCCCTGATGCAATCTCTCTTAAGGATAGAAAAAAGTCATGGTATCCAGTACATGTACTGGTATTGAAGCGTACAGCATATATCAATACACCAGTTAAAGTTTATGCAGTCTAACCTAAAACAACCTGCCTCTTTACCAAGTAAAATTAGAATATGACAAAAGTGAAACAACTAGAAAAGATGGATAGACATCCATAATACTGACCTAATGTAGCAACTGCTGTTCCACGTAGTAGTAGGTAAGAAAGATAGGGGAAACTCCCCATGCAGGTGAGACCTGAGGCATCAAAATCTGGATTATCACTCAGATCCAACTTTGTAAGTGGGGACAAGTTCTGCAAACACAAACATTCATGACAATTTCCAACTTGTTATGTGTTTCACAAGGATAAAATCATTGTTTGATACATGAATACTGGGAGTGAAAATAATAATCATGGGCATTTCAACACTGGAAAACAATTTCTGTTATATTCCTGTATAAGACTCTAATGTACTATCCCATCTTTTAATTTCTAGTCCTACTATACCAGAAGCAAACCCCCGCTCGAGCTATAGAGTGTGCATTAAATATCTACAATTATCATAACCTCATCAGTTCCTCAAAAGTATATATACAGCTCTAGACCAGTGGGCTATCTCTGATGTAAGTAATGTGACCTATGCCTAGCAATTCTGTAGACTGTGGCTTGGATCCAGGCCATATTCCAGATGAAATTTATAGTCCCAGTCATGCGCAGACTTCTGCCTTGGTCACTTATTTGCCCCCCACCCCCCCTCCCCCACCCCACCACCACCATAATCAAGCTCAATTATCCTTTCTATGTCAAACATGGATGTCTTTGGCTTTGTTGCGTCAATCGGTGTGGGTATGTATATATATCTATTAGAGACCAGACTGCCTTAAAGTAGAGGTAAAACTCCATTCTCCATAAATTTTGAGAGCCAATCCTACCTCCTTTTCTATGCAGTAACACTTGCTGATGGATCTAATGAAAGGAGATTGATGTTGATTGTTTTTGGATATCTCACTACCTCAACCTTCTTGAAAGAAAAGCAAGTACGATACTAAAAAGCCCTCAGAAAGATAAAAATACAAGTCTCAGTATTCTTTAAATATTTCAGGATGCCCCAGTTTTATCAATGCTAGTTTTGGGGAGAGATAAAGGCTTTTCTTCAGCAATCCCCTTGGCTTTTTTTCCCCTGAAAGATTCTCTGGCTATCCTACTATGTTTCAGTGCTTAGAGGACATAGACTCTCTCTTAAAGATGAAACCCACACTTTTCTTTTATTATTTATAAAGCAATAATTGTGAACAAAAAAGCTAAATCTGTCTCAGACTTTCTCCAAGGTAGTCTCACAGATAAAAGGATGGAGTTCCCCCCTCTTTAGCCTGAACTGCATTTCCCCAAGCCCTACTAAGTCAAATGGGATTTAGAAGAATTCAGCCTTTCTGTTGTTCAATTCATCCTCTTGCCTTCACATTATCCTGGAAAGTTTACTTAAATTCTCTTCAGATATCTGTCTTTTGTGAATCTTGTTCCTCACTGACACAGAATCTAATAAACCAGAGCTCACTTGGAAAGCCTTAGGGTATTCCTTAAAAAATGAATGATTGCAGGAATAGTAATGTCACATTCATGGATGAGCTACTGCAAGAATGAAACCTGAAATGTCAATATCATAATCAATCCCTACTTTCATCATCAACTATCAAAAATTAATTCCTAATACATCCAGTCAAACTAGGCAAGGGCAAATGATTTAAGTCCAAAGTCTTGGTGGCTATCAAGCTATAAAAAATTGGATAGCTCATCCCTTTATGTTTAGTTGTAAGTCATCCATCACAAAAAAACAAGAGAACCAGATTTGTGCTCTGTAACTCAGTTGCTGATGTCGTTCTAACCTTCTGCGGGTGTAGATCCTCACAGGAGAAGTGTGTAATATTTGAGTGCTGAAGGAAAAGATTAACCAATGCCACATCAGCTAGTGAAGCAAGACTTAGGCCACCATCCACCCGAGCTACTCGCACTGCTACATGCCCTCCTCTTGACTTCTTGAAAAAGATATTGAAAAACAATAAACTCAGACATTTACTGCATGCCTAATACAAGATGAATTATTTCTAAAAGCTGCTTCTACATTAGCTCATGGGTCACATAAGTTTTTGGGCATAGTGGTACCTGTTGTAAGAGCTGTAAGCAGTGTGTACAGATCTCTTATTTTCTGATTGAAGTGCACACGTCAAACAAAGGATGTGTCCTTACTACAAATGATGGATTAGGTGAGTGGTAATGATCAAAAGGGAGCCTACTGCTGATTTTGCATTATGCCAAGTTATCACTGAGATGGATATCAATCTTTAATTGTATATACATCATGAATACTGACTTAATTTATAGCATTGTTGACATGCTAAGTAAGTTCTCTTATGAACTCATGCATAAAACAAGGAAATAAATGGGTATCACACCAAGAGTGAAAAAAGCAACCCTCTATATGCTTATCCTGATTATCATCTTCATGCAAATGTAATTACAGTACACCTAAATTCAAGCTTGAAATAACACCTGTCACTTAAAAAGAAAAGTCTAGGAAACATATAAAGGGTTATTACCTCTGATGCAAATTTGTAGAAAGATGCAACATTTGGACAGATAAAGTTACGAATGGTGGGCTGAAAGGACGTCTCTTCAGAGCAATGCTGGACACTAGGGTCAATCATTGGACTTCCCTGCTGCACATTTTGCTCCCTGTCTATCGGTAGCTGTGGCTGTCCATCCTCAGCCACTGGTAAAGTAGCAGAATCAGCATCCATATGAAATTCTTGCCCTTCTGTAATATTGGTTTCTACCAAGGGACGAGATGAGTTCTGAAGACTTCCCAATGGATTAGTATGTAATGTGTCCAACTTTCCATTATTGATATCGGCTTCTACTACGGGAGTAGTCTGTGGTAACTCAACTCCTACGGGCTCATTAGGCTCACTGGAAAGCATCCTCCTAGAACGATGAGGCAAGAGCTCTTGAAAGGGTACTTCCACAACTGAAGATTTTACATCCACTACTTGCAATAAAACTCCTGAAATGTCTGTCACCCCTTGTTTATTTTCCATTTCAACTTCTGTCCTTGGGCAGCTATTCTCAGAGCCACTATCATCCATGATGGGATGAGTCAAGCATATATCAACTAAAACGAGTGTGGATGACAAATACCACCAATTAGCCATGATCCACAAAACACCATTAAGGAGACTATGCACCATGCTGAAACAAAAAGAAAATCAAGATGTAGATAAGATATCTATAATACACATAAAGCAAAGACCTTGAAATCATCAGCAGCGCCTGAGTGTTGTTTAATATGTTCTGGCAATGATGGAGCTAAATTTGTATGGTAAGGGGAGGGAGTTTTACACTAATGGGGCAAGCTACTGTGCGAGCTGCATGAGAATAGAGTTCTATCACTATAAAACAGCGAATATTCTATATCAGAATATTACTTATCTCAAGGTTATGTCAGAGTATCCGTAGCCTGAGCCTTGTCAAAAATGACAGGAAAATTGGTATGCACATACCTTTCAGCTAGAAAATCACAAATCACCTTAAAATCTGCATTCACAATTTTCTTCAGAGCAAGTCACTATCGACACTCTGGGTTCACTGTGTCACGAGACTGAAATTAGTTCCCTTCATCTGACATGTACTTTAGAACTGGAAGGAGGATTGGTTGGCTATTTGTAATTGCCTATTTGTACCGTAGTTGTGTTGCTTAATTTCAACGCTTAAGTTCACTGTGCTGGAATCCGTATCATACATGAAAAACTTATGAAATACAGAAATTGGATTGCTATGCATTGCTAAGAATGTTACAGTAGAAAAATCCAGCTCCGAACAAGATCCAAGTTCAGCCTTTTTCTTTTAAAGTGCACAAATTGAATTATTGGAGATGTGCACAACTTGAATGATTGGAGATGAAACCGAGTGGAATTGTATGTCATTATTTATCTAAAAACAATCCCAGTAACACTTAGACTATACACACTGTGCCGTGGAGCCCCCAGCATCACTCTACAAAGCCCTTCGTCTTCATAGTTTCATATTACGGAGCCATGATACTTTACATGGTCAAACTTCAGTTGGCACGAACAATCTCAATGCTTTTCACAACCTCACCTTTCCTTTGAAAATCCATTCATATCATAAACACAATTCACACCTTAGTGATCCATTATTCCATTATCCTTTCCAACACAGAATCATGCTTCGTACTTGGTTAGAAGGATCCACGAAACTCGAGTGCATAAATATGCATCTCAAAAAACACGTCCTGCAGCAGGCAAACCACGAGGATCTCAAATCAATCGGCACTGTACTCTCCCCTCTGCAGCCCAGCAGCATTATAATGCTTTATCAGACAATGAATTAACTCTCTAAATCAAAGCACCACCACAGGATTTCTGCCTCAACCCTTTGAACTATAACTCCATCAACAGCAGCAGCTCACACGATCTGCATTTCCATATACTTAGTAGCTTTGAAGTGTTTCCCATATTTCTGTCGCCATTCAAATAGAAAACGGATAGTTGTGATTTGTATACTAAAAATCGTATGTGACTGGAAGCAGACTTGATCTATGATTGTGCTGCCACAAAAATTCCTCCTAAACGTGTCACACTTGATCTGATCTCCACATTATGCCCATCCCCTAATCATCAAGCTGTTCTCCTTGGCTGTACTTCCCTTTAAGTACTTTTCACAGTCCTCGCCAACACTACCTTTCCAGGGGTGTCATAACAAGCCTGTTAATCCAGTAGTAACCTTCGAGCTCAAGCTGTACTAATACAGGAGGTTCCATCGCAACCCACATGGGCAACCGTTCCCTGCCATGACACCCTCAGCTCTCGTTTTCTCCATTACACAAGGGAAGATAAATAGTGCTGTATCACTTGTGCATTGGTACTCAATGCTCTTTGTCTACAGGGGCTCCTATCAAAGACCTGGTTACTTTTCGAAACGTCACTCTCACGCAACCCGGCTGAAATGAACAACCTCGATGTTTTGCGCGATTACACAGTCCTCACTTCCTTTAAAATTCCCTCTTAACAGCATAGTTATTCTTGCTGTTGCCTTCCCTCAGTTTGTGTGTAGAGACTGCCATTTAAGGACTGACTAAGACCACCTTTTTCCCCTCAGGCAGCTAAGCTGCTGAATTCTTTTTCACCTTCCTTTTTCATACAATTTCTTTTTCCATCGTAAAGAGTCAAGTCTCCAAACACCTGCAGAGCCCTGATCAAATTCTACTTCCTTTCCCTCTCAATTCCATTAAAAAGATTTTTTTTTTTTTTTTTTTTTTTTTATACTTTGTCGCTGTCTCCCGCGTCTGCGAGGTAGCGCAAGGAAACAGACGAAAGAAATGGCCCAACCCCCCCCCCCCCATACACATGTACATACACATGTCCACACACGTGTATACATACCTACACAGCTTTCCATGGTCCACCCCAGACGCCTCACATGCCTTGATTCACTCCACTGACAGCACGTCAACCCCTGTATACCACATCGCTCCAATTCACTCTATTCCTTGCCCTCCTTACACCCTCCTGCATGTTCAGGCCCCGATCACACAAAATCTTTTTCACTCCATCTTTCCACCTCCTATTTGGTCTCCCTCTTCTCCTCGTTCCCTCCACCTCCGACACATATATCCTCTTGGTCAATCTTTCCTCACTCATTCTCTCCATGTGCCCAAACCATTTCAAAACACCCTCTTCTGCTCTCTCAACCACGCTCTTTTTATTTCCACACATCTCTCTTACCCTTACGTTACTTACTCGATCAAACCACCTCACACCACACATTGTCCTCAAACATCTCATTTCCAGCACATCCATCCTCCTGCGCACAACTCTATCCATAGCCCACGCCTCGCAACCATACAACATTGTTGGAACCACTATTCCTTCAAACATACCCATTTTTGCTTTCCGAGATAATGTTCCCGACTTCCACACATTTTTCAAGGCTCCCAAAATTTTCGCCCCCTCCCCCACCCTATGATCCACTTCCGCTTCCATGGTTCCATCCGCTGACAGATCCACTCCCAGATATCTAAAACACTTCACTTCCTCCAGTTTTTCTCCATTCAAACTTACCTCCCAATTGACTTGACCCTCAACCCTACTGTACCTAATAACCTTGCTCTTATTCACATTTACTCTTAACTTTCTTCTTCCACACACTTTACCAAACTCAGTCACCAGCTTCTGCAGTTTCTCACATGAATCAGCCACCAGCGCTGTATCATCAGCGAACAACAACTGACTCACTTCCCAGGCTCTCTCATCCCCAACAGACTTCATACTTGCCCCTCTTTCCAGGACTCTTGCATTTACCTCCCTAACAACCCCATCCATAAACAAATTAAACAACCATGGAGACATCACACACCCCTGCCGCAAACCTACATTCACTGAGAACCAATCACTTTCCTCTCTTCCTACACGTACACATGCCTTACATCCTCGATAAAAACTTTTCACTGCTTCTAACAACTTGCCTCCCACACCATATGTTCTTAATACCTTCCACAGAGCATCTCTATCAACTCTATCATATGCCTTCTCCAGATCCATAAATGCTACATACAAATCCATTTGCTTTTCTAAGTATTTCTCACATACATTCTTCAAAGCAAACACCTGATCCACACATCCTCTACCACTTCTGAAACCGCACTGCTCTTCCCCAATCTGATGCTCTGTACATGCCTTCACCCTCTCAATCAATACCCTCCCATATAATTTACCAGGAATACTCAACAAACTTATACCTCTGTAATTTGAGCACTCACTCTTATCCCCTTTGCCTTTGTACAATGGCACTATGCACGCATTCCGCCAATCCTCAGGCACCTCACCATGAGTCATACATACATTAAATAACCTTACCAACCAGTCAACAATACAGTCACCCCCTTTTTTAATAAATTCCACTGCAATACCATCCAAACCTGCTGCCTTGCCGGCTTTCATCTTCCGCAAAGCTTTTACTACCTCTTCTCTGTTTACCAAATCATTTTCCCTAACCCTCTCACTTTGCACACCACCTCGACCAAAACACCCTATATCTGCCACTCTGTCATCAGACACATTCAACAAACCTTCAAAATACTCATTCCATCTCCTTCTCACATCAGATGGCCATTAATTACGCCATGATGATGCAACACCATCAGCTCTTCTAAAATGGCCATTATGCCATGATGATGCAACACCATCAGCTCTTCTAAAATGGCCATTACGCCATGATGATGCAACACCATCAGCCCTTCTAGTAGTCAAAATTCATACCCTGGTGAGGGTGACCTATACAAGTCATGCACCACTGTCCTGGTCAGTCAATTGGCTGGAGTATTGTAGTTGACAAAAATGCTCCTAGAAGTTTTTATTTTTTGTCATATGATCCCATGGGTAATCAAGTAATTAACGGATGCCACCTTTCCCGATCATAGAAAGTCAACGAAATTTTCAGAAATGCATTGTTACAACGTGTAGAGGTTGTATAAATTGTAGAATTTTAAGTTTACCATTTGTAACTCGAATCATTCTTGTTTTCGTGCAGGGGGCAGGGCAGTGAAGTTGGGGGAAATTGTGGAAGAAACACTGGAAACCAATTAATAACTACAAAACTACCATTAAGTTATAAAGCTAGAAGCCTCAATTATTTTCCCAGTGATAAGTAGAACAACAATCTCTTTTATAAACATCTACGAGTATACTAAATATAAGCACTGTAACTACAGACAAATAACTTATCAATAACTTTTTCTGTGTTCACCTTTATGTTTTTGATATGGTGGTTTCCATTCACATCAGATCCACGAAGGAAGGTTAAATCACTTCATTCGACGTCCTGGAATGATTGACGCTGTCCAACAGTTAACTGTTAGCTGCCGCTAGCATCGTCTAGCACTGACAATCTATCTAGTCTGCGTCATGGAAAAAAATGACTAGAGAATGTCTATCTGCAGAAATGTATGAAGTACAAACTCACATCTATGTAATTTGTCCGCTTGCACTGAGTGTTAGTGGGCGACTGACGGGTAGGTTTGCTCATGCAGCATCATAATTATTGCAGGATGTTGATAGATAAAGTCTTCCACCGTCATTCAAGCCAATTTAACTTCAAGTAGACTGCTGTAAATCGAAAGCTTCTTTTCCAGTTTGGTAAAGGTAATTCTCAAAAAGATAATTCGCTTCCTGTGTACTGAAAAGACATTGTTCGTTTAGGGAAGGGAGGATGACTAAGGTCGGGGAATACCCCAATCGTCTCTTACAGCTCTAGGAAAAGTCCTGCCGTCCGTAGTGTTTCGTTCTAGGAAAACGTGAGGTGGTTATTAGTTTCGTTTCGTTAGGTGTTCCCAGGACGCCTCCCACTGGCAACCTTCACTCTGTGCTGGCTGTTGTGTCTTCTATGTCCACTTAAAAGGTATTTTAGATGACACTGGAGGAGACGAGATGACATTGTGTGACATGAAAACTGCATGGTTGAGACATTGCAGACGACGTACCAACAAATTCTGAACGTTGGTTGTCTGCTATACTCACTCACTAAATGGGACCTTCACTCTACCCAAATAATAGAAATTAAGGATTTTAAAAGACTAAAGCCATAGGTTAACACTATACAGAAAATTGTTCTGTTTAGCACCACAACAAGTCATCATTATTTCCGAGGTGACGGTGTGTGATATGACTAGACTGGGTTGTTTCCACTGCATTCTGAGCTTTGGGTGTCTTTAATGATGATAATAATAATAATAATAATAATAATAATAATAATATTATTATTATTATTATCATTATTATCATTATTATTATTATTATTATTATTATAAAATTGAAAAATATATAATATGACTTGTCAACTTTATGAGTAGGATTACATGAGGCACCACGAGAGGCGATGGAAATAAGAAAAGTACCTATTAGCATCTTAGTAAAGAAAAGGTTAGGTAGGGTATTTATTTAGGAAGTCTGAGAGAGGAATACAGAGAGACTGGCAACACCAACGCTTCATAGAAATGCGTAAACCTACCAGAACAATAGCAATTACTGCAGGGGGAAAAGAAAAATAAGGAGTCCTTTGTTGCTGCTGCAGGTTATTCGCTCTCTTGGTCCCACCATATCTGAGATGTAGGGGAGAGGAGGCGTCCTTGAGGTTAAATACCTCCTTAGGGATGCGTTCTATCCATTAATGAACTGTAGGAGAGAACAGGCGTTGCCGAGGGCAGTTGGTTGTGCTGCAGGAAGGAGGCATTGCCAATGTCCAGTGGCTTTGCCCGAGGAGTGTGCCTTGGTTTTTGTATCTTAAAGACTTTGTACATGACAATCAAACATTGTCGTGTTGCTCCTTTCTCTTTAGCCCTCTTAGTACTCACAATACCATGGAAATTAGACACACAACACTCTCAAGGGTCCAACAGTTTTCCTTCTGAAAGGAGTGCAGCCTACTTTTCGCGAGAGGGCGCTTGTCCCATGTGCTTCCGTTTAAAAAGTAATGATACAGGAGGGGATGATTTCCAGCCTCCCGTTCCTACCCCTCTAGTCTTTATAACATGCAGAATATATATATATATATATATATATATATATATATATATACTCATGAAATTTTCTTTCCTGGCAGCTACGACCCAAACACTAGTAGAGATTTCAATGCACCATTAAATACTGTTCTGAGATGTCTTAACGTTGACGTAGAAATGAACTGAAACCAGTTATCATTATCATTATTGCAGCCCTGTGGTCCCTATCGTATGATTTATTGTTATTGGGGAGGGAAGGGGTAGTAAATTTGAATAGTGAACTCGCTCAGATGATGATGAAAAGCTCCCAACACGAGTAGTTTAAGAGGGGAAAAGTTATTTCTGAGAAAGCTTAACATCTTCTAAGCTTTTAATGATAACTGTGTAGCTACACCAGTATTAAGAGAATGGTGAATCATTTTTTAATAAAAAGGACTGCCGAGTTATTAGATAAACTGATTACAATAATCATGGACGTTTCTTTAAGAGGAAACAAATCAGTAAGCTTTCGTTATTGTAAACTCGTGTCGAAGTTTGTAGGAAGTTTCATTATCCACCCATGTAAACCACTCAACCAGGTAAATATATGTGCTTAAACAAATATTTTCCCTTGCTGGTGAATCAAACCCGGCACCTTCCCCGGTATACATTGGCCACACTCAAGCAAAGAATATATATATATATATATATATATATATATATATATATATATATATATATATATATATATGAGAGAGTATCATTAAATTTTAGGGAGAATAAAAAGATGTTCTGGAAGGAGGTAAATAAAGTGCGTAAGACAAGGGAGCAAATGGGAACTTCAGTGAAGGGCGCAAATGGGGAGGTGATAACAAGTAGTGGTGATGTGAGAAGGAGATGGAGTGAGTATTTCGAAGGTTTGTTGAATGTGTTTGATGATAGAGTGGCAGATATAGGGTGTTTTGGTCGAGGTGGTGTGCAGAGTGAGAGGGTTAGGGAAAATGATTTGGTAAACAGAGAAGAGGTAGTGAAAGCTTTGCGGAAGATGAAAGCCGGCAAGGCAGCAGGTTTGGATGGTATTGCAGTGGAATTTATTAAAAAAGGGGGTGACTGTATTGTTGACTGGTTGGTAAGGTTATTTAATGTATGTATGACTCATGGTGAGGTGCCTGAGGATTGGCGGAATGCGTGCATAGTGCCATTGTACAAAGGCAAAGGGGATAAGAGTGAGTGCTCAAATTACAGAGGTATAAGTTTGTTGAGTATTCCTGGTAAATCATATGGGAGGGTATTGATTGAGAGGGTGAAGGCATGTACAGAGCATCAGATTGGGGAAGAGCAGTGTGGTTTCAGAAGTGGTAGAGGATGTGTGGATCAGGTGTTTGCTTTGAAGAATGTATGTGAGAAATACTTAGAAAAGCAAATGGATTTGTATGTAGCATTTATGGATCTGGAGAAGGCATATGATAGAGTTGATAGAGATGCTCTGTGGAAGGTATTAAGAATATATGGTGTGGGAGGAAAGTTGTTAGAAGCAGTGAGAAGTTTTTATCGAGGATGTAAGGCATGTGTACGTGTAGGAAGAGAGGAAAGTGATTGGTTCTCAGTGAATGTAGGTTTGCGGCAGGGGTGTGTGATGTCTCCATGGTTGTTTAATTTGTTTATGGATGGGGTTGTTAGGGAGGTAAATGCAAGAGTTTTGGAAAGAGGGGCAAGTATGAAGTCTGTTGGGGATGAGAGAGCTTGGGAAGTGAGTCAGTTGTTGTTCGCTGATGACACAGCGCTGGTGGCTGATTCATGTGTGAAACTGCAGAAGCTGGTGACTGAGTTTGGTAAAGTGTGTGGAAGAAGAAAGTTAAGAGTAAATGTGAATAAGAGCGAGGTTATTAGGTACAGTAGGGTTGAGGGTCAAGTCAATTGGGAGGTGAGTTTGAATGGAGAAAAAGTGGAGGAAGTGAAGTGTTTTAGATATCTGGGAGTGGATCTGGCAGCGGATGGAACCATGGAAGCGGAAGTGGATCATAGGGTGAGGGAGGGGGCGAAAATTCTGGGGGCCTTGAAGAATGTGTGGAAGTCGAGAACATTATCTCGGAAAGCAAAAATGGGTATGTTTGAAGGAATAGTGGTTCCAACAATGTTGTATGGTTGCGAGGCGTGGGCTATGGATAGAGTTGTGCGCAGGAGGATGGATGTGCTGGAAATGAGATGTTTGAGGACAATGTGTGGTGTGAGGTGGTTTGATCGAGTGAGTAACGTAAGGGTAAGAGAGATGTGTGGAAATAAAAAGAGCGTGGTTGAGAGAGCAGAAGAGGGTGTTTTGAAGTGGTTTGGGCACATGGAGAGGGTGAGTGAGGAAAGATTGACCAAGAGGATATATGTGTCGGAGGTGGAGGGAACAAGGAGAAGAGGGAGACCAAATTGGAGGTGGAAAGATGGAGTGAAAAAGATTTTGTGTGATCAGGGCCTGAACATGCAGGAGGGTGAAAGGAGGGCAAGGAACAGAGTGAATTGGAGCGATGTGGTATACCGGGGCTGACGTGCTGTCAGTGGATTGAATCAAGGCATGTGAAGCGTCTGGGGTAAACCATGGAAAGCTGTGTAGGTATGTATATTTGCGTGTGTGGACGTATGTATATACATGTGTATGGGGGGGGGTTGGGCCATTTCTTTCGTCTGTTTCCTTGCGCTACCTCGCAAACGCGGGAGACAGCGACAAAGTATAAAAAAAAAAAAAAAAATATATATATATATATATATATATATATATATATATATATATATATATATATGTGTGTGTGTGTGTGTGTGTGTGTGTGTGTTTGCAAAAATACGTAAAACTTTGGAAAATATTTCGGAAGTAGCATGACCTTGTTCGTGAAGGACCAGCATGTGTGGATATTGGACCCGTAATACCTAATTCACTGAAATCTGTAGGTAAACACCAAACAAATGAAAAAAAAAATGTATAGAACTTCAAATACCGTATCATCACCTTCTCTGAAGAAAAGCAAATGTTCTTTGCATCCTATGACTTAACTCATTTTCGATGAAGTTAACGAGATTTCTCTCCCATCTTTTTGTTGTCTTTAATTCATTGTAAATTGATTTCCCTTTAATAAATCTGAACTAACCTTTCAATTTGACTTTAAAACAAGTTAGACGAACATTAAGCCAACATAAATGTTATAGAGAGCTTGAGACTGCCTCTCCTATATTTTTATTGTCTGTTTTCACTGCACTGTAATTTAATTTCTCCATTGGCAAAGCTGAACTGACCTTTCATTCCAAATTTCAGACAAAATACTGAAATGACGGTGCGTCCGCTGTATTTTAAGGATGAAATCAGTTCAGAATCAGGAAATGTATTTGGAGGAATTAATTGAACCCAAGAAAGTCTCCCACAGCTGAGAGTCCATGAGTAGAGATATGCTAAAGGTTTGCCAAGGGCTGCATACAATGGCCGATCGATGAGACTGGGCAGAAATTACTTATACTAACCATTTGTACCAGACTTTGTATGCTTACTGACTCATGGTGTGCTTGTTGTATTTCGCCTGTAATATTGGCAATTGAAATAAATCTCGAGTGCTAGCTGATGTTAGATGACGTTTTCATTAATTCCGCTGATTTTAAAGTATATTTAATTTAATTCTGCAGTAATTAACCCCACATTTTCCTTTGCTCATATTCCCCCCGCTAGTATATATATTCTTCTGGAGGAAAATAAGGCACACCAGTTAAGAAACACTCAAGAAAATAACTTACAGGTCTGGAATATGCGCATATCGATATACTGTGTAGTTACAGATATACAATATTTGGAGCTTTATTCATATGTTTCCCATGATAAACAAATGACAGAAAGATGGCTATGATGATCAATGAAAATGGGGTAAATGAAAAGGAGTGAAATTATACCTTAACAGACCCGTAAATTTTCTAGGTGATATATATCTACTTCCAAACTCGTCCATTGACACCGCAGAAATTTTCCTTGCTCTAAAACGAAGGGTCGCCTATAGAATAATACTCCCTATGGTCAATGATGTTTTACAGTAATGTGAAAGATTAAATAGAAAGATTAAATATGATACCAAATAGTGTATATTTCGGCTTGTTAAAATTCTTATACTTAGGATGTCACAAGCATGTTAATTATCTTCAAAACGAAAGAATGTGCATCTCAAGTCGAGATGTCAACCTTTACCGAATTTTTGTGTCTCACAAATTTGATGTTTATCTCATTAATTTTTCTTTATCGTCACCTTCAAAGTATCTACTGTATTTTACATTGGCACAGGAGTTTGAGATGTCACAAACTGATTATTACTTTGCTCTCAAGCATTCAGGGAAATGACATTTTTAAGTGCGTCAGATCTCGAGAAAAAAAGTAAGAATTGTGGAAAGCATGTTTCCTGGACTTTTCTACGTGGAATATGCTTACTTCGATGCGAAAAAAGTCACATTTTTCAAAACATTTAGAATTTTTATGCTCTAAGGTTGGCTGGCATCTTTGTAAGTTCAGGTGTAGAAACTTGTAGTTAAAAAACTTGTAGTTAAAACACTGCAAGATACTCCAGTGTTAAAAAAAAATATAGAAATATTGCTTCAGTTCGTTATTCTGTTTAACTGTTTGTTCCTATGCTTTATTGACCATAATAGCACCATTCCCCCATTAAAAAATGTATACAAATGGTCAAGGACAAAAGAGCTGTCAAAGAGAGGCTTCACTGGGTATAGTGTATGACATGTGATGTTTTCTTCAACAAAGTTTGCAATGTTACCGGCGCCCAGAGGACACTGGCTTAAACATGCCATCGTGCCCACAGGAGACCCGCTTATGCATTCCAATGGAAAATATTAGAAAACAATATATGCCAATTGTCACCCTAGTGGAATCTTCAGCCTCTTGCAATATGTCATTCGTAACATTATACACTGACCTCACCCCATAACCTCTTTCTTAATCTTTTTTTCACAATCAAAATCCCGTTCTATTAATTATACCAATTCAATGTCCACTGACATTAATGCCCCCTAGACCATCACTTACTGGGCTGAACGTGCATGTTGCAGAATATAGCAAACATCCATGCTTAGGAGAGCCTGTACCTTTCCCTTCTGTATTATGTGTAGCTGAAAGAGCAAGATATTTTCCCATTGTTAATTATAGTTGTGTGACATGTCATTTCTGCAAACCAAAAAATGTGCAATTTTGAATATAGATAGGTGTAGGGAAGACTACTCATACAAATATAATTTTAGTCACTGTGCTGAACCTATCCAAGTATGGGTACAGATTGTATTGGTTACGTTCTTTCTTTACTAAACTTTTGAAATAATTGTTTCATATACTACATTATCATTTACCACCTGTCAACCCATTAAATAGTAATGAATAACACCAAAGGAAACTTGGCCTTCTAATACACAGGAAGGGTCTGCAACCCCAATGCTACCAGATACAACAGTTGACAACATTGATCTCACGTTGATATTTACTTTCTCTACCTCACACACTGATGGAATGAGTGTCACTTTACTTTTGTACCTTTATAAACGAAATCATGGATATACTTTAATAGTGACTTTACTGATGGAATAATTGTCACTTTACTTTTGTTCCATTATAAACCAAATCATAGATATACTTAAATAGTGACTACCGGTAACGGCAGATACTTTGTTAATCATCAAAAAGTAAACATGGCACCACTGACACAAACAGTACACTTCACTCCACCCCATCCTGCCTGCAGGTCAAAGAATAATAATCCTATGGAAGTATTAAGTACCACTATGCATCCATTTTAAAATGCAGGCCTGAAATTATGACAGGAAATTTCAATGTGGATGCTCATCGCATGGTAAAATCAGATCTCTGATGCATAACATATATTTTCTTTCTTTTCTTTTAAACTATCCGCCATTTCCCGCATTAGTGAGGTAGCGTTAAGAACAGAGGACTGGGCCTTTGTGGAATATCCTCACCTGGCCCACCTCTGTTCCTTCTTTTGGAAAATTAAAAAAAAAAAAACATAGGGTGGGGGAGGGGGCGAAAATTCTGGGAGCCTTGAAGAATGTGTGGAAGTCGAGAACATTATCTCAGAAAGCAAAAATGGGTATGTTTGAAGGAATAGTGGTTCCAACAATGTTGTATGGTTGCGAGGCGTGGGCTATGGATAGAGTTGTGCGCAGGAGGATGGATGTGCTGGAAATGAGATGTTTGAGGACAATGTGTGGTGTGAGGTGGTTTGATCGAGTAAGTAACGTAAGGGTAAGAGAGATGTGTGAAAATAAAAAGAGCGTGGTTGAGAGAGCAGAAGAGGGTGTTTTGAAATGGTTCGGGCACATGGAGAGAATGAGTGAGGAAAGATTGACCAAGAGAATATATGTGTCGGAGGTGGAGGGAACGAGGAGAAGAGGGAGACCAAATTGGAGGTGGAAAGATGGAGTGAAAAAGATTTTGTGTGATTGGGGCCTGAACATGCAGGAGGGTGAAAGGAGGGCAAGGAATAGAGTGAATTGGAGCGATGTGGTATACCGGGGTTGACGTGCTGTCAGTGGATTGAATCAAAGCATGTGAAGCGTCTGGGGTAAACCATGGAAAGCTGTGTAGGTATGTATTTTTGCGTGTGTGGACGTATGTATATACATGTGTATGGGGGTGGGTTGGGCCATTTCTTTCGTCTGTTTCCTTGCGCTACCTCGCAAACGCGGGAGACAGCGACAAAGTATAAAAAAAAAAAAAAAAAAAAAAAAAAAAAATATATATATATATATATATATATATATATATATTAGGTTATTAGGTACAGTAGGGTTGAGGGTCAATTCAATTGGGAGGTGAGTTTGAATGGAGAAAAACTGGAGGAAGTGAAGTGTTTTAGATATCTGGGAGTGGATCTGGCAGCGGATGGAACCATGGAAGCGGAAGTGGATCATAGGGTGGGGGAGGGGGCGAAAATTCTGGGAGCCTTGAAGAATGTGTGGAAGTCGAGAACATTATCTCGGAAAGCAAAAATGGGTATGTTTGAAGGAATAGTGGTTCCAACAATGTTGTATGGTTGCGAGGCGTGGACTATGGATAGAGTTGTGCGCAGGAGGATGGATGTGCTGGAAATGAGATGTTTGAGGACAATGTGTGGTGTGAGGTGGTTTGATCGAGTAAGTAACGTAAGGGTAAGAGAGATGTGTGGAAATAAAAAGAGCGTGGTTGAGAGAGCAGAAGAGGGTGTTTTGAAATGGTTTGGTAACATGGAGAGAATGAGTGAGGAAAGATTGACCAAGAGGATATATGTGTCGGAGGTGGAGGGAACGAGGAGAAGAGGGAGACCAAATTGGAGGTGGAAAGATGGAGTGAAAAAGATTTTGTGTGATCGGGGCCTGAACATGCAGGAGGGTGAAAGGAGGGCAAAGAATAGAGTGAATTGGAACGATGTGGTATACCAGGGTTGACGTGCTGTCAGTGGATTGAATCAAGGCATTTGTATGGGGGTGGGTTGGGCCATTTCTTTCGTCTGTTTCCTTGCGCTACCTCGCAAACGCGGGAGACAGCGGCAAAAAAAAAAAAAAAAAAAAAAAAAAAATATATATATATATATATATATATATATATATTATCGAGGATGTAAGGCGTGTGTGCGTGTAGGAAGAGAGGAAAGTGATTGGTTCTCAGTGAATGTAGGTTTGCAGCAGGGGTGTGTGATGTCTCCATGGTTGTTTAATTTGTTTATGGATGGGGTTAAGGAGGAGAATGCAAGAGTTTTGGAAAGAGGGGCAAGTATGAAGTCTGTTGTGGATGAGAGAGCTTGGGAAGTGAGTCAGTTGTTGTTCGCTGATGATACAGCGCTGGTGGCTGATTCATGTGAGAAACTGCAGAAGCTGGTGACTGAGTTTGGTAAAGTGTGTGAAAGAAGAAAGTTAAGAGTAAATGTGAATAAGAGCAAGGTTATTAGGTACAGTAGGGTTGAGGGTCAAGTCAATTGGGAGGAAAGTTTGAATGGAGAAAAACTGGAGGAAGTGAAGTGTTTTAGATATCTGGGAGTGGATCTGGCAGCGGATGGAACCATGGAAGTGGAAGTGAATCATAGGGTGGGGGAGGGGGCGAAAATCCTGGGAGCCTTGAAGAATGTGTGGAAGTCGAGAACATTACCTCGGAAAGCAAAAATGGGTATGTTTGAAGGAATAGTGGTTCCAACAATGTTGTATGGTTGCGAGGCGTGGGCTATGGATAGAGTTGTGCGCAGGAGGGTGGATGTGCTGGAAATGAGATGTTTGAGGACAATGTGTGGTGTGAGGTGGTTTGATCGAGTAAGTAATGTAAGGGTAAGAGAGATGTGTGGAAATAAAAAGAGCGTGGTTGAGAGAGCAGAAGAGGGTGTTTTGAAATGGCTTGGGCACATGGAAAGAATGAGTGAGGAAAGATTGACCAAGAGGATATATGTGTCGGAGGTGGAGGGAACGAGGAGAAGTGGGAGACCAAATTGGAGGTGGAAAGATGGAGTGAAAAAGATTTTGAGTGACTGGGGCCTGAACATGCAGGAGGGTGAAAGGCGGACAAGGAATAGAGTGAATTGGATCGATGTGGTATACCGGGGTCGACGTGCTGTCAATGGATTGAATCAGGGCATGGGAAGCGTCTGGGGTAAACCATGGAAAGTTCTGTGGGGCCTGGATGTGGAAAGGGAGCTGTGGTTTCGGGCATTATTGCATGACAGCTAGAGACAGTGTGAACGAATGGGGCCTTTGTTGTCTTTTCCTAGCGCTACCTCACACACATGAGGGGGAGGGGGAAGTTATTCCATGTGTGGCGAGGTGGCAATGGAAATGAATAAAGGCAGACATTGTGAATTGTGTGCATGTGTATATATGTATATGTCTGTGTGTGTATATATACGTGTACATTGAGATGTATGGGTATGTATATTTGCGTGTGGACGTGTATGTATATACATGTGTATGGGGGTGGGTTGGGCCAATTCTTTCGTCTGTTTCCTTGCGCTTCCTCACTAACGCGGGAGACAGCGACAAAGCAAAATAATAAAAAATAAATAATATATATGTGTATATATATATATATATATATATATATATATATATATATATATATATATATATATATATATATTTTTTTTTTTTTCTTTTTTTTATACTTTGTCGCTGTCTCCCGCGTTTGCGAGGTAGCGCAAGGAAACAGACGAAAGAAATGGCCCAACCCCCCCCCATACACATGTACATACACACGTCCACACACGCAAATATACATACCTACACAGCTTTCCATGGTTTACCCCAGACGCTTCACATGCCTTGATTCAATCCACTGACAGCACGTCAACCCCTGTATACCACATCGCTCCAATTCACTATATATATATATTCTCTCCATGTGCCCAAACCATTTCAAAACACCCTCTTCTGCTCTCTCAACCACGCTCTTTTTATTTCCACACATCTCTCTCACCCTTACGTTACTTACTCGATCAAACCACCTCACACCACACATTGTCCTCAAACATCTCATTTCCAGCACATCCATCCTCCTGCGCACATCTCCATCCATAGCCCACGCCTCGCAACCATACAACATTGTTGGAACCACTATTCCCTCAAACATACCCATTTTTGCTTTCCGAGATAATGTTCTCGACTTCCACACATTTTTCAAGGCTCCCAAAATTTTCGCCCCCTCCTCTACCCTATGATCCACTTCCGCTTCCATGGTTCCATCCGCTGACAGATCCACTCCCAGATATCTAAAACACTTCACTTCCTCCAGTTTTTCTCCATTCAAACTCACCTCCCAATTGACTTGACCCTCACCCCTACTGTACCTAATAACCTTGCTCTTATTCACATTTACTCTCAACTTTCTTCTTCCACACACTTTACCAAACTCAGTCACCAGCTTCTGCAGTTTCTCACATGAATCAGCCACCAGCGCTGTATCATCAGCGAACAACAACTGACTCACTTCCCAAGCTCTCTCATCCCCAACAGACTTCATACTTGCCCCTCTTTCCAGGACTCTTGCATTTACCTCCCTTACAACCCCATCCATAAACAAATTAAACAACCATGGAGACATCACACACCCCTGCCGCAAACCCCTGGGGATAGGGGAGCAAGAATACTTCCCACGTATTCCCTGCGTGTCGTACAAGGCGACTAAAAGGGGAGGGAGCGGGGGGCTGGAAATCCTCCCCTCTCTTTTTTTTTTTTTTTTTTTTTTTTTTTTTTTTTCCAAAAGAAGGAACAGAGAATTGGGCCAGGTGAGGGTAGTCCCTCAAAGGCTCAGTCCTCTGTTCTTAATGCTACCTCGCTAATGCGGGAAATGGCGAATAGTTTAAAAGAAAAAAAAAAAGAATATTTTTTTTCCATACTATTCGCCATTTCCTGCATTAACGAGGTAGCATTTAGATCAGAGGACTGAACCTTTGAGAGAATATCCTCACTAGGCCCCCTTCTCTGTTCCTTCCTTTGGAAAATGAAAAATGAGAGGGGAGGATTTCCAGCCTTCTGTTCCCTCCCCTTTTAGCCACCTTCTATGGCACGCAGGGAATATGTGGGAAGTATTCTTTCATTATTATTATCATAACTACCATTTCCTGTCAGCAAGGCAGTGCCAGGAATATACTTAAATATACACAAATATACTTAACCAACTCAGAAGATACAACATCCACATTCGCCCTCTTCCATGAAACCAGACTCTTACCCTGATCTACCCTTTTATGTTTCTACAACTACACAACTACAAGACAAAACAGGCAACACAGACAAGAAATGGAATTCAATGTTCCTCTGTCAACACCAGTGACACAAAAAAAAACTCTGTCAATTACATATCTATACCTCTAATGCCCGTTCCCTTTGAAAACTCCCTAAAGGTACTGGCCATGGCAAAAGAGTTTCCAGAACTACTAAACTCCAGTGCTGCTTCATAGCCTCAGTGCCTTACCTTTAACAGGCCACTGGTAAAGGACAACTCTGGTACAGTGTTTACAGAGGCCCCTATCTAATGTTCCAACCAACTACTTCTATCTAATGATCCTGCCTATTATTCCAACTTACTAGTTCTACTTAATGCTCCCACCTCCTACCTACTACTTCTACCTATTACTCCTATTTATTGTTCCTACCTACTACTTCTATTTATCGTCTTACCATTTTGTTTAAAGGTGGGGATAGTTCAATGCACTCACTAAAGATAAATCTGAAGTTACAAAGAATGAATTTGGAGATAAGTGTTGTTAAGCATTATGTGTAACAAGGATAGGTGTATGTATGTTGACAAAATGCCAGCAGTCCACGTGTGGGTGAGGCAGAAAGAAAAGACTGCTACCTGGGTCACAGAAGTGTAACTTGACAACACTGAAGTGCTGGCTCACTATGCAGGTACCACTAACCCTCCCATTACCCAGGTGGATAATACCAGTAATATACCTCCCTGGTTAGTGGATATCTACCAGCTACTACCTCAAACAATAACATCCTTCAAATGCTGTTAAAAATATCTTCCCAGTACCAACTACATTTTAATCAATATTTACATACCTCTCCCTCCACATGACCCACAGATATAGTACTCAACTGGAGAACCTTGCCAGTATGCCCAACACCTACCTCTGCTGAGATTTTAATGCCCACCATTCCATTTGGCTTAGCTCGCATATCCATGATCTCTAAGGTAACTACTTATAAACCAACTACAATCTTATAATATCCTCAAGCTATGCAACCAACCAACCAGGCTCCCAACCTACCACCTCCAGCAGCAGACATTGGCAGACATCACATTGTGCTCACCTGCACTATGAACAAGGAACAACTAAAGCAAGTTACACAAAGTACCCTCGGACTACTTACCAATCCTGATAGCATTTCATCTAGCATACCCAGCTTACACAGCCGCCAAAAATTAAAATAGACTATGGGAAAGCAGACTGGCCAGCCTTCACACAGTACATGGTAACAAAGATGCAAAACTTCAATATTGAAATTTTTTCATCCTTAGATCATGCAATCTCACACTTCATCAGTCTCTCTAAGCCAGCAAAAAGCATATACCACATGGGCACAAGAAAAAACATAACCTAAATTTCCCCCCAGACACCTCACAAAGCAAAGAAACCAACTCAGACACAACCATTCACCATTGATTGAAATGTGAGAACAAATCCAAACTCCAAATGACATCATCACTGAAAGACAACATGAATCACAAGAACCACAGCAACCAACTCTGGCAAACATTAAAGAAAATCCATTCTTATCACTCGTTTCTGACCCCTACTCATGAGGCACTCCTGACCCATTCCAGTGAAATCTCTTCTAAAGAACACTAAAATACTCACAAGACACTACTCAAAATTCATCAAAAACCAACAACACCCCTAAACAAGTAATTATTAAAAAAAAAAAGACAATCATCCTCCAGAAAGAACTATCTTCCACTCCCACTAATATAAGTAATGCAATTAAAACAAAAAACTCTTCTACGATAGGCCATGAAATGTCAAACTTTCACATAAAACACCATGGCTCATTTACAATCCAAGTACTTGAATATCTTTAACTACTCCCAGCTACACAACAAAATCCCTAACATACGGAAAGTTGACAACATAATAGCAGACATAAAACCCTCCAAAGAACCCAGCTCCCCCTTCTCTTATGTTATTTCAAACTGTAGTTTCCAAACTGAAAAAAATTATCCACAATAGAACTAAACAAAACTTTCCACTCTCACCCACACAACATGGCTTCAGATACAAACCTACCAACCACACTACACGCTGAGATCACACAACATACCCGAGATGGATTCAACAAAATGAAAGCCCCCTCCCACACAGTACTAGTGGCAACAGACATCGTCAAAATATTTGACTTTTCCTCAACATATCACACAAAAAGTAACTGCCACCATCCTCCACAACAATGACAAAACGTAATTTGCCAATTTCATGGCTGGCATGCCATATTCACACACAATGGCTTCACTACTAAAACACAAACTCTTCAGTGGGGTACCTGAGGAGAACTCTTTCTCCAACTCTCTTAATCTTATCCTATACTACCTTCTCTTACCTCAGGCAAATCTAAATATGAAGGTCCTTTCTTAAGCACATGACCTAACAATCACATCACAATACCCCAACATCACAGTAGCAATATCAAACATGTTGCACTCAAAAACTCAATTGGAACAATGACTCAACCAGAACAGGATATCTACATCTCCAGAGAAGTCTTCAATCACTCTTTTTAACCCCAGACCATATGAATCCAGCTTATACCCTCCAGTTACCTTAAATGGACAGTCTCTCCCAACCAGCAAAACACCAACCATTCAAGGCATCACATACGACACACACACACGATATTCATTCCCCAAACCAATAATATCAACTCAAAGGTAACTCAAATTAAATGTCCTTAGATCAATAAATGACAGCAGATTTGGACAAGAACAAGAATCCTTCAACATGATTCACAAACAATTCATTAACTCCATTTCGAACTTAGCCTCACTTGCCTGTTCTTCCACACTCTCAAAATCAAATACAACAAAGCTACCAATTACCAAAATAGTGTGATCAATAGATGCCTAGCAACTATAAAAACTTAACACTTCAACAATTAAACAAAAATCCTCCTAATACAGTACCACCTCAACACTTTGACAATAAAACAAAAATCCTCCTAATACAGTATCACCTCAACATGCCTGATTCTCAATTCTATGTAACAGTAGTACACCCTTCCTAACCAAACCACTCTATAACTAATCACCGACCCCCAAGTACAAAGAGAAAGCTTACCCCTGCCCACACTTCAGTACCTATACACATAGATCCCCCTAATGTAACTAATTTAACACTGAAAAAAAAACAAAAAAAACATACACACTGAAATAACTTGACAAGCACTAAACAAATGACCTCCCAACTCATTCTTAAACTCAAAACCACCAGACACATCCATCAGAAACCATACTTCTCAAACAAAAATTAAAAATTTTTCAGCTTACACTTGGGACATCACCCATCATTACAACACTGCAAAACACTGTTTGAACACATCCCAAGACTCTTCATGCCTACAGTGCAACTACCATAAAGATAATACTAAGCACTTACTATTTATTCAATTGCCATGCCCTTTCTGCACATAAATGCACACACATCACAACCCTTTATGACTTGTGGTCCCAACTGGTGCTGCAAGTCTCATAAGGATAGAAGGGACTCCTATAAACAATGAATAAATAAAAAACAAAATTGTCCCAACTCCTATAAAGTGAAATAAAAAAAAAATTGTCCCCCTTTCTTACCTACCTAACCCCTCCACCACTGTCTCTTCTGAGCAATTTACTCACGTTAATTTCAGGGGCAAGTATGAAGTCTGTTGGGGATGAGAGAGCTTGGGAAGTGAGTCAGTTGTTGTTCGCTGATGATACAGCGCTGGTGGCTGATTCATGTGAGAAACTGCCGAAGCTGGTGACTGAGTTTGGTAAAGTGTGTGAAAGAAGAAAGTTAAGAGTAAATGTGAATAAGAGCAAGGTTATTAGGTACAGTAGGGTTGAGGGGCAAGTCAATTGGGAGGTGAGTTTGAATAGAGAAAAACTGGAGGAAGTGAAGTGTTTTAGATATCTGGGAGTGGATCTGGCAGCGGATGGAACCATGGAAGCGGAAGTGGATCATAGGGTGGGGGAGGGGGCGAAAATTCTGGGAGCCTTGAAGAATGTGTGGAAGTCGAGAACATTATCTCGGAAAGCAAAAATGGGTATGTTTGAAGGAATAGTGGTTCCAACAATGTTGTATGGTTGCGAGGCGTGGGCTATGGATAGAGTTGTGCGTAGGAGGATGGATGTGCTGGAAATGAGATGTTTGAGGACAATGTGTGGTGTGGGGTGGTTTGATCGAGTAAGTAACGTAAGGGTAAGAGAGATGTGTGGAAATAAAAAGAGCGTGGTTGAGAGAGCAGAAGAGGGTGTTTTGAAATGGTTTGGGCACATGGAGAGAATGAGTGAGGAAAGATTGACCAAGAGGATATATGTGTCGGAGGTGGAGGGAACGAGGAGAAGAGGGAGACCAAATTGGAGGTGGAAAGATGGAGTGAAAAAGATTTTGTGTGATCGGGGCCTGAACATGCAGGAGGGTGAAAGGAGGGCAAGGAATAGAGTGAATTGGAGCGATGTGGTATACCGGGGTTGATGTGCTGTCAGTGGATTGAATCAAGGCATGTGAAGCGTCTGGGGTAAACCATGGAAAGCTGTGTAGGTATGTATATTTGCGTGTGTGGACGTATGTATATACATGTGTATGGGGGTGGGTTGGGCCATTTCTTTCGTCTGTTTCCTTGCGCTACCTCGCAAACGCGGGAGACAGCGGCAAAAAAAAAAAAAAAAAAAAAAAAAAAAAAAAAAAAAAAAAAAATTTCAGACCTACAACACAGCCTTAAAATCTACTTTAGCTCAATTTTTTTTAATACATATCCTTTACTTTTACATGTATTTCTTTCATTAGCAATTCATTATTGGAATTCCATTTGAGGATCATTGCCCTGATTTATCTCCACCACCATCTCCACAGAGCAATCTATGCATTAGTGCAATTAGAATACTTTGGCTATTACAATGCTTGATTTGAAGCCTTCAGGATTTCAGTATAATGGATTGAAGCCAAAATCATTTCTACAAGAAATATAATTAAGATAGCATGCCTCCGTAAGTTCTAAATGAGTGTCTCTCTGAGCTAACTCCAATCTTTGCTTGCTTATTTCACCTTCATTTAAATACCCAGACTTTCTTCCACTTGGAAGCATGCCTTTGAATAGTTCATTCTTATGAAAGTTGACCACTCTAACTCCTCCAACTACTGCCTTCTTGCACTTATGTTACCTCGTCTTTAAAACTCTAGTCCTAAACTCACTTTCTCAAACACATAGAATCTTTCCTAAGTGACTCATCTCTGGCCCTCCTCTCTTGGGGATTTTGGTGGATGTTTTGTTGTAGCCCCCAACATCTAGGCTAATGACAAGATGTGACATGGGTCTTTGCTTAGAAAACTCCATTTCTTTTGTTTCTCTACCTCTCTCTGTTCTCTAATGCATAGTTTCCTCTCTAACCATTTCATTGCAATAGTTGTCAATGGAGCAGCTTTCCCCTCCTATCCTATGAACAAAGGTGTTTCCAAGCCAATGTTCTGTTCTATTTCCTACTATCTTCCTTCTCACAATAACTACATTCACTCTTGTACTAACAAATCTACTTTACATACTTTAACTAACTTTCCTCCCCTGCTCCCTCTAATACTCATTCATTTTCTCATACCGAACATATTTCCTCTCAATTTGTTCCTGTACAATAACTCTTGAGTGGGGAAACAGTAACCGTGTTAAATCTAAAAGTGCCATGATGCAATTTCTTCAAACATATCTAAGAATCATCCCTTTCCCTCTCTAAATTTCAAAGCACAATTCAACCCTGTAATTATATAAACATATTGGGCATAATCCTATCCTCCAATCTAACATAGAAATTTCATATATATATAATCACAAAATATGATTCCCAAATACTGGAAAAGTTGTACAGATGTCATAATTACTTTTGAGCAGCTATTTCATATCTACAGGGGTTATACTCACACATCTGGATTGGATCCTTCTCCACCTCTTTTATCTAGATTGGAATAAAAAGCCTTTCAGCTCATTAATTCTCCTTGCATCACCACTCTTCTACCTTCCCTTTCTGTAGGCTGCAGTGCTGGTGCTCTCCATTCTATGGGTATTATTTTAGCCACTGTTCTCAAGACCTGTCTGTATGTGTCCCATCTCTCAAGACTTGGATCTGATGGATGCATTTGGCTGCTGCTTCCCAGTTTCTGTGTAGAGACCAGCCACTAGAGGACTGACTGTTGTAGTACTTTCCTCTTCCCTCAAATAGATAAGCTGTAGATTTTTTTTTTTCATTTTTTCCTCTTCATATTACCTTTCTTCTTTTAAGTCACTTCTAAAAACAATTTTTCTTTCATTTGAGATGACCTCTGGCTCTGGCATATATGAAACTTTAAACAGAGGTAGGAAATATCAGATTGTCATGTAACAATGGAAGACCAATCTCTCATGGATCATTTGATGAGGGTTGCCAATTAAAAGTTAATATAACTTGTAGTTCATGTTTCACATTTAAACAGTTTGCATCTCAATGATGTGCATGATTTAAGTGATAGGCTGTGTGTTCCTTACCCATCTAATAGAATATGGAGTAGAGCTTTTCATGATACAATAAAATATGAACCAGTGAGCCTCTTTATTTCAATTTATAGACATCTTAAAAACATTTTAGTTAGATGGTTCTAATATATTCCAATATGCCAGCACATCTTTAATGAAAAGATCTGGATATAGACAATAATGTTTGATATTAGTACTGTATATAAAAAGCTTTAATGCAACTACAGTTACCAAGCAATGACTAGACATTGTACGCAAATGTGGTCACCCATGAGTTTGATACAACTTTGTTTGGACTGTAAAATATAATTCCTAAGATTCTGGTGGTGATGACATTTGTTACTGGCAAACTAACAAAATACTGAAGCAAAGATACACACTAATATCTAAAAAGGTAGGGTACATGGTAATCTAAACTGAATTTTGCTCCTAATAAGCTGACAAATCAAACACATGGGTTACCCTTACACCAACTCTTGACACAGCCATTCAGCATTATTTGCAAAGAGTACTTTATATACAAAAAGGACACATCAGATTCATGTCTACCACTAAGCAACACCAAGTGTGATATGGTTAGAGTTTATTATAAAAGTAGAAAATCATCCACCATTTCATGTGAAAAAAAAAAAAAGGAGTGGGGGAGCTAAAGCCTTGATTGGTGCTACATGTGACATATCAGTCTTCAAGCACTGAAAAAAATATGGAAGAGAAAAAAGTTTAAAATCATGAATGGCACTGTATACATGAAATATAAATCTGTGGTAAATTCTATCAAGTACAAGAAAACTATTCCATTATAATGCCTGCCTCGCACAGCAGTTTGTTGATTCTGTACTACAGTAAGTCACATTTAATTTAATATTACAACCCGAGGACCCCATTTATGGGGCTTCTGCAGCTTCAAGGCTGCACTACAATCAGCAGCGGGGAGAGGAGAGACTCCTTTGGAGTGAGAAGTTCTTCAATGAGATTTTAATCCTTTTAGTCCATCAACAATGATGCAACCTCCCTAAGGTGACTTTTCATTTGCAACATAACTATGTGCAGGTGGAGTTTGGTAAAACCCCACATTAATATAATGAATAATGAAATAATTCAAACAACTATTTCCATATGCTGAGTGAGTAGCATTATGATAAACTAAAGTTTCATAAAAATATGTTGTTTTTCCTGTAATCACTTCTTATAATGTATTTACAATAATATGCCTGAGTATCCACAAGCCGCTGTCTATCCTATCAATATTCATTACCACAATGCAGGCCTAAAGCTACCATATTGAGCAAAACTAAGGCCTACTGTTAATGGTAAACTATTTAATGAACAGAAGTTTGCTCACTCTTTGCACAGAGTTGAAGGAAACTCAAGTCTACAAATTTACAATAATCAAACAATTACAATTTGGAACCACAGAATAATGTTGAGCACACATTCCATTGTATAGGTATCTCCTTACCTTATTACTAGACAACACATCACACACACTGAATGAATACTTTGAAACTATATTTGCTTGAGGTAACTAAAACTTTCATTAAAGTTGTGGCAACTTTAAATACAAAGTCTTTCAACATAAGAATAGTTTTAGAAAATCTAGCTTTTTACAATGTCTGAAAACTCAGGCTAAGTTTATTCTAATTAGCTAAAGCTAACCTCCATTACACCATTTCTGAGACATTGCTGGGTGTACACTTTCAGGAAAGAGGGTCTAGCTTTAGTCTTAGGTATATGACTCGACAAAGTGGCTGGTCCTGTTTGCACAGAAAAGTCAAACTCCTGCCAATACTACCTAGCAATTGGATTCAACCTGCAGCTCATGAGCTGAGAATGTTGAACATGACTCTGTCTATCAGTATTAAAGGGGTAAAAATCCAAAGTCAAATGTACAATAGGCAATGTACACTCAGCAGTGTTTAAAGGTGCAAAGACATTAGCCTAACTCTGATTTTAATCCCTTTTCATGTTAAAATCAAGTAGCCTAAAAGATGAGATTCATGAATTATACACATATCTTGACACATACATATGAACATTATGTACAAAAACAAAATACATTAGCAATAAATGCATGACGATATCGCTGTCTTACCTATTAACACAATTTTCTGCACCAAGCCTTTGATCTTTATCACTGCACCGGGTAGGGGTACACTTAGAATGCAGGAGAATACCTTGCAGTTTGAAAATGTTTAGTCATGTATGCAATGAACACTTTCAGCTCTTCTGTTTTAGAGATAGAAGTATATCTTGCCATCTACTTTTGATTGTTCTGTATCTATGTATCTATGAGAGATACAGTATTTTTCTGAAATTCATTAAAGTTAAATGCCCATTTTCTAAGCACAGCAGAAATATCTGTAAACTGTTCACTGAAGTGCCTCTCAGGGTTATATAAAAAATTTCTGTAAATATAAAGAATAAGTTGCTGTACAACATTCATCAACTAATAACATTTTTTAGTTTAAATTTTGCTACCATTTCATTATTTCAACTGCTACCAGAATATATTACAGGGTTTGTTTTTCTTTTAGAGTTGATGAACAGGATTTGAACATCTTTGCCCAAGGGTCAAATCAGATCATGTTTGGTAAAAATACACTGATTATTTGATCATGATCAGGAGAGTATAGGCCATGCAATTTTTGCATCAATACGCTTGAATGCAAAGGTGCAGTGGAAGCCATGGGTGGTGAGATCTGACTTCACTTTGTGTGGACACTCACAGTCTGTCAGCAAACTCTCTGAAATAGTAAATGGAATTAGAATCACAAAATTAACTTGAACATATACATAATCAGTTACAAAAAGTAACATTTAATCTTAACTCTTAATACTATATTTTTGGGGACTGCAATGCAACATAGCAATTCTATCAATAATGGTTTGTGTGCCAATTATGGCCTATACCATGTGGTTAGTATGCCAATTACGGCCAATAAAAACATACACACAAGCCAAAATAATGCTAACAATATATCAGTTTTCCTATTAGACACTTTCATTACCAGTATCCTAGACAGAATGATGGTAATTCCCTTAAAATTCTTATCATAATGTTTTAGGAGCCATGACATACAGTTCTTGAAATCTAGAATGTGGGAGATGTACAGGTACTAAAATGTCAGGACAGGTTTCAGAAAGTCACATCCTCAGTTCTAAGAAACATTCCATGTGGTAGATATTTCAAGACTTTTATCCATTTCATTACAATCCATGCTACTGTCTGATACATTAACCTCTCAGATAATTTCAAATATATTGCTTTATAAAGTCACTCCTCTTCCCTAACATTTAATAACAAGCCATAGTCATCAACTACTGCTTTAACATTCACAACTTTTGACAACTACTGCTTTAACATTCACAACTTTTGACACTTCTACTATATTTTCATATATCTACCTGTTCACTTTTCCTGCCTTACTGATGCAGGATCAGTGATGACCTATACATAACCAATTACTACAAAATGATGACCTATACATAAAATTTTTAGTGCTTTTGCATAATTCTCCTAAGGAAGCATGAAACTTAAGTCAGTTTTCATCACTCTCTCTGCATTTCATTTCTACAAAGGCAACAATTAACAAATATATTTACTTTCTTCCCACTTCTCTGTATGTTGGCTCATCCCTGTGCATTTCTTACACATCAGTGTTGACAAGGAACTTAAGATTATTTATTAGTGCTCTCAGTGTTGTTCCTAAGATTATCTATTAGTGCTCTCAGTGTTGTTCCTACATCTCAAAAAACTCTGCCACATATATTATGTCCGGTTCATTCCAGAGACAGCAACCTGCCCCCTTTATACTACACAGCTCCAATTCACTCCAACCCTTGCTTACTTTTCACCTAGCTGCATACTTACCCAGACCATCCACAAGTTTATAAAGACCATAGTCCTGGGGGTTTGTAACTCTCATTTTGTGAGCCATCATCTTGCACACCTCACGTGTAGTAGTGGCAGGTCGAATAGGCAATGTCCGTGTAACTATGCTACCATTCTTCTCGTCTGGGATAACAATCTTCATGATACCTTGATCAGATACCACAGATACATCCTGTAAATTCATCAGTAATTATACAAGCATATCTTTCAAAAAGTACAGCATATCCTAGTGCAGAAGTCCAAAGGTCTGGTTTACCCAAATGACAGTAAATTTCAGAATAACACAATTAAGGAACTCTGATGGGAAATTCATAAGTTTAAAATAGTCAAATAACATATTGTTTTCTTTCATTCTGTACAGTAGGGGAGGGAGTTTTACACTCAGTGAGCTCCTGAACATTCTCCACCATCATACAATTTCTTAAACTTGCATATGCTGTCTGCATTAACCATGTCCCCCATCATTTCATTCCCAGTATGTCCTCTCAGTAAGCATATGTAGACTATGAACTGCAAGTACTGAAAACTACAAGAGCAAATGAAACATTTGTAGGGGAATCCTGCATAATTATTTGGTCATAATCTACAAGCCATTGGGTGGTGAAGGCACTGAGGCACATGTGGGAAGGATAGTTGTTACTTGAGAAGGAATATACTTTGGGAAAATGCTAGTGGGGAAACAGGAATACTGGTCAAATGTCCCACATAACATCAAACTATTGTCTGGAAGTTTCTTTAATAATAAAAAAATAAAACATATTACCTTTCACAACAGAGACTGAATATAGTCTGTAATGTGTTTTGTAATGTTTACCTAAAAAAAAAAATAGTTTACATGAAGATTGGCTTCTTTCTGTAATGAGACAATGTGAGAGGATGTGATGATTGGCTGGTAACCCTACACTATATACAATTCAAACTCTACATCATTATCTTACATAGTTTCCAATCCCTAGACCACATCTTCTCATGTTTCAACAACATCCCTCATTGAAACAAGCAAAAAGCACATACCAACAGGAAATAATACACAATTTAATTCAAACTTCTACCCGCATACTGCAAACCCCATTAAACAAAGAAACATGTTCTGAAAAATAACTCTTCATCAAGAGAGTCCATGGAAGAAATCCACTCTAAACAACATAACCTGCCCAATCACTGAAAAAGAAGCACCGGGCATCATGGGGTGCAAAGAATCTCTGTGTTTCTGCCTGACTCTACTGCCAATGAGAGGAAGGGCTGTGGCAGTAGTAGTACTAGCCCCTCCCATGACCTTTCCCTCTCTTTGAGATCTTTTTCTGTTCACTATACCAACATTCGTGGTCTCTTTAGTAACCTTTCCTCTGTTGAACACCATCTGTCTAGTATCTCTCCTAGCATCTTACTTCTCTCTGAGACACAGTTATCTAGTGATGTTCTCACTAGTCCCTTTATCATATCTAACAATGACATCCACCCGTGATTCCGGTTCAAAGGTGGTGTTTGTGCTTATTCCAACACAAACACACCTGTTGCATGCCTTAAGGACCATGAGTCTCCAATCTTTGATATTACATGGCTCAAGGTCTGTCTTCCTACTACCACACTTTTCCTGTGTTACCTATTGCCCTCCTCATTCTATAAATTTTATATACTTCTTCAACGATCTAAACTCCTACCATGAGACTGTGACATCCACTCAACTGCAAGCCGAGATCCTCTATCTTGGGGATTTAAATGTTCACCATAGAGAATAGTTGAATTCCTCCCTTATGGACAATGGAGGGATTGAAGCCCTCACATCCTTCATCATCAATGATTTAGAACAAATCATCTCCCACCCTACCCATATACATGACTGCTGTGACCACTCCTAATACTCTGGATATGTTCTGAATCTATAGTCCATCCCTCTGTAAACACACAATCTCACCCCCAATTGGTTTACCTGATCCCACTCTCATAAATATATCTATTCTAATGGCACGTCTCCCTCCAATAGCTCCTTTTAAGTGCAAATACTGGCACCTGAACAAAGCTGACTGGAATAACTTACGAAGCTTCTTTTCTGGCCTTCCTTGGGCAAATTACTGTCTCTTATGGGGTGATGCTTCTGTCTCCACCAAATGCATAGCAAAGGTTATTCTTGTGGGGATGGACGCATTTATCTACTCTTCCTCCAAGATGACTTCATCATCCAATCCATTATTCAACCGTTCCTGCTCTGAGGCCATTCAGACAGGGGATCAGGCATATCAGCTTTGAAAAACTCTCCTTCCTCTGGCTCCCATTCAACCTATCTCACTGCCAGTAATCACTGCAAGCATGTTATCCATTAGGTGAAGCGTTACTTTATTCAAAGGAAGTGCGATAACCTCTCTTCATCAACCACTGATAGGTCTTTCTGGTCTTTAGCTAAGGGCATCTCTAACAACTTTTGTCACTCTACCTTTCCTTCACTTTTCAGTTCCAACAGTATTATAGTAGTATCTTCCACTGACAAAGCAACTCTCTTTGGTTCCCATTTCTCCACTAACACCCCTGATGCTCTTACTAATGCTATGCCTCTTCCCGTAATCTCTTTTTACACTGTCCGAAAAGCATTTTCTTCTCTGGACACAAGCAAGGCTTATGGTCCTGCTGGCATTCATCCCCATGTACTGAAAGAGTGTGCCCCTGAACTTGCACCTGTGCTGGCTTGTATGTTCCATTTCTGCTTAACAACCAAAACTTTTCCTTCTTGGTAACACTCATTAATACATCCCATCCTTAAGAAGGGTGACCGTTCTGACCCCTCTAACTATTGTCCTATTGCTTTGACATCTACCTCCTTCAAAGTTTTTGAATCCATCCTCAGCTCTGATATCCTTAAACATCTTGAAATCAATCACAGTTTTCTCTCTGATCACCAGTATGGCTTCCATAAGGCGAGATCCACTGGTGATATTCTTTCCTATCTTACTGATGTCTGTTCATCATCCCCGAAAGATTTTGGGGAGTCACGTATAGGTGCCATTGACACATCTAAGGCTTCTGGCAGGGTGTAGCATTAGGGTCTCATCTCTAAGCTCCCCTCTTTTGGCTTCTCTCCCTCTCTTCACTCTTTAATATCGAGCTTCCTCTCCAGCCAATCTATCCCTGTGGTTGTTGATGGATCAGCCTCTCCCCTTTTCTCTATAAACAGTGGTATCCCTAAAGGTTCTGTCCTGTCCCCCTACACTTTTCCTCCTTTTTTTCAACAATTTCCTCTTCTTGACAAATAATCCAATGCACTCACACACTGATGACTCAACAGTGCATTCATCCGCATCCTTCAATTCTGCTCCCTCTTCTCTCACTAAATCAGCATCTTGTCTTGAAACAGCTTCTTTAATAAATTCAGACTTGGACAGGATATTGCAGTGGGATACACAAAACCTTGTTAAGTTTAATGCCTTCAAGAGCCTAACTTCTACCCATCTCAATCAAAAACTCCTCATAACTCTTGCCTCTCCTTTTACAGTTGTATAATTCCACCTCTTGACTCAGTAAACATACTTGGTATTACTGTAACATCCATTCTTTCTTGGAAACCTCACATTACAGGAATAGTTAAGTCTGCTTCAAAGAAACTTGTTGTCCTGTTTAGATGTCGAGACTTCTGTTCTGAACAGTTGCTCCATTTATACAAGGGACTGATTTGTCCTTGAATGGAGTACTGCTCTCAAAATTGGGTGGTTCTAGCTCTGTATCCTTACTAGACAGTCGAGTCAAAAGTGGTCCGACTTATAAACTGTCCTAGGCTAACTTCCAAACTTGACCCCCTTGCCCTACACCACAATGTTGGTTCATTTTCCCTCTTCTGTAGGTATTACTTTGGTTTTTGCTCCTGAGAGCTGGCTGTTTGTGTGTTCCCACCACTAGCTGGACCACAATACTCAGCAAGCTGCTGCATCACATGATTATTGTGTGGCCATCAGCTACTCAAGGGTGGGCTGTTTTGATACCTGCTGCTTTCCCTACCCGTCAAAGCTTTGGAACTCTCCCTTCTCACGTCTTTCCCAATACCTAAGACCTGGCACATTTCAGAAGACAGGTCTTTCACATCCTCAAAAGTTCATTAATACTTTCCCATGTCTTTTCTTTTTCCATTTCATAATTCTCTCTGTGTTTCAATTAAGGCCAAGCCTTGATGTGGACTTTTGTCTGTGATTGGGACCTTCAACACAAAAAAAAAACTTCTGTAACAAAATGAACCTCATGACAAACAGCTTTCAACTCTAGATTACAAGGCATTTTTTACCATACAAACTGGTTAGACATTCATTTACAAGCCTTTTCAGTTTTCTACCCAACAATGCTGGTATTGTCCTCACTGGATTGGATTTGCCCTTTCATTGACCAGTATTTCAATAATAACTTATATTTGTGCACCGACTAAAATCAGTTAAAAAATGCCCTGACATGGAACAAACAGCTAATTCTCCCTTCACTCCCACTTGCATCTCAAAGTTTTGAATAATTTCCCTGCTGACAACATACCAAACTTCCTACTAATCCATCTTAGTTTGTTTACATCACTTCCGGTCTGACATTGCCATCACCTACCATTCCTGACCTCTGTGTGGTATTGATGGAGGTTTCCATACTCTTTCCTCATTTGGTGTCTCCCATTTTTTGCCTTCCAATTATATTCATGCTTTTTCCCTTACTTTTTTGGGGCTGAACACATCTGAAGATCATACTGAAATTTCAAATTGCTTTAAAGTTTCTTAGCCTAAACAAGTACCACTTGGCTAGTTGACTCCAAAGCTCCCTTCCTCCCTATACTATGGAAACAGGTATTCATACATGAAGATATCTAAGCAATAATCAGAATGACAAGTAAACATACACAACACTGATATTCTGAAACAAGCAGGGTGTAAAACATACAAATACAGCAAGTGAATGACTTGCTCAGTCTTGGACAAAAGGGAAAGCCGAGTGGACTGTTTGTAGCTGGACTGCCAGAGAGCATTTGATGCTATAATGATTGGATGGCTGAATAAAAAGCTAGAACATCAAGCAGGAATAATATGGAAACTACTTCAAAGGTCACAAAATCATCTCAGTAGGAGGGAATAAAGGACAAATGTTAGAAGAGTCTTTTCCAAATGGGTTTAGGCAACTAGCGAGGAGTGCCACAGGGTTCAGTTCTGGGGCCATTATATTTCTCAATCTATGCAGGTGGTGCAAAGGTCATGAGAGAAGTGAAAAGCAAGGAGGATTGCATCAGCTTATGTGGGGGGCCTACATAGACTCGGAGGATTGCGTTAGCTCATGTGGGGACCTATACAGACTCCAAAGTTGGTCTGAAACAGGGTTGATGAAATTCCATCCAAGAAAATGTAAAGAAATGAGATGGGACAAAGTGAAAGATGGCCTCAACATGATTATCATCTAGCATGAAATAACAGTCAGGAGTCTGTGACTGAGAAGGAATTGTGAGTTGACACTGTTCCTAACTTATCTTCAAAGTCCCATATTAGGAGAATACTTGGGGAGACAAACTGTCTTCTGGCACATATCAGAACAGCCTTCAAAGTATATAGGTAAGGAAGCTATTAGCAAGCTATTCATATCCAAAATAAGGCCAAAACCAGAATATACTTCTCAGGTCGGTCACTACACCTAAAGAAGCACAAACAGCTGAGAAACAAAGTCCAAAGGAAGGCACCGAAGATGATACCAGAATTAAGAATGCTATAAGTTGCAGGGGAAGGCTGGAGGCTTTAAACTTACCCACCTTGAAAGACAGAGGAATGAGTGGTAATCTGATCAACCTTTAAGTTTTTTGAGATCAACAACGAGGACAGTTCTTCAAGAGATGTAGGTATAGGGCAACCAGAAGACATAACATGAAATTAAAGAAGAAAAATCTTAAAAAGGATGTAAAGTAATACTTTAATAAAATAAGGGTGGTGGATGAATGGATCAGAGGGAATGAAGGAATATGTACATAAATTCAAGAGGTTGTTCACAAGGAGAAAATGTTCAAGAGATGGGCTCCATGTGTGTAAAACTCCCTCCACATACAGTACAAATTTACATCGATGATGGCTTACTTGCAGATATATAGCTTACTTTCCTACTACTAGGCTTGCTGGCTGATAAAGATCTTACTTTTCTGCTGTTAGGCTCACTGGCAGATAAATGACTTAAAGTCCTACAAGTGCTGTGAAATTCATTGTAATTCTTTATTCTCATTTGATTATCATACTTTGAGACAAAATTATCTTGTCAATCCTTAAGATCACTTGCCTAAAATAAAAATAATATATTGGTGAAAGCCTAATCACATGTGCTATTAAGACTATTTTACCAACATTTGGAGTCAGAAATATAGAGTATGTACACTAGAGATCAGGCTCATCCACTAAAATGGAATTAAGAAATATACAAATATTTTTGTAAATGTTTATCAATATCCTTCATGGTGCATAATGTGCATATACTACAAATGAACAACATTTAGGGCCTAGATTAGGTATACAAAGCACTTTGTTATGGTTATGATTTATTGACAAAAATGTGTGGGCTCATGTTTCTAAAATCCATAAAATTCCAAAATCTGATTTTCAAATTTCAACCTGTAGTAGTAATAGTAGCAACACACTAATAATGTATTGTTAATGGTGATTATGAAGGGAAATCTTTCAAATAAGATAAGGAAAATCCTAGTACATAAATATGACACACTAACACTATAGATTACTGCTAATATTGGGTCTGTGGTAAATTCACATAAAAAGAACTGAAAATTCAGATGCATTATTTCAGCTGAGACTTTCAAAATTAATATCACAATACATATGTTATCACATGTAAAAAATCATGAAAGGCAGATATAATGATTTATCAGAAAATATCATACTATACCTGTTTAACAGAATCAAGACTATTTCCTGGTGAAGACTCAGGAGATGGGGAAAGATTCTTTAGTGCATGGATGGCAGAATGAAAAGCTTCAAGGTAGTAAGAAGCTTCGCCAGATGAAGCACTGGGCAGAAGCAAGCCCCACATGTAGTCTGCCTCCACCTCTGCAGACACCATGCCTGAATGACTCAGTACCCACATAATCATTGGAACAAGGTCATCAGCATCTCCTGAACCAGCAGTGTCGCCATTCTCATACATCTAATAGAGAAGAAAGAAACGTGTTGGTTTTAATAACTAAAAAAAACTTTTCTCTATGAAGCAGTGTCCTGCAAAGATACGAGGTTCTCATGGAAATATAGGGTCAGGACCTTACAGCCTTCACTGTTCCTGCTGAGGATGTACTGGTTTTGCCTATCCTTCACTATACATCAAATGATGGTAGTGGCATCTTGACCATTTTGCAATCTGTCAAATGATGATAGTGGCAGCCTGATCATTTTGGGCCTGCTTTTGGCCACTTTGAGACCACTACAAAGATCATATCTCTGACCTACTCACTCTTGGCCAACCATCAGCTCAAAATTCACAAAAGGAGCATCAAACCATAAGTAGTAGTTAGTACAGTGTTGCTCCCTAAACTGTTCCAACAAAGATGTGTGTAAGCAAGGTAATGCCAAATCACTGATTAAATGGGGGGAGAGGTGCCTCTTCAGGCAAGTTAATGGATCATCATCCCTATATTGTTAATCCTAACATAAACCCTGCCTCCTTCCTTCACAGAACAGAATGCAGTCTAATATGATTATCTTTCTGCAATATTCACATAACTGTGCTATGTCAATTATCATGCACATAATATTAGTGCATTATTGGACTAGTGGTAGTAACCACAAAGACCTATATTACATGTTATACAGTTCTTTATATACTGTATTTACCAGAAAATAAAAATCCGATGTAGGCTTCTCTTGCTACTATAAAAGAGTAAGAATGGTTACTGGGTCACAGTACCCTCCCAATGGCTCATACATGGCTACCATACCTCCTGTCACAATGCAGTCTACAGTAAAGTAAAATTACCACAAGAATTACATCAAATCATCCTACCCAGTGCATTACTATTTTTTTCTTGTGTGTGTCTCAAAGACCATGCATAGGAATAGCAGCAATTTACCACTAATGGCTGGCCACTTGCACCTGGCAGGGTACAACCCACATTTGATGCTGAAATATTTTCTTATAACTTAAGCCACCTGCAACTAGTGAATAAGTCATAGGGTACTGGGAATGCTAATGTCGTGGCCAAGTGAATAGTGTGTGGAAATATAGGTCACTATCGGTGAGGGTAATAATGGAAATCTTTATTGGTATAACAGTCCTAACAAAGTTGTGTATATGAGAGGCATGGCCTCTCGACATGAAAGTACACAAGAGGGTGAATGTGAGAGAAATGAGAGGTTTAAGGACAATATGTGGTATGAGGAGGGTTTATCAAGTAAGAAATGATAGGGTAAGAGAAAGAGATGATAATAAAAGCATGGTTAAGATAGCTGAAGGATGAGTGAGGAGATGCTGCCAAAACAGGTGTATGTGTCTGAAGTGAAGGTGACAAGGAGAAGGAGAAGGCTGAATTGGAGATGTAGGATGTTGTGGAAAAGGCACTGGGTGCCTGGGACCTGAACATGCAAGAGGGTGTAAGGTATGCATAAGATAGTGAACTGGAGCGATATGGTAAACATGGTACAAGGTTCCATCAATGTACTGAAGCAAGGCATATTTGGTGGTCAAGAGAAACCATGGAAATGTCTGTGGGTCCTGGTTGTGTATAGGGGGTTGTGGTTTTGGTACATTAAACATGACCACTGAGTGGAAATTAGGAAATGAGGTGACTTCTTCATCTGTTCCTGGTGCCACCTTATTAGTGCAAACCTTGCTAATGTGGGAAGTGGCAAATATGTGTGAAAAAAAAAAAAAAAAAAAAAAAATATATATATATATATATATATATATATATATATACACTTGGTAAAGTGTGTGAAAGAAGAAAGTTAAGAGTAAATGTGAATAAGAGCAAGGTTATTAGGTACAGTAGGGTTGAGGGTCAAGTCAATTGGGAGGTGAGTTTGAATGGAGAAAAACTGGAGGAAGTGAAGTGTTTTAGATATCTGGGAGTGGATCTGGCAGCGGATGGAAACATGGAAACGGAAGTGGATCATAGGGTGGGGGAGGGGGCGAAAATTCTGGGAGCCTTGAAGAATGTGTGGAAGTCGAGAGCATTATCTCGGAAAGCAAAAATGGGTATGCTTGAAGGAATAGTGGTTCCAACAATGTTGTATGGTTGCGAGGCGTGGACTATGGATAGAGTTGTGCGTAGGAGGATGGATGTGCTGGAAATGAGATGTTTGAGGACAATGTGTGGTGTGAGGTGGTTTGATCGAGTAAGTAACGTAAGGGTAAGAGAGATGTGTGGAAATAAAAAGAGCGTGGTTGAGAGAGCAGAAGAGGGTGTTTTGAAATGGTTTGGTCACATGGAGAGAATGAGTGAGGAAAGATTGACCAAGAGGATATATGTGTCGGAGGTGGAGGGAACGAGGAGAAGAGGGAGACCAAATTGGAGGTGGAAAGATGGAGTGAAAAAGATTTTGTGTGATCGGGGCCTGAACATGCAGGAGGGTGAAAGGAGGGCAAGGAATAGAGTGAATTGGAGCGATGTGGTATACCGGGGTTGACGTGCTGTCAGTGGATTGAATCAAGGCATGTGAAGCGTCTGGGGTAAACCATGGAAAGCTGTGTAGGTATGTATATTTGCGTGTGTGGACGTATGTATATACATGTGTATGGGGGTGGGTTGGGCCATTTCTTTCGTCTGTTTCCTTGCTCTACCTCGCAAACGCGGGAGACAGCGGCAAAAAAAAAAAAAAAAAAAAAAAAAAAAAAATATATATATATATATATATATATATATATATATATATTATCCCTGGGGATAGGGGAGAAAGAATACTTCCCACGTATTCCCTGCGTGTCGTAGAAGGCGACTAAAAGGGGAGGGAGCGGGGGGCTGGAAATCCTCCCCTCTCACTTTTTTTAATTTTCCAAAAGAAGGAACAGAGAAGGGGCCCAGGTGAGGATATTCCCTCAAGGGCCCAGTCCTCTGTTCTCAACGCTACCTCGCTAATGCGGGAAATGGCGAATAGTATGAAAGAAAGAAAAAAAAATATATATATATATATATATATATATATATTCCTAGGAATAGGGGAGAAAAAATACTTCCCACTTATTCCCTGCATATCATAAAAGGCGACTAAAACGGGAGGGAGTGGGGGGTTAGAAATCCTCCCCTCCTGTTTTTAGTTTTCCAAAAGAAGGAACAGAGAAGGAGGCCAAGTGAGGATATTCCCTCTAAGGCTCAGTCCTCTGTTCTTAACACTACCTCGCTAACATGGGAAATGGTGAATTGTATGAAAAAAAAAATATATATATATGCATATACATACATGAATATACTATGTTAGAGGAGATGAACCCGAATGCTCGAAGGAAAACAAAGCCAAAGGGGAAGAATTATTTGGATAAGTCTTAAGGGTAAACTGTGGTTTATAGCTTCAGGACCTAACTGTGGGTATACATCCAACTATCAGGTCCTAACCAAGGGCTCCTGCAGCTACAAGGCTGCACTACAGTCACTAGCGGGGATTGGATGAACTCCTTTAAATCATGAAGTTCTTTGATGAGATTGTACTCCATTTCACCAGCTGAAGATGACAAAACCTCACTAAAGGTGACTTTTCACTTGCAGTATAGTATACATACATTAAGTATCCTAAAACTTTAACATTATCCATTCTCTAGATAAATCAACAATATATATGTACGGAGAAGAAAAAAAAAAAGCAGGCAAAGGATACTCATGCATAAGATGGAAAAAGGCCAGTCAGGCTGCTTCTGTGCCCCAACCACTAGCTAGACCACGCAATACTCAGCAAGCTGCTGTGTCACATGATTACTGTGTGACCACTGGCAACTCAAGGGTAGGCCGTTTTGATAACTGTTTCTTTCCCTACATCTTGAAGCTTTGGAATTCTCTACTTTCTCATGTCTTTCCCAATAACTATGAACAGGCACATTTTAAAAGACAGGTTTTTCACTTCCTTCAAAATTCACAAATACTTTTCTCTGTCTGTATTTCAATCAAGGCCTGGTCTTGATGTGGACTTCTGTGTGTGACTGGAGCCTTTAGTATATGAAGAAAAAGATGTCTTGTAAGTGCACAATCCTCAAGAAACCTTCAATGTCAGGTGGCCAAGTGAGTAAGCTGATGATCTTATCTCTGACTGAATGAAGGCAGGCTGCCACAACAGTAGTTAGGAAGACAGCAAAGGTTGTGGAAAACCTGTTCATCCTCACCAGAATGAATGATGGATGGAATGTTCCAGCCCTGTTTTTCAATGATTATCCCAAAGAATTTCTCATGCTTGCAGGACAGACTGCTGGGGGTAAAGAAATGTTAGCATCATTCATATTTACTCTGGAGGTTCAATGAAATCAACAAATCTATAAGGTGTGCTGACAAAGGAAAATTTATATATTACTGACAAACTGGACAGCACAATTACAATATGAAATAAAAAAGGACCTTTTTTTCACCTACATTAACTTTGTTTATAATTACACATGAACAGTGAAACAGTTGCATGAAATCAATTAATTAAAGTAATATTCATCGCTCAAATAAAAGAAAAATAGCCAAATCTACTGATTCCAAGTCATCACATAATTGTAATGGAATATTTACTGGAGTACTTGCAATATACATCATATCTCCAATATTATAGCATATCGACTTTAGTGCTAGATTCATGGAACCTAAAATACAGCACTCACAGCTTGATAAATGTGCGAAATGGTAGCCAAAAGAAATTCCAGTTTTTCTCTTGGGGCATACACTTTCTGCATTCTTGTTAAGAGACTGCGAATGTTTTCGAGAGAATTTCCACTTGGTGGTGACAACTCAGGCTGGAAAAGGGAGAATAGATTACTTGGTACAATCATATATGAACAAAATTTTCATGTTAAACCTACATAAATCTTAAATGACTGAAAATGACAGTTGATTCAGGTCAGAATTTATTGCCTGTTTTATCAATTCAAGACAGAACTTGAGTAATTTCCAACTGCACCTTGAATAGGACCACACTGACAGATCATCAGGATGTTTCCTTTGGTAGGTAAGGAAACGGATCAGATAAGCCAATGAACTCCAAAAACATATAACTTCTCTCCCTTCTTGCCATTTGCTATCTCTATCATATGACAAAAAAATTAGTGATCAGTTGCTGCAAGATCACAAAACCCTTGTAAGTGCATAGGAAAGGTAATCTCTGCATTTAAAACAGGTTTACAGTTCATGTCCTTCAGTCATTTCTAGTGGTGTCTGCATGAGATGGCATGGCATGAAAGCTAAAGGTAGATTATCCAAACTGAAGTCATATCAAGTACTACTGTAGCACATTCAACTAGTAACATGTAAGTTAAATAGCAAAATGCCTTTGAGTTTAATCATTAACACCAGTGATTCAAAGATTAAATGGGGTGTTTGATGCCAACATTCCTTATGAAAGCTACACCAGTATCTGAATATCAAAAGGTGCAATTGTATATCCTAATTTTCCTATGAAAATCTAAATTGCCAAACGCAGGAATCATAAGATCAGTTACAACCAAACAGGGCAATTAGAAATTATTCAAAGAGGCAACTACTTGCAAACAAAACTAATTACTAAACAGATCTTCACTGAGATGAATATGTTTTAACATGTATTGTTAAGAGACAAGATCACAAAATCTTGTTCCTTGAAATACCTATGCATATAAAACAATTAAAAGAAATGACAAGAGTAATGGACAATGATCAATATTAACATAGGCATATGTATCATGCCTAGCTAACTCTTTTATGTGAATCAGGTATGCAATAAAAAGGTGCTTGATACCTCCCCTTTAGAAGGATACATACGCTAGATGTTACTTTCAACTGTGTAGAGTCACCTAATTGCTCAAACAGACCTAGAAGGCTGAAATAGGGTCGTAGTTTCTATACCCATGGACCATGACTGATGAACATTCTGAACTGTAAAGAGAGACTGTATCCTTCTATAGGCTAGTAGTGAAGTTTTATCAATTACCCTTTAGAATCTGGGGAAAGGATGCTGAAGGGTTTTGGATATAATATATTCTTACAGGAAATTCCAATCTATCTACAGATCTTTTTCAGTTAAAATTACTATAGAGATGAGCATACTTATTTTGGCATAAAAAAGCAGCTTGCCAAGCATCTGAAGTCTTCAACCCTCTAGATTGGATGACAGCATTATTGAAGAATATTGTAATATAAATCAGTTAACCTTCAAGTAACTGAGTACCATAACTTTTTTAGTACATTCTGAAATCCCTAAAACTTTGAGTCATATGGGTCTTGCAATATTACACCCCAACTGCATATCAGAGAGGAAGTTAGCTACCTCTTAATAAATTTCTTTATTTTCTGTAATTTTCATATCTAAATAATCAATAGTTCATGTTTGATGGAATAATGGAGAGATTTGTGTACAAAATGATATACATAAAACACAATTTACCATATTATCTATACAACAGATATTAAACAATACATTCCTGCACTCACTGGCTGTTCCATCTCTGCAAGCAATTTTCTCAGCTATTTCGGAATGAAGTGTTATGTAAAAATATATTTTACTGTACCCTTTAAAGAGTGCAAGATGAGGAATAAATTCCAGTGCTCATGAGATAGTATGTTCTGGTGCTTACTAACTGTTCCACTTTCTCTAATATCTTTTTTCATATCTCAATTATTTTAGTTCATGGGCAGGTAATATCCTACCGAAGAATTCTGTGGAGACAAAACGTATAAAAAGAATGTAATTTACCATATCATTCACAGATTATATGGTGAACACTGTATCTGTGCTCATGGATATTGGCTAGCTCCATCCATGCTATAACACAGGAAGCCTAAAAGCATTTACAATGCAATCTCATATCAATAAATTGATGCACCAATTTTTGGCATTTTCTGCTATGATAACATATGTAAATCCATAAAACTAAACAGTTGCGATTTGGTTTGATGCTCTGCGTGAATCCAATATAACAGGAAACCATACAATACACACGCCTATGGAAAATGACCAGTTGTTTCCAACTTCTACCTACTGTATGCATTTGTACTAGTGGTAGCCTGGCAACAAATGATAAAGATATGAAACAAACAATGAAGCAATAATGACTATAGACTTCTGTACATGTTAATGACACTTTCATGTATGATTTCCCAACAGAGGAATTTTCCCCTCACAGTTTATACACAGAGAGAATGAGTAAGGAAAGCTTGACAAAGAGGATATGGGTCAGAGGTGCAGGGAACGAGAAGTGGGGAAACCAAATTGGAGGTGGAAGGATGAAGTTAAAAAGATTTTGAGCAATCAGGCCCTGAACATAAAGGAGAGTGAAAGGCGTGCAAGGAATAGAGTGAATTGGAACGATGTGGTATACCGGGGTTGGTGTGCTGTCAATGGAATGAACCAGGGGTTCATTCCATTGACATCTGGGGTAAACCATGGAAAGTTTTGTGGGGTTTGGATCTGGAAAGGGAGCTGCGGTTTCGGTGCATTACATATGACAGTTAGAGTCTGAGTGTAAACGAATGTGGCCTTTGCTGTCTTTTCCTAGCGCTTCCTTGCATGCACACGAGGGGAAGGGGGGTGCCATTTCATGTGTGGTGGGGTGGTGGCAGGAATGGATAAAGGTAGTATGTATGAATATGTACATGTGAATATATGTATATGTCTGTGTATGTATGTATACGTTGAAATGTATAGGTATGTAAATGTGTGTGTGTGGGTGTTTATGTATATACATGTGTATGTAGGTGGGTTGGGCCATTCTTTTGTCTGTTTCCTTGCGCTACCTTGCTAACCTTGCTAACGCGGGAGACCGACAAAGTACAACAAATATAAATAAATAAATATATATATATATACAAGTGGATAAAGGCAGACAGTATGAATTATGTACATGTGTATATATGTATATGTCTGTGTGTGTATATATATGTGTACATTGAGATGTATAGGTATGTACATTTGCGTGTATGGACGTGTATGTATATACATGTGTATGTGGGCGGGTTGGGCCATTCTTTCGTCTGTATCCTTGCGCTACCTCGCTAACGCGGGAGACAGCGAAAAAGCAAAACAAATAAATGAATAAATAAGTGGATGGGCCATTCTTCGTCTGTTTCCTGGCCCTACCTCGCTGATGTGGAAAACAGCAATTATGTATAATAATAATACAAAAACAGCCAAGTAAACTTTTACCTCATAAAATAGTATAATATATGTTTTACAAAGAAGATATGTAAATCAATTCAAGAATAATCAATGCACCTCCTACCCCTCCTATGATAGTACCACTAAAGCTTTGCTTGCTATTTCTTGCTCATCTTCTCTGGTTTCATTCTTCTGTAGTTCACTATAAAGTCTTAAAAACAGTAATTGCAGATAAATTACCATTAAACTGTTAACCACTATGACTATTACAACAAATTTCTGCAAAAAGATCATCCTAATCCAACAATCCTTCACATCTTAGAGGCAACTGATGGCTGGCCCAAGTCTGAGAGTGTTGCCAGATGCCTAAGAGTTCTACTTGGATAAAACAAGTAAATTCAAATTTGAAATCTGAAAGGCACAAGGATTCCATAAAGTTACAACTTTGCTCAATCAGACTTCTACGGATGATCTGCAATATCATGCGCCTTCTTGTGAGAAAGATAATCAAGCAATGTAATCATCTTCTTATCAAGGAGATTTACATGAAATCAAAACAGGAGCTTTACTACGGGCATGAACCAGAAGGTTTTAAAAAAGGTGGAAAAAGTTATATTGGAAAAAAAATTTCTGCTGACTCAAGCAAGGAGCAGGTCCCCTGTTCAGCTAATTTGGATCCATCTAAATCCTTAAATGGGGAAGAAGTTTCATCTAGAACCTGTGGTGATTCAACTGGGTAAAATCCTTTAACTTCTTACTATACACCAAACAACCTCATACATGAGTTTAGTACACAGGTTATGGTGATGTCCAAGTTCGTGGCAACAGACAGTATTTCAGAATGTGGACAGCATGCTACTAAAATTCTGAAGCATGTACTGGCAACTTGAAGCAGTGACCAGTTCTGTATACTTCCCTGACAGCACCTTCCTGGATGCTGAGATCAAACCTAGATCTCTAGGAATGTCCATAAAAAGGGCTAACCCTGTCCTATGGTCCCATCTTTAGAAAGGGTTACCAAAAATATAGAAAAAATAAAAATCCTGCTTTTATCAAATCCACAGAAAACAATTTTTTCTACAGCAAAAAAAAAAAGGTAAAAAAGAGGTATAACAGTGCAACATGCTGAACAAGAAAGGGCATCTAGGTTTTCTGGCTACTCACCCTTATTCCAAGGCGAATGTATGGTTGTGATCTTGTGTATTTCATATTGATAGCAAGTAACTGGATTGATCCATTAGCTGTATATGCCTCCACAAAAAGTTTATTTATGTGAGTCCACAGAGGACGAAGTACAAGTCGAACCAGAACATCTTCCAAGATGGCATCCAGGTTAAGGAACTCTGTGGCTTTCAGCTGTTAAGAGAGAAATTAACAATGTTAATATGAAGAAAAAAAATTACTAATTTACATAAAACTGCTCTAAGACCTCTCTGAGAAAGAGGCCAACTGCACTACTTCCAATTTAGGGAAATGGGGACTTGTTTGGGGTGAAATGTTCTTTGACAAGATTGACTCCCCAAAATACAGCCGCACCAAAGATGACTTTTCCCTTGCAATATAACCTCAAGTATGTGAAGTCTAATAACATCCAAAGAAAATTTAATCTTGCATATGATTGGAAAAAAAAAAGTTGCCTTTTATGGTACTGAAAAAAACAGTATTTCCCAAATGATGATTATTTTTCTTTGGCCACCTCTACATGCTATATGAGGTAAACATACTTCTCAAACTGTGATCTGATAAGGATGCATTTGAAAACACTCCTGTAACTTTCAAAATTTCTAACTTTCAATCAAACTTATAAGAAAATTGAGGTGCTTTTGGCATCAGCTAAAATTAATCCAAATTTTAACGTCAAATCCATTTTTCAGTAGGTGTGCAAGGCCAACTATATTAAAAAAAAAGTAAAAATACTTCTTGCAAAACACTAAAATTAAGGTTATTCTCTCATGCATCATACCATCTGACTGCAAGGTGGCAGTAGTGTCTGTCAGGTTGCAAATCTTTAGACCTCTCACTGTGTTCTAAGAGCTTTGTTTCTGATAGTGTGGAGGCTAAAAAAGTAAGCTCTCAGGTTTACATTCAAACAACGAATCAAGTTCAGGTTTACATTCAAACAATGAATCAAGTTCTGCCCACAGACAAACTAAAGAGGCAGAAGGCTGGGGTTAGTTTCCGACTTGTTTGGGAGGAGACTGTCATTGGCATTATCATCGTTCGTGGCTTCAAAGCTCTCCCCACAAAGATTCTGTGCACATGCTAAAATAACCATGACTTACTCGTCATGGTCAGGAAAACTTACAAAGCAGGAAATGAAGTGAAGCAGAAATTACCTAGGGTCTTCTGATCAATGACAGACCATGATTCAACAATACAGTGCAAACCCTTCTTAATGTTACAATTGCACCAGTACTGCTCTATCAATGTGCCAAAGTTGTCCTCTATTATCTTGAACAGCTGCTTTAAGATGTAGTGGAGAGCCTTAAAAATATTTTAGATAGGTACTACAGTTAGATCATCACTACACATCTTGAAAATATGGTACAGATTTTACTTTTTTCATCTTTCCTCAAAAACATGTTGGATGGGTAGTTTATGAGATAGCTAGAGTGGCTAAATGCTTCATCAAGAAGAAGCAATGGACGCACATCAAAGTTTTCCTTGTGGCAATAGGTTTTCACCTTATATTGTCGAAAAAGACACACCTGATCCAAACACTCTTGTAACACTTCCAGACAACAGGCAGGTGTCATATCTGGCTTCCAATCAGATCTTATAGGTGAGCATTGTGGTATATCATCATTGTCTGATCTTGAAGTCTCCCAATGTAATGGAACCATAGGAAAGTCAGGTTTTCAGAGGTCTTGAAACATTGTGCAAACCACTCATCCTTATTCAAGGTGTAACAGGGCAAGTGCTTCCAATATAGCTCAGTCTCATCCGCATTGCACACTAGTTCTGAACTGTATCCACTCTTATCGATGATTCCTGCTAAGTCTCCTTTGATCTTTTTGGTAGTGTCAACTTCTGTGCTCTATAAACTTCATACTGTAAAAGCTGTATTAGCATTTGAAACATTCTAATCCCTGTCTGCCTGCATTAAATACCGTGTCTAGGTTTTCATTATATTACCATTTTTTCCTCTAAATCCTATTATAGAACAACTTATTCTACATCTGCAAGGGCAATCACACACAACAGCTACCCAACCTAGTATAAACACAGACTAACACAAGGAAAAAACATGTAAGCAATGAGCAGGACCTGCAATCTACTGTATCAGCATAGGGAAATCTAAATAAGCACTCACTAATTTGCGAAGCAGTTTGCTTTGCTTATGAAAAATTATGATAAATATAATTTCTACTGACTTACAAATCACAATTCTGTAAATTTCTAACTGATGGGGAATTTCTTTTTACTCTATATGGTGATTTTCTCTCTCTTGTATCATTCCCTCACATCCAGCAATCTAAGTATTTTCCTACTTTCTTCTGTGTACATACATATTTAGAAAATCTTTTCCCATTTTCACTAGAAGCAAGTCATGACTATTTCACTGATCTAGTTGCTAAAATACAATGCAGAATATGCCAACATAATAATGTAATAACACTTCTACCTATCGATATATCTGATGCCTGTTCCCTCCAGAACTCCTACCGTGGTGGCTACAGCAAAAGGGTCTTCATTTATCCCTGTCCTTATATGCCTTTCTTGCATCCACCATTCCATACATTCTTCCCGCATTTCTCTCTCTCCAGTATTATTTCACTTGATAATACTTTAAAGACTTTTTATCCTGGACCACAAGTTTTTTTTTACCTCTGAGAGCAGGGTAATAAGAAAATAGCCATATATCTCCTGTATGCTGTAAAAGACAATCAAAGGAGCAAGAGTGGGGAACCAGAAGCCTTTTCCTCCTTTTATTGTTACTTTACCTACACTGCTTTGTTCAATTCAACTTAAAATAATCCTATGATACCCTTACATAAACAAACAAACTTTATCTAACACATAACTTACATTACTTCGCTGTTTCTTCACTATTGCTTCAAATTCCTTTTCACCACTTGTGACCAAATAATTCTTCATCCCAGACATAAACTGACGAACATTACGTGTAACAATGGCAGGGTCTCGCTCAGGGCTTTCCAAAGTGCAAGTAATAAAATTGCTGACAGCTCTGCTGAAGGTTGTAGATGTATCTCTCCCCAAGTCCATTGCATAAGCTTTGACAGCAACACCATTCTCAGCATCCTGACGGTGGCGTAGAGCTAAGAGTTGGGGAGACACTGAAAGGTAAAAAATTGTACTTCATTACAAATATTATGAATTACAGAAATGCTGAATATGTATCAACTTTTGGCACACCCTAAAGCAAGGCAAACACACTTCTGCAAATAATAATGTTTCTTTGTTTTCTTTAAAATTGCTTAGATTCCTTTCAAAATTTCACATGAGAATAAATCTTTTTAGTACTAAACACCCTCAAAATATCACTAGAAAGCCATTTCATTCAAGGTACTTACTAATTCTGGAGCGCTGCTGTGTATCAAGGTTGTGGGCATGGGCAAGGGACAAGGTAGGAGTCCCAGAGATTGAAACAGTCTCATCATCACTTACAGCCACGGATTCTCCAGTCACATGTACAAAAGAGTCAGTATCTGTTACTCCAGCACCACCCATATCTGAGTCTTCAAGAGTATTGGGATGCAAAGCTGGAGTTTCTGTTAAGCTACGTGGATACTGATCAACTGATGAATCATCTTCAAAGTGCATTATTGATTCCCACTTACGTGAATCCCATGGTTCAGAGAACTCTGTACCCGAATCACTCACAGTTGAAGGGAAATAATGAGTAGGGAGAGGTGGATGAAGGCGCTCTTCAAGAGGAATGTTACGCGAGGTCTTGTGATGCTGTTGTCTCTGGTGAACATGATGATCCTCTCCTCGAACACTACCATGTCCTCCTACATTATCGTACTCACTAATGCGTGTAACACAGCTTGGTGCCAGTGACTGAGCATCTAAGGTAAGATCTGGAAGCTTTTCAGAAATCAGATCTTGAACAGTTCTATCACCAGGAATTATGACACTGTCTGACTCTCCTCCAGTATCACCCACTGGAAACCTACCCTCTCCAGGTGGACAATCCTCATTGTCTGACCCGACGCCCTGAAATTCCCATGATGAGGCAACATGGCAAGACACTTCCGTTGGTTGCTCACCATTTGTAGTCAAAGCATCATTATTAATTCTGGGGGGAGCAATAGGTTTTCCCCGTCCTCCAGCTCTTGAGTGGCGTCTACCATCATTTCTTGACTGACCATTGACTAAATGGCCAGCATTTAACCTGTTTTTTTCACTTTCAAGATTTTTGTTCTTCTCATCTTCCAAACTCATATTATTAACTTCATAATTTTTCCCATTCACTAGGTTTTCTATACTCGATGATAATGGCAGGTCTTCATTTGAGTCTATTTTACTAAGGGAGTTATGGCTCTTTCTAGTCTTCCATTGAATATTAGAGTCAGAGTAGCGATTTGTTATTTTTCTGGACAATTTGTTTGAAGCTTTGTTAATTCTTGCCTGTGGCTGTTGTTCTTTTAATGCATCTGCTGGTTCCATGTAAAAGGGACTCGAATTTTTACGATATGAGCTTATGGAATCTGCATTATTGCTATTCAGGTTTTCATTATTGTATATACTTTCATCATCTCTTTTGCTGTCTGTATCATAAGTGAAATGCATTGGCTTTGTATTCTTTGCTATTTCACTTAGGTCTCCCATTGACTTGGAGATTTCATTGCGAGGTTTGAAAGTTGACATTTTGGGATGAGATGATGTTGGAGTTGATGGCAATTCACGAGGTGGGCTGGACCATAAGTCCTCATAGTCACTAATTTTATCTGCAAGAGATGATCGACAGTACGGCGCATTACTGTCAATAATATTTGCCTCGTGATAGTGACTGGAAAGTCTTCGTCTATCTTTCCTTCCACTACGTAAGCGTACTCGGGGTATTCCAGAAGCCTCTTCTCCTATTGGAGTGCTTGGTGCACATGGGGTGCATGGTGTACTCTGAGGTGAAGTTATCTGCTGCCGAATTTGTAGATGAAGGCCATCTCTATAACCATTCAATGTCCCACTCTGATTCCCATTGGGAGTAGTATTTGTGATATTTGACTGAGAACTATTACTACCTGTAGGGGATATCTCTAAATTGGCTACATGTACAGTCATCCCTTGCTGAGACTCATCTACCTGCACTGGTAAGGCTTTTACTTGATTAACACTAAGAGTCAAAGTGGTTGTGACTGTAATATTTGAAGGTGAAGTAGTTATACAGGATCGTGCCCAACGTGGAGGTGGAATTGGAGCTTGGCTTAGACGTGGTATTATGTCTCCATTTTCACTGGTGGGTGTCCCTACATCACACACAACTGGTGGGCTAAATCTTGCTGGAGGAGTTGGCTTGTTCAAAGGCTTTTGAGACTCTGGTGGACTGACTTGGTTAGAGCGATGTGTGCCAGGTGGGCTGGAGCGAGGTGGTGGAGTAGGCTTTGTGCCTGGTGCACTTGGTTTCAACTGTGTAACTGGAGTAGTTGGCTGGGAACGAAATGAAGAAAATGTTGGCTGGTCCTTCAGAAACTCTTCAAGAGGAGCCAAATTTAAATTAAGAGATGTTCGATCCCCAGAAGCTGGACCAAGAGGAACTGGTTTAACTGGTGCTAAAGATGATGTTGATCCTCCAACGGAACTGCTAAGTGATCCTCCTGAAACACACATGCTCCCTGGAGTCTGTGGAGATAGCAGACTTGAGGAGGAAATTCCCCTAGAGACTCCACCCTTGCCAAAGCTACTGAAGGATAAGTCATGTGGACGTGGTGAGGGCGTTGGAGCTGCACTACGGGGACCATCTGCTGTTGGTGTACTAGCTGTTGGGCTGGCCATCGCTGTACCCCAAAACTCTGTAACATAATAACAACTATACATATAAATAAACACAGAAAAAAAAAGTGTTAAATCTACATGAACCTTTCACTATAATTTTTTTTCCAAGTTATTCGCTATTTCCCACATGAGCAAAACAGCATAACAACTCAGAGTCAATCCACAAACTGTCACCTTACAGATGGTGCCTTAACTTGGCATATGACTTTACATGACTTCCTAATCTCCAGAGGAATGAGCTTGTTGAGGTCATGTGAGGTAGGTTGAGATGTAGGAGAACCTTGGCTTAAGTCCCTTGATAGTGGTAACGGTAAATGAGATGAAGCAAGAGCACAAGGGAGGAAGTGCATGGATGTCGGAGTCTACATGGAACTCTGGTAAGAGGTGGGTGTGGTGCATATTGCAGCTCCTACATAGTGTTACAGCTGCCACTTTGTGCTTGGATTGCATAAGTGTAGTGGGCATGGCCATTGGTCCTGTTGTTGCAGCTGCTTCTCTTGTGATGTGTGAAGGTGATGTTCCATGTAAGTCCTGCTTAAGGTGGATGTTGGAGGTGTGGCATCACAAGGAAACCAACCACAAAGATGAAACGTCAAGAGTCACTTACGGAATTTCATCCGACTGAGGAGGTGCCCTAAGGATGGCCTGAATCTGGAGTCATATAACCATGACTTCAGTACTGGAGTAGTAAAATTGTTGTCTTGCAGTGATGCTAAGGTATATAAAAGTCAGGGAAGTTAAGTCACAAAGGTGGTCTGGGAGAAGAAGCTATTCCCAAAAGGAATTGGAGACACTGCAAACTCTGACCTCACTCCATGCTGTTGGACTAAGATGGGGTTGGGCGACCAAACCCATTCCTTTGAAAACTATGACGACAGCTGAGGTTATGTGCCGTGACCTGCCACCAATCAAGGTGCCATGAGTACAGTGACATTCTGTGGAGCAACACCAGGTCACTGTACTTGGTTAAGGATACATGACAGCCCATGACCAAAATCTTTGCCTTGCTTCTTCCTTTGTTCCTTCTAACAGAAAGTACTGTAATACAGGAGACAAGGATTTCCAGCCCCCTGTTCTCTTCCTTCTTAAGTCACTTTCACTGACATGCAAGAGCTATGCTGGCATTATTCTTTAATTCCTTGACAGGTATTAACTTCAAAAAATATCATTTTGAAAAAGCATATATACACTTAGGTTAAGTTACTGTAGTAATTCCATCAGCACTGCAAAAATCTAAAAGGCTGAACCGTGAAATATGGGTACTTATCAAACAAAACAAGTGAATAATTTGGTCTAAGACTACAAGTCATGAGTTAAAGACTGCAAAGCTTATCTAAATATATATGTACATATACCACGTACTTCCAAGCTTACCTTGTCCAAGAAGCGCAAGTGAAGTGAGCTCGTGTCGGGTCTTTGCCTCCTGCACAGATCGAGGCAATCTTAACTGTACTGGCAGCTCATCACTGAAAGATGTAGGGCTTGATAGATGAAAATGAGAAAACTATAAGATAATAAAAAATGACAGATAAGACTACAGTTTTGCATCCAAAAATCATGATACCCTGATTCAGTCCTAGAGGCAGCCACAATGATGTACGTGGCATACGAGATACTGAACTCACAGTTAAGGCCTCAAACTATGGTGAATATTCAACTGACTAAAAGCACGTATCACTAAAAAGTACATATTTTTTCAACACAAACACAAGTAGATTTTCATACACTATTTCAGCAGCATTTAATGCTTTAGAGTTCACTGTAAAATGAGGTACGAAGAAAAGAAAAGTATGAACAAAACAGGGGTTAAGAGAGAGTGGAGTGGTGTTAATGATAGTAAAGAAGTAACACTACTAGAAAAAGGTAAGTGAATAAAATGATGAATGGGTTCAGGCTCTGTAAACAATAAAAATAAAAATATGAAGTTTCACAAAACTGAACAACAGCCATGTAACAAAAGAAAGGTCGATTATTATGGAACAGCCAGAACAACAGCCCACAGGTCAAGCTTGTCCTAGAAAATGAGTTCTATATATAAATATATCTATTTATATCCTCTTTGTCAATCTTTCCTCACTCAATTCTCTCCATGTGATCAAACCATTTCAATACATCCTCTTCTGCCCTCTCAACCACACTCTTTTTATTACCACACATCTCTCTTACCCTTTCATTACTTACTCGATCAAACCACCTCACATCACATATTGTCCTCAAACATCTCATTTCCAACACATCCACCCTCTCCGCACAACCCTATGTATAGCCCATGCCTCGAAACCATATAACACTGTTGGAACCACTATTCCTCCAAACATACCCATTTTTGCTCTTTGAGATAATGTTCTCACCTTCCACACATTCTTCAACACTCCCAGAACCTTCGCCCTCTCCCTCAACCTGTGACTTACTTCTGCTTCCATCCACTGCCAAATCCACTCCCAGATATCTAAAACACTTCACTTCCTCCAGTTTTTCTACATTCAAGCTTACCTCCAAATTGACATGTCCCTCAACCCTACTGTACCTAATAACCTTGCTCTTATTCACATTTACTCTCAGCTTTCTTCTTTCACACACTTTACCAGACTCAGTCACCAGTTTCTGAAGTCATCAAAAAACAGACCAAGAATAGCCTCAAACGCTCACATCTACCCTCTGGCTGTCATACATATCAAAATGAAACCAGAGCCATACCCAAGCCACTCAGACCTTTCAACGTTTTCCCCTGACAATTCTTATACCCAGGTTCAGACCAATGACAGCATGCTGCCTCCGTTTATCATCCCAGTTATCTCAATCCCATGCAAGCCTTTCACCTCCTGAATGTTCACACGTTTTTAATTTTCACTCCATCCTTTCAACTCCTTGGCCTCCCCCTCATCCCCTGCTCCCTCCACTTCTACTTCTGAAATATCCTCTTAGTCAATCTCTCTTCACTCATCCTCTTCTAAGCTACTTCAGTACATGCTATTCAGCTCTCTCAACCATACTCTGGTTACTGACAAACCTCTCTCTCTTAAAATGTGAATCCTTACACAATTAAACCTTACACCACATACTGTCCTCAAACATTTCATTTCTAGTACATCAATCCTCTTCCATACTTTGGCATTTAGGGCCCACAGCTTACAACCAAGCAGAACTATCGAGACCATTAAACCATAAACTATACCCAACTCTACCTACCAAGTCTACTGGGTAAGGCCACAGGTCATAACTAGTAGTGATCTTGTGTTTGTCTATGAGGGAATAATGCAAGACAACTGAGCAGTGTTTGGTGTCTTCATTATGGTAACTGCACTGTGGGAAGGAAGGGTTTTGAGATACGCTGAATTAGTTTTTGAAACACTGTAAAGATGGGCGATGTTTAGAGCAAAGATGGAAAACTGTGACTAGCCTTTGGAATTTGTTTAAGCATTACTTAGAAAAACATGGGGATTAGTATGTGGCACTTATGGATATGGAAAAAATACATGGCAGGGTTGACAGAGAAGCCTTGTGGAACGTGCTAAAAATATATAGTATGGGAGGAAAGCTATCTGATTCAGAGGTCTTTTTGTTGAGAGAGTAAGGCATGTATGCAAGCTGGAGTGGAGGAGGGTGAGTGACTCCAAGTGAAGATGGGTCGTGTCATGGGCATGTGATGTTACCATGGCTGTTTAAGATGTTTATGGATGGGATGGTAAGGAAGGTCAATGTGAGGCTGTTGGAGAGAAGGACAGGTCTATCATGCTAATGGTGGGTACCTACCTATAAGCAACTCCATTAGGTTCTTATCTGCCCATCTGTAGATATCTAGACCTTTTTTTTTTTTCATCTTTCACACTTTCCATTGCTTTACTTCCCTTCACGTCATCTGCAAAAATCTAATTACACTCTCTCTTAATTCCTTACCTATGTACAAGGAGTACTGCTGCCAGAACTGTTCCTTACAGTAACCCTGATAGTACATCTTTCTCAAATTTGTTACCTTATGATGCAACTTCTTTGAACTTTGTGTTGGTTAGAAATTTTGATCCATTTCCCTATTTTTTCCTTTCTATTTTGCTTTGCTATTTCCTTTAGTAACATTCCATAGTTTACTTTATCATGCACTTCTGCAAACTCAAGAAAAACAGGGTCCAATCTTTTCCCGTCTATTACTGTTTTATGACATAATAATGTGATGACAGCTTTGTTTGTGTGCTTTTACCAGGAACAAACCCTAGTATCCTTCATTCATGAATACTTAGCAAATGTAATGTTCCATTATATGTCTTTTATAGCTGTTTCAAATACTTCGAATATGTGTGAAGTTATGCTCACTGGTCTGTATTGGCAGTAATTTATATCCAACTTTGTGTATTTGTGTTATGGACAACAATTTTAATATATCTGTTGTGCTTGCTTAGTCTATGCAACATTGTAAGAGGTTTGGTATTGTTCCTTTTGTCTTCTTTAGAAAGGATACTTTAATTACATCTGGCCTTGGAACTGAGCTTCATTTAAGCTAATCAGTTGCTTTGATTATGTCTCTTTCTGAAACAATTGCATCTGTTAGTGCATGCTCATCATAATTCTTAAACACTACATCATCTATTTCTTCATGCTTTCTTGTATTAAATACTGATTCATACTGGTTAAGTAACACTTCACATATTGTTTTGGGGTCATATACATAACTGCCACCTTAGAATGGTCCAATCTCTGACATTTGGTCTTTCCTCTGTTCATATAAATGGTACTTTTGGGTTTTTGTCCATGCGTTACTTTTTCTTATTCTATTCGTTGTCTTCTATTAGTGTGACTCCATTACTTCCTTGTCTGCAAGACCAAAAAAGGGATGGAAGGATGGATGAGCGATGCTTTGAGTTATTGGTGCCTTAACATTCACGAGGGTGAGAGGCAAACATGGGATAGAGTGAGTTGGAGCAATGTAATTTTATATAGGTGGTGACATGCTGTTAATACGCTAAATCGGGGCATATGAAGTGGTCAGGAAAAACATGGGAAAGGTGTGCATGGTCTGCCTGCTGATAGGGGGTTATGGTTTAAGTGCTTCAAACATAAGGAAAGCGCTTGAGAGCAAATGGCAAATGAGGCTAAACATTATCTGTGCCAAGCACTACCTTGCTACATGGGAAATGATCCAGTGTGAAAAAAAGTAATTCTTATTATCATCCCATGATGAAACCTTAATATCTACAATTACCACAAGTGGTGATGTGAGAAGGAGATGGAGTGAGTATTTTGAAGGTTTGTTGAATGTGTTTGATGATAGAGTGGCAGATATAGGGTGTTTTGGTCGAGGTGGTGTGCAAAGTGAGAGGGTTAGGGAAAATGATTTGGTAAACAGAGAAGAGGTAGTAAAAGCTTTGCGGAAGATGAAAGCCGGCAAGGCAGCAGGTCTGGATGGTATTGCAGTGGAATTTATTAAAAAAGGGGGTGACTGTATTGTTGACTGGTTGGTAAGGTTATTTAATGTATGTATGACTCATGATGAGGTGCCTGAGGATTGGCGGAATGCGTGCATAGTGCCATTGTACAAAGGCAAAGGGGATAAGAGTGAGTGCTCAAATTACATAGGTATAAGTTTGTTGAGTATTCCTGGTAAATCATATGGGAGGGTATTGATTGAGAGGGTGAAGGCATGTACAGAGCATCAGATTGGGGAAGAGCAGTGTGGTTTCAGAAGTGGTAGAGGATGTGTGGATCAGGTGTTTGCTTTGAAGAATGTATGCGAGAAATACTTAGAAAAGCAAATGGATTTGTATGTAGCATTTATGGATCTGGAGAAGGCATATGATAGAGTTGATAGAGATGCTCTGTGGAAGGTATTAAGAATATATGGTGTGGGAGGGAAGTTGTTAGAAGCAGTGAAAAGTTTTTATCGAGGATGTAAGGCATGTGTACGTGTAGGAAGAGAGGAAAGTGATTGGTTCTCAGTGAATGTAGGTTTGCGGCAGGGGTGTGTGATGTCTCCATGGTTGTTTAATTTGTTTATGGATGGGGTTGTTAGGGAGGTGAATGCAAGAGTTTTGGAAAGAGGGGCAAGTATGAAGTCTGTTGGGGATGAGAGAGCTTGGGAAGTGAGTCAGTTGTTGTTCGCTGATGATACAGCGCTGGTGGCTGATTCATGTGAGAAACTGAAGAAGCTGGTGACTGAGTTTGGTAAAGTGTGTGAAAGAAGAAAGTTAAGAGTAAATGTGAATAAGAGCAAGGTTATTAGGTACAGTAGGGTTGAGGGTCAAGTCAATTGGGAGGTGAGTTTGAATGGAGAAAAACTGGAGGAAGTGAAGTGTTTTAGATATCTGGGAGTGGATCTGGCAGCGGATGGAACCATGGTAGCGGAAGTGGATCATAGGGTGGGGGAGGGGGCGAAAATTCTGGGAGCCTTGAAGAATGTGTGGAAGTCGAGCACATTATCTCGGAAAGCAAAAATGGGTATGTTTGAAGGAATAGTGGTTCCAACAATGTTGTATGGTTGCGAGGCGTGGGCTATGGATAGAGTTGTGTGCAGGAGGATGGATGTGCTGGAAATGAGATGTTTGAGGACAATGTGTGGTGTGAGGTGGTTTGATCGAGTAAGTAACGTAAGGGTAAGAGAAATGTGTGGAAATAAAAAGAGCGTGGTTGAGAGAGCAGAAGAGGGTGTTTTGAAATGGTTTGGGCACATGGAGAGAATGAGTGAGGAAAGATTGACCAAGAGGATATATGTGTCGGAGGTGGAGGGAACGAGGAGAAGAGGGAGACCAAATTGGAGGTGGAAAGATGGAGTGAAAAAGATTTTGTGTGATCGGGGCCTGAACATGCAGGAGGGTGAAAGGAGGGCAAGGAATAGAGTGAATTGGAGCGATGTGGTATACCGGGGTTGACGTGCTGTCAGTGGATTGAATCAGGGCATGTGAAGCGTCTGGGGTAAACCATGGAAAGCTGTGTAGGTATGTATATTTGCGTGTGTGGACGTATGTATATACATGTGTATGGGGGTGGGTTGGGCCATTTCTTTCGTCTGTTTCCTTGCGCTACCTCGCAAACGCGGGAGACAGGGAAAAAAAAAAAAAAAAAAAAAAAAACACACCATCACCTACAAATCCTTGAACCCTGGGAGCAGATCATCTTTCAGACAAGGCCTGAACCACACAATTAGAACTCACAAATCTATCATACAACATGACAAATCCCTCAACAGCTGTAGTACCTCTCTTCCTTACCAGCACTGTGAGTAGTATGTGATGAGGGCTGGGAGATTATCAAATCTATTCTCGGAGGCTTCTAGGGAGTATGCGGTTCCATCACTGTGTATCTCAATAAGGTAGTGCTGGATGTAGGGTCCCTTGTCTGGAGGAAGGCGCACACTCAAGGCACGTGTGTCTGGCTTGCTGCTTTGACGTACAATAAAGTTCTGAAAAATCATATCGCATTACCCCTCACCAGTCTCTACATATAAAAAAAAAAAAAACACATTATGAAGTTCATTTTGATGAAAATTCAAATGATATATTCTATGGATAAAACTGCTTACCTTTGGTGAAATATTAACTTGTTATTCTGTACAAACACATGTAACTGAATACCATAACACATGACTGTACACTGATATATAACACAGTGGATTCAAATATATAACTATGAATGGACACTAGAATGTACAACTACAATTGGATACTAATATATATCACCATAAACTATTGTGATATGGTTTGCATTTAGTTATGTCCATTACATGATACTTAAATCATTTATATGATCTGACTTTCCAACGCAGTTTATGGAGGGTAAGCATATCTGGACTAAACTCACTTTTAAAAAGGGTTTTCTACAGCTGTTCTAAGAATCAAAGAAAAGGAATATTGATGACTTAAATAATCTTACATGTCAACAATTTAAATGAATACTCCGTGGTGGATATCAATCAATGAGGAATATTTCTTGTATGATTATGAACTACGATTTTTATTGGCTATACAAAGTTACTGTTTTGGTATTTGTTCTCATAACAGTTTTGTCTAAGAGCAAACATGATACATAATTCCAAATGAATCAGTTCTAAACGACCATTAGTTATAATGTAAAAATCCATTATCAAAAAGTAAACTGTCTGTGATACTACATTCCTCTCTTGTGGATGTGAATAAGACAAAAAATTTTAAAAGTATTTTGGAGGTGTTCCTGACAAATGAAATACCAATTTTCACATGGTTGTTCAATGTGATACTGCACGGCAGTGTGATCCTAAGGTATGATTGGAAGGCTTTTGGCATAACCATTTTGGGTCAAATCAAAATCTAAGCTCGCATCATACCATTGTGCTTGAGGATTATACCATCATTGTGTCTGAGGGAGGGATTAACACAAGCCAGACCATGATGATACGTACCCCCTCCTCCTTCCCTTGCAGCAAGTGGACTGCACCGGAGCGCTGAAGGTCTGGCAGAAACCAGATGGGGTTGGTCTTGACAAGTCGCTCCTCCAGCTGGATCTGACACGGTTCACACTCTGATCCATCCCCGCTGCCACTCTACCAGTAACAAGGGTAACCAGTTAGCTACTACAATGACCATCAATTCAGCCAGTCATAGCACTAACCTATCAATATCGTCAATTCCAGTCTCAACAGTAGCCAGTTACCACCTCCATGACTGGTGTACTATTTAAAAACAATGACCTCCACTACCAGTCAACTGGACACAACAATTACCAACTATTATCTCTCTCTCTCTCTCTCTCTCTCTCTCTCTCTCTGTCCTATGACACATGCATCCATATATCTAATACAAGCATGTCATAATGGGATAATCACTTCTACCTGCTGTCAAAGTACCGAAGCAAGTCACAACAAGGACATCAAACTTAACCCCTTGAACATGACACTTCGATCCTTAAGCCCGATGGAATGATCCTAGGTTATGATGGCATGAACTTTAACTGATCTTTGTCAAAGGTAAAGCCGTCATACCCAGGGGTCGTCCCATCGGGCTCAAGACTGGCAAAAAAAAGTCGTGCTCCAAAGCTTAAAGGAATTATGATACTAGGAAATTAATCTTGTAACCATGGAAAAAAGAACAAGAAAACATGTAATCCCTTGTGAATGTTTTCTTAAACGGAATGACAAAGCACACATCTGAACTGTTCTTAAACGGAATGAGACAAAGCACACATCTGAACTGATGTTAAAAGTTTGGGTACATATCAGGTCTTGTTCATGAGACAAAAGCTCTCTATATAAAAGTAATGGAGTACGGAAAATGTGGGTTAAACAAACAGAAAAACTAGCCCTAACAAAACCTATTCTCCAAACAGGTGGACTTTGTATTCTAGACCATGAACTAACCAAATCATACAACAACTCGACCAAAGCTTAGCCCCCTGAGCACCTACCTACTTAAACCATACCTAATCCCTAACCATGGGGCTTCACCTCCTGGACCACTCAACAGCCAAAACGTATCCAGCTACTGGAGTATTACCTGCTGAACCTGCACCACATCAAGTCATACTTAACCAGGTGGCTTTGCCTACAGGGTCTATACATCACCAAACTAAACCTAGTCAGGGAGCAGTGCCTTCGAAATCTTAACCTTACCTTACCATACTTAACAAGGTACAGTACGGCTTTTGCAGGCTGTGAAAATTTTCAAAGGTTTAGAATAAAGAGGTAAAACGGAAGTCAGAGAGCAGAAGCTGAATGTGCTAGAAAATAATGAAGAAGTGCGAGCAAAGAGTGTAGACTTTACAGCCATGAAAACAAGAGTTGAAGATTATGGAGGATATCAATTATAAGAAAGAAAATGATAATCTCGGAAGAAAAATGAATGACTTTAGGAAAAAATAACACGCTACTCTAGACGGAGGGGAATGAGTGATGACACGTTTGTCACACGAATCAAGGAGAATGCTAGTAACAAATGATGTTTGTATGAAATGCGTGATACATATAACAAAATATGGGAGACGAGACATTAAGAACAAGGTCTCCGAAAGAAACTGACTGGTGAGAAAGGAATACCTTAGACACGAAAGAAGATCAGTGAAGTATAATAATAAAATAGACAAGTCGGAGTGCTGAGGAAGTTGGTGAGACGCGGAGGCGAAACTGCTGGCTCTAGAAAGTGTGCATAGAAAACTGGCCAAGCATCACCAACAAAGGCAACGGACCGTTCCAAAATATAAAGATAATGGGAATAAAAGAGATTTAAAGATAATGATACAAAAGGATGAATCTCCCAGCATAACATGCAAGGTGTATGGTATGAGGTGACCAATGTGTAACAAGAATTTGTGAACCTCTTGTCCAGTGAGTAACAAAGGTGCGCTTTTATATCAGATTTTTTTTTTAATTCAAAAGAAACTGATTTTTTTTTGGAAAAAGTAAGCATTCGGCATAAGAAAAAAATGAAATGAAGAGAAGAGCACATAAGGTAGTTTTGACTCGAGAGATTTACATGGAATAATTCTGAATGCTGTTTAGAGCCTATACACTGGATGCAGAGCGTGTGTGACAAGTGATAGGAAACATAAGTGGAGGTGTGTCAAAAGTATGTGATGCCGCCGGATCATTCAACTTCTCTATGCATAAGGCAATTCATGAGATGCGGTGGCTGTGGTGTTGTACTTTGGAGAAAGAGTGGAAGTTGTGTGCGGATGGATGATGACGTGAAGAATCCAGAAGAGTAGGACTGAATGGTGAGCAAGTTCGATGATGTCATTGGTGGATGCTGAAAGTGAATGTGGATAAAAGCATTCGCCTTGCTGAAGGGGAGAGGTTTAAGCCGTAAAAAATCAGCTTGCATGTAGCACAATTAGTAGCAGTTGTGAACAAGTAGAAACACTGGAGTAAAGTTTAGTATGGATGGTAATGGGAAAGTTAAAGTGGATATCAGTCGTGCGAAGGAAAAAAAAAAAACTGCAAGTGTCCTAGATGCCCTAGGGAATGGGAGAATCTAAGCTTTGTGCAAAAAAAAAAAAAAAAACTGGCGCAATGGGGTACTTAGTCTCAACGCTGACGTATGGTTTTTAACAGGTCAGGAGTAAACTGAGAAGGTAAATTGCTGAGTACAGATGGAATTGAAATAAAATGATGGAAAAATCTAAGCTTAGCACAGATGGAATTAAATCAAAATGATGGGAAACATTTTCATTACAAAGGCGCGTGGCCAGTTTCTAAGGAGACGGTGGGGCTGTGACACCCTTAGGCAAGTGTGAGTTGTCCGCGCTGAGCTAACGATATTTTGGAGTCTAGAATAAGCCAGACCCAGAATGAACATGTGCGTGAAAGATATATTCTTTTCTATCAATCTTTTATATATACCTGTAGTAGTAGTTGTTTGTTGGGGTAAATATATCTCAAGCTTCTCTGACTGTCTTTTGTAAGTCACTTTATAGCGAGTCTATAATCTTCCTTTTCTTTATGGTGAACCGCGTTGACAATAAGATTTCTGATGGACGAGGATCCCAACCTCTAGCATACACGATGGAATAAATAAGTACCGTAGAGATTGTCACTTGCAGTGTCTCGAAATTCTTTCACCGACGGTGTCAGCAGAATGTTGGAAACTAATCAAAATGATCCCAAGGCTGCGGTCGGGTAGGTTCTTGCAGATGCTGTTGGAAGAATCTGATTAAAAAAAGGTTTTCCTCTCTGAACCAGGTGCTCGGGCAAACTCTGGATGTCTTAACTCTTGAACCCAGTGAGTGATTGGTGATGGCGACGCAAGGTGTTAAGGACAGCAACCCTAGATTCTAGTTAATGGTTTCCTCAGTACTGCTCGTCCAAACACAGACCCTCTTGGTCCGAGATGACACACGTTGGTTCGTTGGCTTGCCATGGCTTAAGGCGTTCACTGGAGCTCGTCTATTGTTGCTCATCTTTATCATCCTATCTTACTTCCAATGTTCTCTGTTTATTATGCTGGATTCAGTAACCAACATCTGTATACTCCCCAACTTCCTTTCTTCCAACACTTCAGCGTTTAAGTGCTAGTATTATCCGTTACTCTATATTTTCCTCCTCTCCTGCCGTCTCCAAGATTGGTCCCTCTCTCCCTCTTCAATCACGTTTTCCTCTCCTGTTATTCCTCACGATTTCCGTTCCTTTATCTGTTCATTCTTGTCATAACCTAACCGACCGCCTCCAATATCCGCCAGTATCTTTATTTGTTTCCCATTTTCTCGCTGTCCCTTAGGAGAACCTTTTACACCATGGAAAGTAATCGACAGAATAATCAGAATAACTGCATCTGCAAGACAACAACTTTTACAAGCTGAGTCAAAATGGCTCACGCGGAGGTAAGGGGAATACCATCTCTGCAATCACAATCGCTGCGTAAGAAAAAAATAATAGCAATCACAAAAAGCCTTGGAATGTGTGGGGTCTGCCCGCCCCGGTCCCTAACCTGACCATCACCATCACCATCCATCTTGCCAAGGTTGTCGTGCTGTGTAAGGGAATCTTCCCACAATATTCCAGCCATAACGGCAGGGGTCAGCGGGGGAGCAAATAATGACAGTCGGAACACCACCGTGATAAGACAAGAGACCTGGCGGCGGGGGTCGCTGGAGAAACGGGCCGATCACAGCACTGTAGCACTGCGGAGGAGGCCCAGCTGCGCAATGGACGACACAAAGAAATCGTTAGCACCGTTAACACTAGAGACAGAATGACTGATAACCTTCCTTCTGGGATCGAGATGCGTATATAAACACATCCCGATCCATGTAAGGAAGCCCCCCAGACTGAGTGGTCGCTAAGAATCAAAAACGACGGCTTATCCCAAAAATCAGTGAGTATGGGTGAACTGAGCATCCACGTTCCAAACAGAACTTTACTCTAGTCATCTCCCGGACTGATACTGGTGGTCTAAATGGAAATGAATCTCTTCCCTCGATAACTAAACTCCTTTAAGCATATCTTTTGTATATCTGAGTCTGAAGCACGACACTGGTATAAACATATTATCTAAGTTAAGAATCAAATTTCCATCATGCATTGGGCTCATAACGCCTGATAAAACAGATGGATCTGCAAAAAAAAAAAAATTGTTTTGAATGATGTTGATTATCTCCATGGTCTACCTGCAAGTGGCCTTAAAACTATCATTCAGATAGGAACAAAATCTATTTACCTAAAGACTACGTGAAATCAACACAAGCTGGTCTATCGGCCAATATAGTACCATGCACAAACCATATATATATATATATATATATATATATATATATATATATATATATATATATATATATATATATATATATTTCCACAAACACGATTAACAGACTCAGATGTTGATGTCTCCCAACACAGGCTGGACTACACATAAAGTCATAGGTCGTTGCCGCTCCTAATGATAATGAACAGACTAAACATAAATTTTGCCAACGAAGCTACCCCTACACCCTGCAACATTATGTACTTGACTGGGGTAAAATCATTAACTTCGGAAATTATTTCTATCGAACACTGCACACTTCCTATACAAACTACGTAACAAATCTTGATACCTAATCCAATCGTTTTTAAAAGTTTGTTCACAGATCACTTCCAATGCAAATTGCCGTATAATTCATTCAGTGTTGTCCAGTCCATGTTACAGTTTTCCTCACTGTGTTAACTGTAACATAACTCAGTCAATGAGGTACAGCAGGCCCTGGACCTCAAATCTTTCGTATCCTCTTTTGCGCTACTGCCCACAGGATAGGAAGGAGCGCACGGAGTGCAGATATTTGCCTCTACTTCCATAAAAATCTAATCACTTTGCACAATTTTAATTCTTCTTTAATACTAATATTTTTTTGTTGCTGTTTTCATCATCAATATTACCATTACTGCATTTTCTAATGTTCTAGCCATCATTTTCCACTACAAGTCTTTCAAAACTGAGTTTTCTATTTAGTCTTCTGCTGCGTCGCTACAAACTCCGTACTAGGCTATAATGAAATTCCTTCCACCTGTCCAGAGAATATCAATAATACTAAAATACGTACAACTGCTTGAGCAATATGGTACGACCTCTGAGTATGACGCTACCATGACAGCAAGGTATGCTCCCTTGGCCTTTGACCAGAACCTTAAGGTTTAGGTCAAAGGTCAGGGCACCACACCTACCGGTCGTAAAGCCGTGTTCGAAGAGCTTATCGCATGGCTTCCTAAAAGGC